>NW_026914885.1:0-466571 GCF_034315485.1 Pezoporus occidentalis
TAGTTCAAATGAAGAATTTAATATGTTTATCTGAATCAAGAAGTAATCTTACCATAACAGGTTGATAATACTTTTGAGTCTTGCAGTTTGCTTTCTGGTCATGCATTACTTAGATTTGTTTCAAGCTGACTAGAAACAAAGGTCTGAGCTTACAAAAGAGGCAAGTATTTCTTGAAAATCTGGGTTGCTCAAGGGCTTTGGGGATTGCTTTTAATTATGCCCTGATCCATATTGTAAAAGTCTCATTCCTCCCATTATAGTGTATGAAGTGAATCAGCCTTGACTGCTAGTTAGCTCTGTGAATTTTGGGCTAGCCCTTAAGTACTGTGTGACCTTAGCAAACAGACCAAAAGAAAAGAATTTTCCCACCATTTTAGTGTCCACAATAGACCACTTTTACAAGATGGGAGTGTTTTTTAAAAGGAACTATCGGGAGAAAAAATGTCTTGAAAATGCATGTCAGGTATCTGTTACAAATTGTTACAGAAAAGAAAATGTGCCATCAGAAAACTCTATGAACTGAGCGCCTAGTTTTGGAGTTGAAAACTAATTTAGCCATTTTGATGGCAGCACTTGGAGACAACCTGTGTGACACTGCCCTAGCACTCTGCGACTGCATACGAGGAAGGAAGGTAGCAGGAGCGTGGTGCAGGACTAGCTCTGCTGTCTGCATTGTCAGACTGGGAAGACAGCTGGTAAATGTACCTTCTCTGTGCTTCTAGTTTCCATGTGAAGTTTAGCATTGCTATTTCATTCTAAGCAGGTGTGAAAGCCAAAAGCTTGATATTGAAATAAGGAGTCTGATACAGAAGAGTAACACTTGCCAGCCCGGTGAGGACTCCAAACCTGTTGCCCAAGAGAGTGCAAACCCTCAGGGAACTTAATGTTCACTTAAGGTAAACACAGGCTGCTTTTGCAGTGTTTATCTGCCAGGAAAGAAGATTCAGGGGATATTCCCTGGGTGACTTGATTTAGATTTTTGAAATGATGCAATGAACTTGCTACACGTTTATTTTTTTCTGATACAGCTATGAGGAAGACCGAGCGAGAAGGTATGTTTTATAGTGCTTTAAGGTCACCTAAACCCACTGATGATCCAAAGTGTCAGACGCTGTAGCCAGTTGTGCTTTTTGGATTGTGCTTTTTGTCTCTAAATTGGAGAGACATCAGTATGATAGATGGACCACTCAGTGGATAAAAAACTGGCTGGATGGTTGCACACAAAGAGGTGTGGTCAATGGCTCTATGTCCAGTTGGAGACCAGTAATAAGTGGTATCCCTCAGGGATCGGTGTTGGGACCGGTCTTGTTCAACATCTTTGTCGGTGACATGGACAGTGGGATTGAGTGCGCCCTCAGCCAGTTTGCTGATGACACCAAGCTGTGTGGTTCGGTTCATACCCTGGAGGGAAGGAATGCCATCCAGAGGGACCTTTACACACTTGTGAGGTGGGCTGATGCCAACCTTATGAAGTTTAACCATGACAAGTGCGAGGTCCTACACCTGGGTCGGAGCAATCCCAGGCATAGCTACAGGCTGGGCAGAGAAGAGATTCAGAGCAGCCCTGCAGAGAAGGACTTGGGGGTGTTAGTCGATGAGAAACTGAATGTGAGCTGGCAGTGTGCACTCACAGCCCAGAAAGCCAACCGTATCCCGGGCTGCATTAAAAGGAGCATGACCAGCAGGTTGAAGGAGGTGATCCTGCCCCTCTGCTCTTGTGAGACCTCACTTGGAGTATTGTGCACAGTTCCGTTCTCCTCAAGATAAGAAGGACACGGAGCTGTTGGAGCAAGTCCAGAGGAGGCCACGAGAATGATCAGGGGACTGGAGCACCTCCCATATGAAGATAGACTGAGAAAGTTGGGGCTGTTCAGCCTGCAGAAGAGAATACTGCATGGTGACATTATAGCAGCCTTCCAGTATCTGAAGAAGGCCTACAAAGATGCTGGGGAGGAACTTTTCATTAGGGACTCTAGTGATAGGACAAGGGGTAATGGGTTCAAACTTAAACAGGGGAAGTTCAGGTTAGATATAAGGAAGAAGCTCTTTACTGTGAGTGTAGTGAGGCACTGGAATGGGTTGCCCAAGGAAGTTGTGAATGCTCCACCTCTTGCGGTGCTCAAGGCCAGGTTGGACAGGTGACATGGTTTAGTGTGAGGTGTCCCTACCCATAGCAGGGGGGTTGGAACTTGATGATCTTAAGGTCCTTTCCAACCCATAGAATACTTATTCTATGATTCTGTAACACAGATTCACAAAACTGTATACCCTAAGAGTCCTGACATTTCTTTAGGTTGTTGTGTTTGGTAGTTCTGACTTAACTGAGCAGGTGTATGCAGAACAAAGATCTTTGGGAGTTTCAGAAAGGTTCTCGGATAAATAGTAAGAGAGAAGTAAAAAACTGATGATTCAGACCCATGCTTCTGTGGTACTACATACAGAAAACTGTGAGTCACCTGCTAAGATGGTAGGTAGTCTTTGCTTGCAGTGTATGAAGACAGGCTGAGGAAGTTGGAGCTGTTCAGCCTGGAGAAGAGAAGGCTGCGTGGAGACCTCATAGCAGCCTTCCAGTATCTGAAGGGGGCCTATAGGGGTGCTGGGGAGGGACTCTTCATTAGGGACTGTAGTGACAGGACAAGGGGTAACTGGTTAAAACTTAAACAGGGGAAGTTTAGGTTGGATATAAGAAGGAAATTCTTTCCTGTTAGGGTGGTGAGGCACTGGAATAGGTTGCCCAGGGAGGTTGTGAATGCTCCATCCCTGGCCGTGTTCAAGGCCAGGTTGGACGAGGCCTTGGGTGATATGATATAGCGTGAGGTGTTCCAACAGGGGGGTTGGAACTGGATGATCTTAAGGTCCTTTCCAACCCTAACAATTCTATGATTCTATGATTCTATGAAGCAGCTGTTAATAAACACGACAGAAACTTCTTCAAGGTTTCCCTCTCAGTTTCCCTCTTCTCCTCTGAAATAGCAAGCTGGGTTTTATCATGCAGTAGAAGGGCAAAAGGAAATTCCCATTTTCTGCAAACTGGGAAAAGGAGGAGAGAGAGGTGTGGAGGAGTGGTTAAGCCATGAATGCCATGTACCTGCAAGAGATGACACTTACTTGCCTATGTGACTCCACTATGGGGCTGGGGAAAGGAAACCTCCGAAAACTGCACCCTGGGGCGAGGTGGAGGAAATTAATGAGGAGGTAAAACTGAGATAACTCTCTTCTATGAAATTCAAAATTACATGTAACATTTTTCACATGTAAACTGCCATCTCCAAAGTGACTCATGACTTCAGGGCATGCATCTGAGCTGAGCCTTAGGAGATGCCCCAGAATCAGATTAGTGGGATTAGAAACTGTGAGAGAGAAGTCACAGGAAGGAATGGGGATTCCTGGCTGCAGGGGAGGAATAAGCATGGTGAAACGGAAGTCAGCCCATAATCAAGCAACATTGAGCTATGAAATTTCAGGGCAAAACAGCAAGCCACAAATAACCTGTGGTGTCACCTGATTCCCCATGTTAGCCTCCCACCAATAGAAGGAGATGTGTAGGAAATTATTTGGGGCGTGTGGGGAGGAAAAAGGATGTAGTCACCTCAACTGTTTCTGTGGAGTGCTTCAGCAGTTTGAACACAATACCATGGCAGTATTTAATCTGTAGTGGTTTTGTGCTTTTTGCATTTATAGTACTTGTTTGCTTGTGAAAGGTTTGTGTATGGTTTTCATGTCTTAAAGGAAGAAGGTTTATGATATTCTTGCACTAGAAACATGCCTTTTTTTTAATATATATATACTTTTAAGTCAAATAGCTTTTCACTTGGCTGGTTATTGAATTATACTTCAAGTGACAGCTTGACAGTTGTGATAAGCTCGTACAGCCTCAGTATAAGATGGTAGTTAGTACGTGTGTCGGACTGTGTTGTTTGGAAAAGGAGCTAATGTTTTTCGTGCCTGTTATACTTTCAGTTAGGAGGGCTATAAAATAGTATTTAAAGCAAACAAACAAAAGGCAGAAAATCTCAGTTCATGAAATTAGATACTGATTTAGACTTAAAGGGAAAAATCTGTATTTAGGAATTAGGAAAAAGTTAATAATGAAACAAAAGTGTACCCTCCTCTGTAGTGCTGTCCCTCATCAGGAAGTTATTTGTCAGAGCCAGCAAGTAATTTCTATTCTGTAACTTTTTTCTGGAGTGAAGAGTACAAATTGCATGCTGCAAAATGGCATTTCCTTCTGAGCTTACATTGCTTTTGAGCCTGTTATCTGGAAATGGCTGTAAACAAATTCCCTTTTTCACCAGGATTTTTTTCTATATAAATATACAACGTCATTGTGACTCTAGAGGCAAATAATTTGAGAGAAAGTGCAGGTCTGCAGAATGAACTAGTTCTTAGCACTTATTTCAGCCTGTGATTCCTTTATCTATAGTACTTTAACTGCAGCTTGTTTTGATGCTATTTTTCCCACTCTGGGAGAGGGAAATGAGGGAGGAGATTACAAAGAAACATCTGGGCAGGTCACAGCCTGTTGGTGTATTTGTGTCCCTGACATCCACATATGTTCCACTGGTCTAATGTAAGGGACTTGAGTGTCTGTCCCTATATGTAGTTTGTCTATGTGGTAAACTGATTTTCAAATGTTAATCTCAAATGAGAGGTGAGACTTAAGAGTGGCGTCATTATTTTACACTGATTAAAGCTCTTCTCAGTTTAATGAAATGTTTTACTTTTGCTAAAGCCATGGACCAAAAAAAGGGAAGCATATGATGAAATCATCTACTGATTAGAGCAATTCACATCTACTTACCTATTCCCCCTGTTTTATGCAACATCACTTATTGCTGCAGTTTGCAGCAGGAGTGTATGTGAATGAGGACTGCAAGTTCCAGTCTTGCAGAAGCCACAGGCTGTGGAAATACCTGCTCTCAGAACATTCTGTTTTCTGTAGAGGGGGAAGCTGAAGGCCAAAAGGATCAAGCAATTTGTTATTTTAATATATGAAATCAAAGAAACATATTTCTTACCACAAAAAAAAAAAGCAGCTTCCTTTTCCAAATGTAAGTATATAAAGCTGATTGCATTCCTGGAAAAAGCTAGGCTCAATATTATGCATAAAAATTCAAATACTGCTAAAAAATATTCCTGCAGAGCGTTCTCATTGTGTTTAGAGCTTCATCAAGATTTTGCACACAAGAAGGATGTTTTGGGGGGGAGGTGAGGGTGGATAAAAGTGTCAAATAGGAAGTGAATAATAGCAACTAAAATAATCAGCAGTGTGTCAACATAAATTAAAGATAATAATATATTTAATGGGATGACCTGGTTAAAAACCCCAAAACAACCGATGAAGTTTCAATCACCTGAACAGTTCTGGTGTGAAGTGAGAGCTAAACCAAAAATCATTTAAGTGCTATCTGTACTTGTAACAACTCTGCTGTAAAACTAAAAATAGCCTGTTTGCTACCGTTACAAACTATTATCCAATCATCGTTCTATGAAACTGGGATTTCATCATCAGGCCTGAGTTTGCAAATGCTCAGGTACTAGAGTAGCTGTGCCCTGATGGTTAGTCTCATTGGTGATGGTGGAAAACAGTGGATAAAGGAAATCCTGAGGCAGAAGCCTGTCCTGTTTTACTTCCTCTGAAATGGCATCTCATTCCAATTGCATTTGGTTCCCACGTATTGAGGCACACATCTATATCTGCACGTTTCTCTCTCAGAGCAGGTACCTAACTGAACAGCACGAAAGCCTGAAGCTGGCCTACTTAAGGGAAAATCCCTTTTGCTTCTCTGGGTGAAGCATGTGGACTACATTTAGACAGGAAGAAATAGATTGTTATGGTTTAGGAGCTGCTTTTATTCTTCAGCTAAAATCTCGGGTTTTATCATTTCACTGTGTGCACCAGAATGGCAAAAGGGGTGGCAAAGGATAATGTAGCAAGTACTACTGGCAGCGTAAGGGCTTCAGGCATAAAGCCTGAAGCTCAAGCAAAATGTAAGCCAGTAGAAGGCTCCCTGGGGGGTATGAGGCATGGACTCCAGATGTGTTGCAACCACAGAGTGAGCTTACAGGCTTTTATAGTACTCTGCCTAGCCATCATCAGCCAATGGCTTTACTGATCACGTGCCTTTTCAACCAATCGCGTTATTGTTCATATGCCTTTGCTTAAGCAACTGTTTTTCCAGATAAGGCAAGTGCTTGCCCAAAGATGCTCCCCCTGCTGCTGCAAACATTACAAGTGCTTGCCCAAACGTGTTCTAAGGCAAGTGCTTGCACAAACATGTTTTTTCTGTGCTGCACTGTTGGTTCCCATTCTCCTTGACCACACATTCTGTGTCCCCTTGGCCCACAGCTCCCCAGAACCCACTGAATTTTAATCCAAGTAATCTCAGAGTAAATCTAGCCTCTACAGCTCTGCAACTGAACAGTGTAATAAATAGGCAAACCCCAACAAATCTCACAGCAGATACCTGATCTACTAGGAAAAAAAAAAACACCAACCAACCAACAACAACAACAAATACCATTTTGTCATAATCAAGGAAAGATTCACTTTTACTTGAATTAAGCCTTTTAATGCTTCTTGGTTTCACTGCGGTTGCTGAACAGATGGAATTTTCAGAAGTGGTAAGTGGCTTTCATTTTCTTGTGAGTGCCTTTTTTTGTAGTACTGTAACAGTGATGCAAAGGGGCGTTAGGGTTAAGCCACTTGCTTAACAATGTTACTGCTTGCTCATGCCTATCCTACTTGCAGTGTACAAGGGGATAGGTCAAACCGCTTACTTAACAATGCTCCTGCTTGCTCATGCTTATCGTACTTGCAATGTACAAGAGGGTAGATCTAGCCGCTTGCTTAACAATATCATTGCTCATTCATGATTATGCTAGGACAAGATATAAGGACATAACTATTGTGAAGAAGTAGGGACTGTGACTTGATTCCCGGCCTTTGGATGCCTAGGCTGGCTGAAATTGGCTCTGCGCCTTGGACAATGACCAAGACTCCAGGGAGCATGCACAACAACTAGAAGTGAAAAGTTCAGGCTCGAGGAAGACTCATTACTTCATGTTGAGATCCTCACCCATGACCACTAGGAGGCACTGAGCAGGCCCAAAGGGCTTCTTAACTCATTATAATACGAAGTGGGGATAGGACATGAATATGTATAGGTGTGTTGTGCAACCTCATGCATATGTATAACTTTAGAGGATAAATGTAAAGGGGAAATGATGCTGAGGTGCGCATGATTTTAGAGGAGTTATCCCCCATGCACCTCAGAGCTGAATAAAAACCATACCTACTTTACAACTTTAATGAGTTGGGGAGTCTATCTGCTCATCAACAGGAGCTTTTCCCATAATAATGATCCAGCACTCTGAAAATGAGAACTTTTATCTTCTTGTGGTATGAATGCTTGCAAGAGGATTCAGTGTTGACCACAGCTTCAAGGCTTTGATTTTTCTTCTATTGCAAGCTTCCCAAAAAATGACTAAAAGATTTTTATACTCAGAAGGGTTGGGTCTTTCTAGGATAGAAACTAAGACAATTTTCATTTTTAAACAAGGAAATAAAACCCAACCTCAAAGCAGCTACTATTAGAAATTAAAGAATATCATTGAAGTAGAACAGTAATGAATAAAGATTACCTTTAAGCAGGTCAGCCCCCTTTGTCTTTGCAGGCAGGGTTGTATGGTGCCCCTTGTGAGTTAACCTGAGGAGCTTCAGGGGCAGCAAATCCTGCCTGGTCCCATTTGCTTCCTGGGAAGCTTTTTCCATTGCTTTTTCCTGGACTGGCTTATTCCTGCTCCTCACAGCAGTCTCTTCCCAGGAGCTTCTGGCATCCAGCTGCCTGCCAGGCAGCTGCACTCCAAAGTATCTGAAGCCTTCTTCCCTGAGTGTATTCAGACTGATTGCCAAAAAGAGGATGCTTCCCCCTTCTCCCCACTCTTTGAAGTAAGACAAGGCAGTCTGTTCTTTTCTTTCACCACTGCCTGCAGCACTGGCAGCAATCATAAATGCTTCATAGGCCAAGTATGTGAGTATGAATGGGGAGAAAAAGAGGAGTGTGAAGAGTGGGAGAAAGTTGGGTAAAGGTCTTACTAAGAATTTATGTTGATTAAGAAAATTAAAATGATTTATATTACGATTCATAGACATTACAGAAGATTTCAGACAATTAGTCAAACTTGCAGATGCAGGTTTGCTCATTATAATATTTTCTTCATATATTTAATCATGATTGATCAGTCACTGTAATAGAGAACAGTGGGAGCTAAGGAACAGAAGCTCTCAACTGGACATTAAGGAAGCATTTTTGTAATAAATATAGGTGAGAAATTATGAACCACTTTTTTAGAAGGAGCCAGATCTGACCAGCTCTAAAGGCAGAAAGTGATCATTCTTGTTGTATTAACTTCAGTTTCTTAAACTACTGAACTTCACTTGCTCATCTGGAGATCTCTGCTCCATTTCTCTGCTTTGTTTTCCATGTTTACTCAAACTGTGCTAAAATGTAAAGAAAAGTTCATTTATATTCTATAATTCTATATTCAGTGGTGGCTGATGCTACAATTGCATGTCACAGCCCAGCAGCAGGAATCATAAGGTTTTGTTCCCTCGTTTTGGATGGATAGAAGGAACATGTGAAGGAAGTGTCTATCTGGAGAGAGTGGAAGCAGAAGTAAAGGATTAAAAATAGGTGAAGGAGAATGTGAGTTACTTATGCTTGCTCTAAAATGTATGATGGACTCCAGCTAGAGGCCTGTATAGCTGTGTATTTTAAGGTGGCTATAGAAAGTAACACGACTCTGTCCATGGCAGACTACAATGTGGTTTTATATGTGTTTCTGGAGAAGCTGGAGGCAGCTGTAGTGTAAGAGGTTGCAAAGTTTGTATTTCTCCACTCACAGACTGCCCTGCAGTCTGTTTCTCATGATTTTTTCTGTGTAAACAGTAAATGCCATGACACAGACTGACTTGTTCGTTTAAAGAGGAAGAGATGAAATAAGCAGGGAAATTAAGGTTCATGTGATTTACAAAACTTGCTGACCAGCTTGTGATAGCCTATACATCACATTTAGCAAATCTTGACTTTGCATGGTAACAGGTATGATTTCACCACAGTAAAATCTGATTATCAGTTGTCTATGGCAAAAGAGTGTTCTCTGTTATTCCTTACTCATTGACATTTTTTCCACTGAACAGTACTGTTCTTGAACAGCACATTGTTGCCCTGGAGATGGTATTTCCTACGAAGTCTCTTAAAAGGCATTTGACTTCAGGCACTGTGCAAAGGGCCATTGGTGTTATCCATATGAATGTTGAGCTTGCCTAGGTAGACAAAGAAAAGTACCTCATGTTGGTTGTATTCTATCATATTTTGTAAAAAAACATTTGTAGTGAAGAGTAACAGTTAAGATGGTGCAAGAAAGTTTAGAATTTTTAATGTGTAAACATAGAGTAAGAGGACAGTAACAAAGCAAATAGCTTCCACAGAGGTATGCCTGGCTCAGAGCTTATTGATTGTTAGCAGAGAGAAATACATCTTTCAAAACAAGATGGTAATGTTATGCAAACTAATGAGGCCAGTATAAATTGCATTCACTGGTAGTGCCGAACTGCACGCAAACAAGCTATTTCTGCAAACAGCAACACAACTCAAAACTCTCATTCATTTCTCTGTCGTGGTAAAGGATGATGTCTGTTGCTGCTCAGTCACTGTGGTAGGCTCACAAAGAGTGAAAATGGACAAATGTGCAGGTCATTTTGCCATGGAATGGGGGAAATGTGAAGGTGCTTTTGCTGTTCCAGCCTCTTCTCTTCCAATAGATTCACGTCTTACCCCAGGTCTCCCCAGCTCTCCCACAGCATCATGGGGTGAACAGAAAGGAGCAGTGCTGCAACTTGTCAAAATCGCTATAAGCGGCACCTTCAAATCCTCCAGTATAAGAGAGAGTCATTCACTTTCAATAGTTGTTATTACAGTCATTAAGATACCAGTAACAAAGGAGTTGGTATCTAAATGCCCACCTAGCTTTCCAGGAAACCACTCAACTTTCCGAGAGACCATTTTGAACTAAATAACAGTAACTGTTTTCACTCCAGGGTCTTAGCCTCATGCTGTCTTTAAAGTAATTTGAGCACTACTGTCTTTTAAGTGGGAGCTGTGATTCGCAGGTAGGGCTGTGCCCTGGCTTTGCCCTTGTGTGCCTGCCTTGGGGATAGCTCAGCACCTCACTCAGCTTATCACAATATGCTGTTAAGAGGAAATCAGAAACTAGGGCTGGTTTACCTTCGCAGGCCAGACCATAATGTATCATTTGTTTTTTAATTTCTCTTTTTATACACTGCGAGTTTTTCAGCTGCTCCATAAACCAGGAAAAAACTAAAAAACCCCATCAGGCGAGGGAGGATATATTTCATATGCATATACTGTAAAGTAATAGTTTTCTTCCAGAGGGGGGTCTGAATCTTGCAAATGAGGAGCTGCTTCGTCACACATTATGAACTGGAATGCTGCTGTTGAATCCCAGCATTTCACAGGATTACTTTACTTTATCTAAATCCTTTTTTTTGGGGAAATTAAAAGAACTCCCACCAATTTATATTATTTTATTTCAAATTTCAAAGGCTAGCTTCCATTCCTTGTGAAGGAAATAAGCAACCTCTGCCCCCACTGAAAAAAGCTTCCGACCCAGGGATCTTTCCACAATAAGGATTTTTTTTTTTTCCACACTTCCTTCTCAAATCTGTCATTATGCACAATTCCAAGAGTGAAGATGACAGTAGTTGGCACTTTTCTATTTTGTTCTTTGTAAGTGCGGTCTATGGACATATCTTCTTTGTTAATCTTTCCTATTAGCTTAAGGTTAACCTCTTTTCCCAAATGGGAAAGTAAGACTCAAGTTTGAAGTGTTGGGTACCTTGAGTACTCAAGCAAAGACTTGAAGAGCTTGAAGCTAGAGCCATGCTTAGATAAGATAAGTACTAGAACAGTAAACACGATGTCTTTAGGAGAAGAATAATTCTGCCTGTCATTCTTCATCTTTGTGCAGCTTTTCTTCAGGGAAAGTAAATAGATTTTCTAATTATGGTTTTCCAGCTTTTTTTTTTTTTTTTTTTTTTTTTTTTTACAGCTGGAAACAGAGGAAGAAAACCCTGTCTTCTTATTTACATATTTACAGAAAAAACATACCCTTCCTTCCCTTATACATGCGACTTCCTCTCTCCTTTCAGGGTGAACTGGTCAGTCGATTGTGGTTTACATGCACAGTAAGCAGAGTACTGCCTTGCCTGGCATATTAGTCATAGGCAGTTGTCATGGTTCAACCCTTCTGGGAAGCCCCAGCCTGGAAGGAGGAAAATGTTAAAATCAAAATTCCCCCACTTATTTCTGAACCTCGGCTGCTTCCACAGGCAGCACTCGTGGATCTCCAGGGTCTTAATGCAATTTTCCTGCTCATTTAGCCAACATAAAATATCTGTTTCATTGCTTTTCTTCCAAAGATCCATAGTGAAGCAAATGCTCAAGGCCGTCTTGGATGCGGATGGGCAGGTGTGAGTGACATGGAAGTCCCAGCAAACCCACTAGAAGTAAGTGACTGTTTTGATTGTTCTCTGAAATGCCACCTGATTAATAGGAACAGCTTGAACAGATATCATACATGTCGCTTTCTAAACTGACAATTATGGGCCCAGGTTTTGTTCCAGTCGATTTGTCTGAATGCTTTATGTTGTTTAATAGTAGAAGGAAATGTTAGAAATATTTTTGTATATAGCATTCTCAGGAAGAAAACCTTCCCTAGCAGTTCCCTTCTACCCCCAAAAGGTATCTACCTGGTCACTCTAATCTGTTGTTATGCAAAGGCTAGAAAGTGATTCATTTTAGTGACCTAACAACTTCTATGCCCCGTATCTGGGCCATTTTGCACCAAGTGTACATAAAGCTGTTATGTATGCCAGCTGGAGATAGTTAATTCTGTGCTTAAATATCAACCAGCCATAGCTATAGTAAATATCTTAGGGCGGAAGGTATCATATATATTTTGTCTTTTAGCTCACAAATTAAAAAGGCTTCATCACATAAAAGTGAAGCTAATGTGCACAATCTTCAGTAGGACAAAGCAGCCAGAAAATTAGGGCTTCCCTAAAATAGTCAGGACTAGGGAGGACATGAAAGCAGAAATCTTCATGACTTCCATGATTTTTTTAATCATTGATCCACATCACCACAGATCTGTTGGTTCTTGTCCCATCACTTGTAGTTGGATTCTGAAGCCTGGAAGTTCACTGGGGCTCCCTGTAATGAGGGAGCGCTCAGATAAATCTTTCATGAATGCTGCCTCCTATAGGCAGAGAGACTATTTTTTTTTTTTTTACTTCTTGGTTGTGTGGTATCTATCTTCACTTTTTTTTGCAGGTGCGTGGTGAACCTGGCCACTTACAATTTTGCCCAGTATTCCAAAAATCAACTTTTTGGAATACCAAATCATTGACTGACTCTTCCCATCTCCTGTTTCTTTCTATGAAAAGGAAGTTTGCAGAATGACCTCATGTGCTTATCAGGAAAATTTTCTCTCTTAATAATTTCCAGCAAGCTTTAAGGAGATCTGGATCATTTATTGGATTTTTTTTTTTTTTTCCCAAAAAGAAGAGGAATTTAAATGGCTCTTCCTTCTTTAGTACAGGACTGTGTATGCCTCTGGCTAGATCATTTGGATGTGCACCACTGCAGAGGAAATCCAAACTGCAAAAGGGAAAATAGAAACATCAAAATGGAAAATTCATTCAGAGGGACAGACCCATGGTAACTGTCCTTTGGCAACCAAACAGTGAGAGACCCAACTGAGTTAACACTAATAGAGAGTTTGCCCAGGATCATTAAGAGTTTCCGCTGCAGTCACAGCAGTGAAGCTTGGAGGTGGGAAGAGGTAAGTCAGTGGTGGGAGACTTTACATGCAACCAGATCCACTCCTTTATGCTCATCTGCTGAGAGCTGAAAGCATTTGAAGGCAACTTCAAGGTGCTGTACCTTTCGGGATCCTTTGTTGGCTTGCCATAGTCTGTCACTTGCTTTTCAGCTAGTTGAAATGAAATCAAGACTGGATGTGTCAGAGAAGAAAGTTACTGAACTGGAGGAAAAGAGGCACCAACAACATCCAGAAGATGAGAGATTGCAAGCCCTGGGCAGAGAGCAGTCACTGCAGGAAATGGTAGGAGGGTACAGCCTGTCACCCCGTTTGTGCAGAGTGTTGAAATCTGTCTTGACTTTCCTCTTTCTTTTGAGTGACAAGACGTGGGTTGTCGCACAGCTGTAATGATGAGATTGTGGTATTGTGTGTTCTTCAGTACTGTACCCAAGGCGGTGGCTGATCTTCTGTCTGATCAACGAACTATGTATAGAGTCATTTACATAGAAACTGGCGGAGAGGACAGCTGTGGGCAGGGTGGGGGGAGGAGGAATAAAGAGCACATTTTTATGAATACTCCAGAGACTTCCTTCCTAGCTGCTCAGTTTGGGGTGAATATCTTTGTGAATGAAAACACTACAGTGATTTCAAACGGAATAGGAGCATCATTACAGATGTTACAGCAAGTGCTTGGGAATAAATATTTGAAGGAATGAATTCAGCTCCAGACAACCACATTTTGGTATTACAATGTACATTTTTATACATGTGCTAGTTATCTCAGCTTCCTGTAAATATTACTGAGGTAGTTAATGCTGTTATTAGAGCTAAAAGTGCCTTGGCTGATCTGCTGCTCTAGAACGGCATTCACCTCACCCTGAGTGGTTGGGGAACTCTCTCAGGACTCCTTTGGCATTGGCTTTTCGGTAAGAATTCATGTATAAATTAGATCCCTAAGCTGAATTTCCCACCACAGTAAACCACCAACCTGAGTGATTGGTATATATGTGCCCAACATATATGCAAAATGTTATGCACTGTTTTACAAGCACCAAAGAGTGGTGTTTCTTAATCTCATTCTCCTTCGTGGTATCACACACGTATAACCTTTTGTAAAGGCTTCTGTATGGTACTCTGACAGCTGAAGTCATGCTTCTTTATTCACTTGATAATATGAAACAAACCCGAAAAGAAGTGGCAATCATGTTGCTTCCAAACTCAGATAAGATGCAAGTTAGCTAATATAGGAAAGCAAATGCAAAGCCCTTAGCTTTTATCTTCATAAGCAGGACATTCATCTTACTTGCTTATCACTTATGGTATGGTCTTAGCTAAGCACTTGATTTCCAACCAGTTGGACTGTTTACATATTTTAAAGCAAACTATGCTGTTTTGCACTTACTGAATCACTGTCTGTATTTTTTCAGAGTGTGGATTCAGTGAGAGATAACATCTTCCTGTTCTTATTACTAAGTTTTTTACTGCTTTTATGAAAAGGAGGAGCAGTACTTCCCCAAGTTTTTTACCACATAATGAACTAAATGACAATATAATCCAAAAATCTCTTACAGGGACAGATTTACTTGCATGGAACTTCAGCCATAGATTAACAATTTCTTAAATAAATTATATACTCATCAAGTAATTGCTTCTATTTGTTCTGAATTTCTTTACTTTTTGATTGTCGGGCAGGAGATATACACCTTTTCAAAGGTAGGTGCTAAAAGTAGAGATTGTTGAATGAGCAGCAACTAACATTCTTCATACCCGCATTTGATTTTTTACATATATATGTGTATATATATATTTTTTTTTTATTATTATTATTTTCTTGAGAGGTAATAACCCTTTCTTTTTCAAAGAGCTGTAGCCACAGAGCTGGAATGGGCTGTACAGGGCAATTGCCAGAGCAAAGTAATGTTTGTTCTCTACTTGCTTATCTAGTTGAGCAGCCTGACAGTACCTTTTAGATCTGTTTACTCAGTGGCAGCTCTCTGGATGCTCTGCTGAGCCATTTAGGAAAAACAGCAGCACCAAACAACCCTGAGACAGATTACATGAAGCTGTCTTACAGAGCTATCTTGGTTTTCTTAATGCACCCAGAGGTATGTCTCTTAGAATGATAATGTGAATTTTGTCTGTCCCCATGTCCTTCGTGGCCCACAGAGGAAAACTGACTTTTCTGGAGGTTTAATTTATTCCCCCCCCCCCCCCGAGCATGAAATACTACCCATAGAGAGGAATCAGACCAACCTTATCACTGGAAAGTCTAAGTGCCGTAACACCTAAGATTCAGTGTCAGCTAAGAAGCAATAGGATGTAAGAATTCAGATGGTGCAAAAACCTGAACAAACTGGAAATCTTCAGTTATAAAATAGGCCATACACCTGGAAGTGTCAGCCTCTGAGAAGGAAAATATGTGCTAGGAGCTAGGAAAAGAGCAAGGCAAAATTGAAGAGAAGAACATATCTAAAAGCCTGTATGGGTTTTAGTGTTTTGCTTTTCTTTATTATCTTGAAACGCGCATGCAAATGCCAGTTTGAGCTACCTCTTGGGGGAGTTCTTAAAGTAGAGATATCTTGCCCAGTTTTTGGAGAAAATGAAGTGTTCCAAGTAACTTAGACCAAAGGAAACCAAAGGTACCTCATGTGCGAGCAGCAGTGTGTTTTTCACTGACTAAATTAGCACATGGTCATGAACTTCTCATGAGCTCAACCTGCAAATGCCTAGTAGCTGACTGCACAGAGGTATGCCTGTTACATAGAAAAAGAAGCATTCCTGTGGTGTCCTGTGCATGTGATTGTTGGATCTCTTTTTGTTTGCTTTTTTTTCTTTTCCATCATATAAAGCTGCTGCAGAAGAGTACTTCAGATACTTTCTTGTTTTGTAGAAAAGGCCATTCTGTTTCGTATGTCTGAATAGCTTTTGTCTAAGGCAGTCTGCCTAAAGTGGGCTAGTGAGGAATGCATTACCCTGTGAGAGTTTATACAATGCTGTTTGCTTCAGGGTCTGATTCAGATCTTAGCTCCCTTCAATGTAAAATGAAAATAGCCATGCTAAAAGTGACAGAAGAGAACGAAAGTCTTCCAGATCTGTCCTAATAACTCCTATAAATTTCTATAATACCATCTTGAAAGACTAGTGTGTAAGTCCTGCTGCACCTGTACTTTGCTGGGGTGGCAACAGTGTAGGCACAAACACTAGTAAGGGTCAACAACTGTGATGGGGTCAAATAAAGTGGACTTTGAAGTCTTCCTTGGTAACTTGGTAATCCTTGAGTGAACTGAGACCTGCCTCAGTCTCTTGTGTAGTGTGAAAAATCCTCAGACTATGTGATACTAAGGTCTGGTTTCATCTTCAGTGTTGTATAACAGTGGGAACTGGTGGGACTTTACCAGTGCTTAGGCCTGGCCTTAACACTGTAAGTAAATCTGAATAATACAGGTCTGGGATAATCATCGCAAACTGTTACTGATCTGGTTGGTCTGCCAGCTTCCTTATGCCTTTGTGTAACTGCAGGCTGTAGAGAGCAGGGATTTAGTCTAGTATGTTACCTCTGTCTTATCATAAGGTGAGTGGTCAAAACAATTATAACAAACTTTACCATATATGGTCTTTACTAATGATCCTTATTCCTTTGACTTCCTTCCCTGCTGTGTTTGGGACAACAAAAATGCAGCATATCTGCCATACAGCAGATATTCTGAAAATCGCTCTTGAGAAACGGTTCCATCTGCATTTCAGCAGCATCTCTCTGTATTTTTGCATTCCAGAAAGAAACAAAAGTCCTTAGTGAAGCTCTCCATGAAATGAAGGAAGAGAACAGGCTCCTGAAGCAGAAGAATGCCTCAATAATGAGAAAGAAAGAACCCTATGAGTGTGAAGTAAGTCGTCTCAATAAGGTATGAATATGGGTGAGCTGCTGACCAGGAACTTTACCTTTAATATAGGGTCCCAGTTGTCAACCAGTGACACTACCAGATGCCCATCTTTTCAATCACGAGTTAACAACCTGTTCATGGTAGTGAACTCATGATCACTGTTTGGGATCCGGGGAAACAAGAACTTACTTTGGCTAATACCTGTGCATGCTGTTCTTGGCAAGTAGTAGGGTTGTATTGTAAAGAAGAAAGTTAAAAAAATCCTTGGCTTCTCCTGTGAAACCTCTCTACGTGTCATATCTAAGCTCTTTCTATGTTCTACCTCCTTAGAACAAAAGGGAAATGGCGCAAAGATGCTTTCATATGCATCCAGTGAAACACTGTGATTAAAAAATGATTTCAGACTGTTTAAAATCTATTGGTTTACATATATTCCATTTTTAAGAATAATGGCTTCTCTTCATAAGACATGCTCCTGTCTTCTTTTTTATATACATACACAGAAGTATTATGCGTATATATCTCATTAAGGAAATTGCCATAAAATATCTAAATGGGATTGTTATTTTTTTTAACTGAAGGAAAGTAATAAATGTAACTTTGTTAAATCAAAAGATCACATAGAGCAGTGGGTGTTTTCTAATAATTTATATTTCGTGGTGAACCACATACACTTCCTGAGGAAATGCACTGCAGTAACCATTGCTATGTAACTTTGTGGTACATGAGGGTGTACAAAAGTCGAGGCAAAAATGTCATGTTACCATATTAAAAAATCTGACAGAACATATGACCTCTAGGTCTTTTGGAAATGAGCTGACAGGACTTGCTCAAAGCCTCAGTATAACTTTCATTTGAGGTCTTGTTTGTAAAACAACTTATTTCAGTGTTTTATTTTGCGGTCTTATGGTTGGATCTAAGACAGATGGGTAAATAGACCATTCTTTGAAATGGAACAGCAATTTCATGTAACACACATTCCCACGAGTAATTTACTGATTTTCTGCTTATTTGCATCCTTCAAATCTCATGTCATGGGTGTAAATATGACTGGAAGGGACCCTCTGTACCCTTTTAAGTCTAGTTCCCTGCTATCACAGGTTCAGTGAATATAAATTCTTATAAATTCTCTGAAATCAATCAACTTTTTCCTTAAAAATACTTAAGCTCTTTCTACTGTGCTTGTATTGGAAGGCTGTTTTGGAACTGTAACCCTTCTTTCATTTGCTTTCTTCTGTTTCAGTTGGGCTGATATTTTTCTTCCTAGGTGATATTCATTTGTTTTTCTGGTGGTAGTAGTGTCACACAGATCTCCTTCATTCCTTGTGCAAAGCAGATGTGTCCTTTCTGTGAAACAGAACTGTCCCCTAGTAAAAATACGATTGGTCTCAGGGGCACTTGCTCTTTCCCTATAGCTACAGAGAGCAATTGAATTTTCACTAGAGGACGGTTTAGATAAGCTGACCCAGCTCTTTTGTTCTTTTAAAATACAACTGTGCCTGATAATATGAATGTCATTCACCTCAGTCATTTTGAACTGCTTATCTCTCAGTTTATGGAAGACACTGCTACTTGTTTCTATGTATGTGAACGTTTGTACTTCAAGTACTTTGACCTTTCTATCTTTGGCTTCACGAAACTTTAATCCGGTCATCCAGAGTATTAAGAGCTTTCTAGGTGCACGGAACACTTACCCTTCTTGTATCTTTGGAAACCAAGGTAGTTACTTTTCATTCATACAGTTCCATTTCTGATATTGAAAAAATCAGAAAACCTCTGTGCTGCTTGCCTTGCAATTTCAGGTTTCAGTTCTCAGTACTTCTGAATGAATATTATTTAACACCACATTAAGTTAAGCTCAATTTAACTCAACGTGCTGTGAGTTCTTTCTCACTGGTACATCTTCCTTATTATTAGCCACTGTCACACTGCTCTGCTTTTATCCTTCTCATTAGAAATACTGTTTCTAGTCTTGCTTTCCTGTGTAACGCCTTCATTCTTGAGCTCATTTTTATAGTGAGAAAAAAATCACCATTTTATAGTTTAATTTCTTTTGCAACACACAGTTCAGTGTGACTGTCTCTCTTACCACTTTCATCTGAAAGGTACCAAAAATGGTAGCTTTTATTGGGATTCAATCTTTTTTCCAGTCCCTAAAGACATTTTATTTCTATTTCTTGAAATTATTCATCCAGCTGTCCCTCAGGCATTTTTCTACACAATTCTTTTCAGCTTCTTTGATGTATGATTTTCTAGGGTCTAGGGAAGTGGTTGGTTTGGTTGGGCTTTTTTATACTTTGACTTTTAGTGAAGTAGGTATAGCCAAATGATCTGAAAAAAATTGCATAGAGGACCAGTTCTAGAAGGTGCTTAGAAGTTCATTGTCATTCTTTAGATTTCTTAATTTGAAATTTCAAGTCTTAGTTAAATATTTAAAATAGCTTATTTACTTTTCATTTCAAGTATCTCATCATAATTTTATTCAGCATTGTTGTTTGGTTTTTTTTAAACCAGTGGAACAATAATATCTTTATTTCTTCCATAAATTATTCTAAACCAGCCCCACCTTTTGTCAGTTCAAAGTGATGGGAATTTTGAAAGAAACATATTCCAATTACATCTTTGAATATTATCTTTAGTAGTGTTTAGTCTCCATTTTATACATGGGAAACCAAATCTCCGATGACATAATCATCAATAATTTGCTAGTGACCTAATAGCATTACAAAAGTTTACGTACACACACAGAGCATTTCTCAATCTTCTTACAACCTGTCATTAAAGATTTTGCTCTGGGTTTATTATGAACTTAGGGACCAGTTCAGCTTTATTCATGCTCCAGTTTTGTATTTTATTTGAAATGATAAAATAGGGTCTTGCAATAATGCTTCCAAATGTAGGTTTAAAAAACTCCACACCTTATTTTTTGCTACTGTTAACTTTTAGAAGTTTAAATATTCTGGATTTTTCTGTGAGTTTTTTGTTGTGTTTTTTTTTTCTTCCCATAATTCTAAGATGTAGAATCCCCCCCACCAAAAAAAAAAAAAAGAAAAAAAAAAGAAACTAATAAATCCTGAAGAATTTCCCAAATACCTAATACATCTATATGATGGTATGACTCTACAAAATGAGCTGCAAGAAATATAGTCAATATAGTGACAACATATTGAACAATAGGGCAAAATGAGAATTAATCATTAAGCTTTCTGTATCTTCATCCTCCCATGTTTATGTTCAAGACATATATTGACATGGCATACAAACTTGGCCACTACTAGACCAATTTCTCTTTTGCACAATTCATAGGGACAGTAGCTCAGAAAAGGCCTCCCTTTTCTGTGCTCTCCATGGGAAATGTTAATGTTTTGGGGTTGGTTTTTTTTAATACATTATTTTTTTGTTGGCCTTAGGATAATACTAATCCTTGGTTTACTTTGAATACTGGTTCTCCTGCTTGGCCACTGTCCCCACTGCCTCTTCCCACTCCAGATTATCTTCCCTCCTTCCCTTATGGCATGAATGCAATGTGGCTAACAAGAGAGAGCTGGGGATCATTAGCAGGAATTGAACTTTCAAAGATGTATGAAGTTAGCTGAGTCCACATTTTGTGCAAGAGACATTGAACAGTACTGAATGGTGAGTATTTGTCCTAGAGTAAAAAAATTATGTATGTGTGTATAGTGTGTGGTTATAGGCAGAGAGGGGTAAGAGCAATTTACAAACAATTCCAGACCAAGGGAGTTCTATGTAATAATGCTGAAATTAAAAGAGATCTGCAATGAACAATGGCAGAATTTGAGTGAAAAATAGTGCATTACCAATGTAATGTGTGTATTCATAACACCATCTAGTGACAAGCTGTAGAGACTACATAACTTTGTCTCAGTCTGGGTTTCCTTTTGTTCCAGTTGAAGAAATTTATACTCTTACTGAAAAAAATGTTTCAGTCAGACTTCACTGTAGTTACATTTCAGGGCATCTTTAAATGTTGCTTTAATCTTCTTGGGGTTTTTGTTTGCTTGTTTTTTGGCCTCAGCTGAATTTAGAAACCTGCCTTTGTTTTCCCAAATTCTGACTTGTACAGGAAGATGGTCTTTATGAGTGAGATTTGCAGCTATGATTTCCATAGGTAAATGATGGTTACAGTTAAAAAGTAAAAGAACAGTCCCTTAAACTGTCTCAAATTCACAGATGTAATCCATGTGCTTTGAAATTTGGACTTAGTCATGCAAATATTTTGTGTTGTTTATATTCAATGTATATAGTTGAAGCAACTGTAAGTGAAGGAAAAAAACCCAGAAGTTTGTGACTCACTCTAATGTGTTTATTTAGAGAGCATTCTAATAATTTAAAAGGAATGGTTTTGGTGGGTTTGTTTTTTGTTGTTTTTTTTTTAATATAGTAGTGAATGTCTGATTAGTAATTTTGCTGTTTGACGTTTCAGCCCATTCTGGGTGTGTTGAAAAAGCAGGACACACCTGTACTTGGGACTCCTTCTGAGATGGGTGGCAGAAACAGCCTTGAGGACATGAGAACCCAACTTGAAGTTCTCAGACACCAGGTAAGGGTGGCTGGAAGTAAGCCTAGACAGATTTCAGACAGCATATTTTTGCCTTTTCTCCCAAGAACTGTGCCGGGTGGACTCACTAGGTAGAGCTTTTGAAAGGAAGAACCAGTTCAGCCATAGTGTTGTCTAAGATGCTGTTGCCACAACATGTCTACAAAGTGCAACTAAGTCCTTGCAAAAGACGGAACAAGGACTTTTGCAGGATTCAAAGCAGCAGAATGATTCTTCTGAATCTCAGAGACCTCCTGCCAGCTCTTTGTTAGGGGCTGAATTTCATCTAGAGGGAATGCTAAACTTCATTGGTTACTGATTGTGTTCCTTTTTTTTTTTCAGAAGTTTAGTGAATTATCTAAGAATCCTGGTCTTGTAAAACTAGAGTGTTTGCATTGCAGTTTTTCAAAGTGTAAGGCAAAGCATTTGCATCTGTAGCCTGCATACTATAGAGAAGAGTACTTTTTTTAATCTTTCTTTGGAGCAATTCAAGTCCTTAGTGCACTCTTTTTGTTTCCATATGAAAGAATCTGTTTAAAAACATGAGATTTTTCAGATAATTTTACATTTTAGGTCTGTCATCCTGGACAGTGTTAGGGTTAACATTATTGACACACAAATGGATGTGATGAGAATGGGGAATTTTATTCAATGGGAATAAAATACTTGTTTCTGTCACGTTTGACAGCAGAGCCAGATTTTGCTCTCTAATGTAATGCTTGCCACATGCTGGAGGATAAAATCCTGCACTTGATTGTACAGTAATGAATGATTTCATTCTACACAATAAAAATAGAGTAAATAATTTTTTTTTTTCAGAATTCTCAAGGGGTATCCATTTTATGAATGTATTTTTCTAGTTGTATAAATCATTGTAGTGACTGCAGACTTCCTCCTACAGAAGATGAAGCAGGATGCTCTAACTGTACAGAGGAGGGACTCTTGGGACAAATAGTGATGTGACAGAGCATCGCTAGACCTTGGTTGTTATCAGCCTATCCCTGACTACAACAGAAGAGGTGAAGGCATTCATTCTTTGGGAGGTGTCCTCCTCTTTCTTAGGGCAACAGCATATATAGCAAAACTGTGACAAAGTGTTTCCCTTGCAGCTTCAGCAAGTCATAAACCTGGGGAGCGGGAGGGAGGTGGGATAGCAAGGGGGGAAATTGGGAGAGAAGAAATGAAGAAATACTGAGGAGAGAAGCATGTAGATAGATGGGGGATCCAAGAGACCTAGAATCATAGAATCATAGAACAGGTTGGAAAGGACCTTAAGATCATCTAGTTCCAACCCCCCTGCCATGGGCATGGACACCTCACGCTATATCATATCACCCAAGGCCTCGTCCAACCTGGTCTTGAACACTGCCAGGGATGGAGCATTCACAACCTCCCTGAGCAACCTATTCCAGTGCCTCACCACCCTAACAGGAAAGAATTTCCTCCTTATATCCAATCTAAACCTCCCCTGTTTAAGTTTTAACCTGTTACCCCTTGTCCTATCACTACAGTCTCTAAAGAAGAGTCCCTCCCCAGCATCCTTATAGGCCCCCTTCAGATACTGGAAGGCTGCTATGAGGTCTCCATGCAGCCTTCTCTTCTCCAGGCTGAACAGCCCCAACTTCCTCAGCCTGTCTTCATACGGGAGGTGCTTCAGTTCCCTGATCATCCTCGTGGCCCTTCTCTGGACTTGTTCCAACAGCTCCATGTGCTTTTTATGTTGAGGACACCAGAACTGCACACAATACTCCAAGTGAGGTCTCACAAGAGCAGAGTAAAGAGGCAGGATCACCTCTCTTGACCTGCTGGTCATGCTCCTTTTGATGCAGCCCGGGATATGGTTGGCTTTCTAGGCTGTGAGTGCACACTGCCAGCTCACATTCAGTTTCTCATTGACCAGCACCCCCAAGTCCTTCTCTGCAGGGGTGCTGTGAATCTCTTCTCTGCCCAACCTGTAGCTGTGCCTGGGATTGCTCTGACACAGGTGTAGGACCTTGCACTTGTCTTGGTTAAACTTCATAAGGTTGGCATCAGCCCACCTCACAAGTGTGTCCAGGTCCCTCTGGATGGCATTCTTTCCCTCCAGCATATCAACCGAACCACACAGCTTGGTATCATCGGCAAACTTGCTGAGGGCACACTCAATCCCACTGTTCATGTCAGTGACGAAGACGTTAAACAAGACCGGTCCCAACACCGATCTCTGAGGGACACCACTTGTTACTGGTCTCCAGCTGGACATTGAGCCAGTGACGACAACTCTTTGTGTTCAGTCATCCAGCCAGTTCTTTATCCACCTAGTGGTCCATCCATCAAATTGATGTCTCTCCAATTTAGAGACAAGGATGTCACGTGGGACAATGTCAAATGCTTTGCACAAGTCCAGGTAGGTGACATCAACTGCTCTACCCCTGTCCATCAGTTCTGTAACCCCATCACAGAAGGCCACCAAATTCATCAGGCAGGATTTCCCCTTAGTGAAGCCATGCTGGCTGTCACCAAGCATGTTGTTGATTTTCATGTGCCTTAGCATGCCTTTCAGGAGAACCTGCTGAACCTGCTCCAAGATTTTGCCAGGCACAGAGGTGAGACTGACTGGTCTGTAATCCCCTGGGTCATCCATTTTTCCCTTCTTGAAAATGGGGGTTATATTTCCTTTCTCTAGTCGTTGGGGATCTTCACCTGACTGCCATGATGGCCAGTGGCTTAGCAACTTCATCCTCCAGCTCCTTCAGAACCCGCAGATGGATTTCATCAGGACCCATGGACTTGTGCACTTTCAGATTTTTAAGATGGTCTCAAACCAGATCCTCTCCTACAGTGGGCACAAGGTCTTCATTCTCACAGTCCCTTTGTCTGCCTTCCAAGACTTGGGTGGTGTGGTCGGAGCCTTTGCCAGTGAAGACTGAGGTAAAGAAGTCATACAGAACCTCAGCCTTCTCCAAATCCTGTGTACCCAGTTCTCCCAAGAGCTTCCTGAGGGGGCCTACGCTCTCCCTACTCTGTTTTTTATTTGCTATGTACCTGAAGAATCTCTTCCTGTTATCCTTAATATCCCTAGCCAAGTTTAATTCTATCTGGGCTTTAGCTTTCCTAACCTGGTCCCTAGCTTCCCAAACAACATCCCTATACTCTTTCCAGGCTGCCTGTCCTTGCTTCCACTTTTTATAAGCCTCTTTTTTCATTTGAATTTTCCTCAGGAGCTTCTTATCCATCCAAGGAGGTCTCCTGGCCCTCCTGCTGCACTTCCTTCTAGTGGGCATGCAACACTCCTGAGCTTAGAGCAGGTGATCCTTGAATGTCAACCAAAAGTCTTGGGCCCCCCTGCCCTCTAAGGCTATATCCCATGGAAGAATGGGTTTGCACTAGGACAGCTTATGTAAAGGGGATTTATATATTTCAGGGAAAATCCTGCTTCAAAGGATGATACTTTTTAGGTGCTTTGAGTTATCTAAGTGGACTGCATTTGTTCAAATGTAGTGAGAAGGCATTTAAACATGGTGAATGTCATTTTAAATACACAGGATCTGGTTCTGGCAATAAAGCTGTCACATCAGAAATTATAGCTGAATTTTTGCAACACATACATAAGGCTTTCAGACTGGAGAAAGCCAGTGGAAAAGCTGTGGTCAAACAAGTCATAGCTATGCTTCAGGAGTGCGCTTATTGCCCTATTTATCAGAGTTGGAAGTATTGCAGAATATTTTTCACTGCAATTTGGACACTGTCCCAAATTATTTTGGTTCTTCTCCCTCAATTTTTATCATCTGGATTTCTAATTCTTCGAGGGATTGCTGGGTTTACAACTTTGCCATTCCTGCTGGAGTGCTGGGGTCAGTTTGGCTGCTTTGTAACGCCCAGTTCATTCCGGGTTTTCTTTGAGGTTCTTTGTCTGTGTGACTGCAGCTTTTCTGCTCTGGGCTCTTGATACCTCCCTGAGCAATTTGTTAGCAATGAAGAAAGGTGTTAGAATTTAATGTGTCCTGAGTTAACGTATGTAATCCTGTGTGTTTAGTCTGTGCTTTTGCTTTTTCTTTCTTTTCATATCTTGCACCTTTTGATTATTTTTATATTGTTAGTGGAAGTGTTTTGTTCAATCTGGCTTGAAACACCTCTTGTTTCTGAAACTCATTCAAATTTGCGTAGGGTAAATAGTTATGAAGGAGATGAATAGATCAGAGAACAGAAAATTCAACAGAAACTCAAAAAAAAAGCAACGCAAGTAAGTGTATTTTGAGCAATTAGTGGAAAAACTATCTGTGCTTAAAGAAAAACAATCTTGCTTTGTATGACAGCCTATTTTGGTTGTCAACAAGCACAGAATTAGTTAATAATGAATTATAGTTATAATTAATAAATTATACCATGGACAGTATAATTTAAGTGAAAATAGGATAGCTCCTTTTTTCCTGACAGAGGAAAAGTATGAGAGCAATTACTGCTGTGTAACTACGAGTTGACAGTATACGGAAAAGGTAAACCTGTTTTCTGTATGTAGAGCTTCATCCTGCCGTCTTAATTTAGGCAAAACTTCTTTAAAGGTCTATGAGATTTCCTCCCTATATGTTGAAATCTGTAAGAGTCTCCTTGTTATCACTCAGGATTTTATCAGGGCAATTTCTGCAAAACAGGGCTTGTTTTCCCAGTTTAACTAATTTCAAGCAGTAATTATGTGAAATTTGAGAAGCTTGCATATACTACTTAAACTAGATAGACAGCTTAATGCAACTGAAATGTCTGGTCCCAAAATTGTTTTCGCTAGTAATTTGCTATTCATTTACCACAGTGTGCGGTATGAACTAAAATGCAGTAATTCTTTTTTCCAAGATTTCCCTAGACAAAACTATGTTTGCCTGGATATAACCTTCCCAATATTTCCTTTTATAAGGCAGGAATTTTTCCCACCCCACAGTATTTTCAAGAAGTTATTTGATAACAGCCAATGTTACAGTAAGACTAATGCTAACCTGTGGGGAAGGGAGAAGGAGAGTGAACTTTACTAAATGGGTTATTCCTGTCACACTGAAACATGTTACAGATGTTACACATACTCAGACTAGAACAGCTTCACCTGTCAGGTCGATGTGTACCAGGTTTCTCCAGGGGTTCTTTAGTACAGATAATGTGATGCCTACTAGTATCTTCTGGTGCACTTTATTCTTTAGCCCTTTTAAAATCTGATTTGGTTCTGTTAACATTTCTTTTGATTTGTGGGATCTAGAAAGGTTTACACCAATATTTAAAATGAGTGCAGCATCTAAGCCACATGTCATAAAAAAACCAAGCAAGCTGAAAGACTCAGAACAGTGGAAATATAAAGCTAAATATAAGATTCTTTTTTTTTTGTAAGCTATTTTTGTATGACTAACAAAAAAAACTTCACAGCACAATTATATTTTTATCATGTCACTATTATTTTGTTTGAAGTGTCTATGAAGTCCATATTGCTGTAATAATGTTTTATTGTTCTGTGCAGCCAGACTATCAGTGGTATGTTACTGACCAGTTTCCGCCAGATGTGCAGTGCAAGGCAAATGGTAAGACAACAGCTGTACAGAACATATTTTATAAGTACTTTTTTAAAATGGGGGTCTTTGAGGGGTGTAGAGTAGATTTTCTTATTAATCTATCGAGTGTATACGTGACAGCTTTGCATTAGGGAGCTGAGGTTGGTGTATGTGGAACACAGGTGGAGGTTTATAATGTAATACCATCTACACATCTGCTTTCAGCTTTGCTGTGATTTGTAAAATGTCTCTATTACACATTATAGGATCACACATTTGCCCATTAGACATCCTGTAACTATCTTAAAGAAAAGATATCCCCAAAGTTGTCCTCAGAGCTTCTGTTGCTCCAGCTTAGATGAAACTTGATGATGTGCTGAAACTGGGGGGGCATGATGGGGCAGATTTTAGAAGTCCTTGGTAATAAAGTTCAGGCTTTAGGATGTTATTTCACCTTAAAGGCAAAATGCCTAGCCTATTTGTATTCTTGGTCTGATCTGATAGTTCGAGGTGCCGAGTCTGAAAGCTAAAAGCACGTAAATGGAAAAAGTTAATTAGCGTTCAAGGTGCTGGTGAAAACTACCTTTTGGAA
Organism: Pezoporus occidentalis; assembly: GCF_034315485.1. Lineage (NCBI taxonomy): Eukaryota > Metazoa > Chordata > Aves > Psittaciformes > Psittacidae > Pezoporus > Pezoporus occidentalis. The sequence goes on from NW_026914885.1 coordinate 27,445, forward strand.
ACCAGGAGTATTTAGTATTTGTACCTGGACTTAAAATCATGCCAAGTTCCTGGGTGTTTTGAAGTACTTGTTTTAGATTACTCAAAAGATGGATGCCAGAGAATACAAGGAAGAAGTGACATTGTTCTGTCTGGGAATCTGTCCTTCCAGATCTTCTCCTTCAGAAACTTCCTTAAAATGCCCCTTTTCTCTCAAAAGTGATTGAGAATTGTGGCACCTAAGGTTTCATGGTTAGTTCTGTTCTCACTTCTGGACCTTTTGTAGAGATACTATCTCAGGTGATCATCCTGTGCTGCAGGAGGATCAGTCAAGTTTGCAGGTGTGCACTGCAGGAACGCGTGCTTCATGTGTCTGACACTTTACAGTGTGAGTGGGTATGGGATGACAGGGACTCACAGAATCATAGAATCATAGAATAGTTAGGGTTGGAAAGGACCTTAAGATCATCTAGTTCCAACCCCCCTGCCAGGAGCAGGGACACCTCACACTAAACGATGTCACTCAAGACTCTGTCCAACCTGGCCTTGAACACCACCAGGGATGGAGCATTCACAGCTTCCCTGAGCAGCCCAGTCCAGTGCCTCACCACCCTTACAGTAAAGAACTTCTTCCTTATATTCAAGTTAATCTTCCCCTGTTTAAGTTTTAACCCGTTACCCCTTGTCCTATCACTACAGTCCCTAATGAAGAGTCCCACCCCAGCATCCTTATAGGCCCCCTTCAGATACTGGAAGGCTGCTATGAGGTCTCCACACAGCCTTCCCTTCTCCAGGATGAACAGCCCCAACTTTCTCAGTCTGTCTTCATACGGGAAGTGCTTCAGTCCCCTGATCATCCTCGTGGCCTCCTCTGGGCTTATTCCAACAGTTCCATGTCCTTTTTATGTTGAGGGCACCAGAACTGCACACAATACTCCAAGTGAGGTGTCATGAGAGCAGAGGAGAGGGGCAGAAATTCCTCCTTCAACCTGCTGGTCATGCTCCTTTTGATGCAGCCCAGGATACAGTTGGCTTTCTTGGCTGCGAGCGCACACTGCTGGCTCATGTTCATTTTCTCATTGATAGTAATGATTCTGGAAATTCTAATACTGAGAGCTTCTTGTTAGGTTGCCTAGTTTCTTAGCATTCAAGTGTAAGGTCTGGGAACTTGGGTGTCTTATATAATATTAACAGTTCTCACAGACCTAGTGTCAGTTGGCATCTCTGAAAGTAAAGCTGTGAATGAAGTAATGCTTGAAAGTGCTCTACCAAAAGCTTTTTTTGCAACATCTGGAAGAAGATGATGGCTACAGAAGAACTATTACATTATTTATTGCTGTCCACATTTGCACTGAAGAGAGGGTAGGGTGGAAACATAACTTGCTGAAATGGGGAATGAGCTTCCCATAATTACATGGTGACTGGAGGATTCTGATGTGGTTGTAGGGAAAGTAGTGCTGTGACTGTGAGAAAGGAGAGGAGATTAATTTTATAGTTGCTCACGCTTAAAGTGATTTATTGCACCTGAGAATACAGGGAGGATGTTTACAACACTGAATGAAACAAGTCCGGCCACCAGCTGCAGCTGTGGTCCAGGGCAATACACACTTAGGGGATCTGAAGAGAGCTCTTTTACCCTGCTTTATTATATGAATTCTTTTTTTTTTTCCTTCAAATTCTGCTATTTATATTGCTGTTCCTTGTCTAGAACACCTGAACACCTCCTCTCAATGGGACAGTGGGTAGGACACTTGGAGGCTTTCCTTTCCTTTTTTCTTCAGTCCCCATAAAAAAGAATTCTCAATGAGTCCCATCACAGCACTGTGTAGGTTGTCTGTTTTAACACCTTCAAGTCTCTTTGCTGATAAAACAAAGATTATTTTATTAACCATTGGTCATAAAGAATTCCAAGTTCTACCATCAGTTAAAAGGCACGAGCCTGGGTTTATATATTTTATATAGTCACATATATTAAATCCACATTGAAGTATTGTGAGAAAGGTTTCAAAGATAGAAACTCCAGAATACACGATGAAAGTATTCTTGATGTTCCAATTTCTTTGTTCTGTTTTGTACAAGTACTAATTACATTGGTGGGTTTAAATGAGCTACTATGTGCAGCAGTGTTCCAGAGTTTCATTTTTCATGTTTCATTTCCTCTTTAGGTGATAAGCTGGCCAATAAATCTTATCGCTTCTGAGATAGGCCTTCATTATAGAAAAACAAAACAGCAGTGCAGCAACTTTTAAGCATGAGGCAGTTTCCTGTAGGAATGCTGTTTCAGTAGATTGATGTTCCTAGGGAAACCCCTTGCATTTTCCTTAACAAATTTTCCTTTGACACTGGTTATTTTTTCTTGAAGAATAATTACAAAATACAGATGGTAACTTCAGGGCTGAGCACAAGTGAAATGAATCAGGAAACTGATCTTTTTTACAATATACCATCAAAAAAAGCTTATTCTAAAGATATCTGAAATCTGTAAGAGCCTCTGTGTCAACTCTAACTAGTCTGTTATAACGTCACTGGGACTGCAAAGGCATATTGACTCCAAGGAGGAATTACTATTTTTTTTTTTCTGTATTTTTGTGTAGATATATCTAGATTGTGTTTTCTTCCTTCTCTGCCCTCCTTTGTTAGGAAGTTATTTGCACCCAGGTGCTGAAGTATCATTTGATTTAAGTTCTTCAGGTCCTTCTGTAACCAGGTCCTTCTGTAATCTCATGCTTTCTACTGCTTGTGGAACTCTATCTGTATGATGTCTTATGAGTGACACCACTTTTTTTAGCTGCACCTGTGATCTGAAAAAGGCCGTCTTAAAGGACTGCTGTCTCTGTGAAGCCTGGTTTGTCTATTTTCTGTAAGAAACATCTCTTTGCCTGTATCTACAAAAATAGAATAATCACTGATTTATTTTTTTTAACTGCTACAGAAATTTGATCTATCTTAATTTCTAAAGTTTCTACTCCAGTCTACTGTTTTTCCACAGTTCTGTGTTTTGGTAGTTGGAAGATGATCACTTATGCTCAAGTCTGAGGAGCAAAGTGTGGTGGTTTGCATCTGGCACTTTTTGATTTGAGCCCTCTCTAATTAGCCTGGAAGTAGCTTCATCAGAATACAAGAAGGATGAGAGGAATAGGGGGGCAAAATGAAGAAAAAAAGGCACTTCAAAAAACCTCTCTTCTTTTATCCATTTAGCCTTTCCTTCCAAAATCCAAAAGGCAAAGAGATGTTCCACAGTTGATGATTCCCCCCCGAGCCCAAGCCGCTCAACTTGTTTTTAAAAGCATGTCTCTGGCTTTAGAGAGTTTACTTAAAAGTTAACAAAGAACCGTTTAAGCCCCTCTGGCTTTGGGACCCTAGAAATGGTTTCAGTAGTCTTCATAGGTTAAAAACCTCAGCCTGCAGTGCACTCTATCAGTAAGAATGGAGACCACTTTGACCTGCCAGGGGTTGCATGGGACAGTGAAGAATTACTTACCATGTAAAATACAATTCTCCGATTGTATTTTGGATGGGGGAGAAAAAAAATCTGTCCTTGAAAACGTGTTTAGTGAGTTGGTGTATTCCCTACCCTTGTATATTCACAGTGCAGAAGTGATTAGAGGCATGCCCATAGTTTGGGGTGGCTTTCACGCTAGGCAGCATATAGTTGCCTGTCATCTGTATGTCTGCATGGCCACGGGAAGATAAAGGTTTAACCCAGTTCCTGTCCTGCTTTTCATGCTGCAGTCTCATTAAGAGCTCAGTTTTCCACACCACCACTGGTTGCTGAACTGAATCCAAAAATATTGAGCAGGCGGTTTGCAAACAGGAGGGTGTGGGCCATGTTCAGGTTTATTGGTCTGACTTTGCTAGCATTTTCTTCCCATTTGTTTCCACAAAGTTTCATGTTACACCTCTTATTAAACTGCTTAAAACCTCAGATAAATCATACTAGAATTCAACTTGTCTGTCATAAGTATTTCTTCACATTTTCCCAAGCATGAAACTCTCCAGCTGAAAGCAGCAGGGTGAAGAGATGGGTAGGAACATTTTGTGTCCAGCCATGTTCCATAGGTGGGCTGCAATGGAGAACAGGCTGCCAGGGAAAGACCACTCAGGTAGTCTTCAAAGGGCAACTGCCCGTCTGCAAAGCATGACTAGAGGAAATCAGGAGGCTTCCAAAAGCAGAAAAGGTGTTTCCTTGAAGATCACAATAGAGAGAGGCAAAGTGGAAAGGTAAGCTATAGGAGACAGGTAGAGGTTAAGGAAGAAGATGATAAGATGAGAGGCTGTATTACTGTAGCAAGATACTTCTTCCTGCCAGCCTCTAGGGTGGTCCCTCCCCAGGTACTTTGCTGTGCAAAAAGCCTAGTCCTAAACTCTGTTTAAATTCCTCTAGCTTAGCCTTGTTTGACCAGCAACACTGCCTTCAGAGGGACATTAGCTCCTAAGTCTCTTCATGCTCTGTCACTCAACATTCCTGGAACCGGTTTCTGATCTTTTTGTTCTTGGTTGGGGGGGTTTGGTGATTTTGTTGTTTGTTTTGGTTTGTGTTTTTTCTGTTTCTTGTTTTCTTTTTAAGAAGCAAGGCAGATAGATTTCCAGCAAATGTGCTTAATGTCACTTTATTTGACAAGCAGTGTTGACTTCCTTCCTTATCCAACTGTGCACAATTGAAAAGACAGTTGAAAAGAAGATTAATTTTGGAGATTTTCCCTGAACCCAGATTTTTAATAAAAAATTCTCTGCAAAAAAAGGCTTATTGCTCAAAGCCTACTAGGAGCAAGAAGCATTTTGCATACCACAACTGCTGGCATGTGTTGCCTTTTTCATTTCCAAAATGAATTTTAGTGTATTTGTTTTCTTGGCAGAGAGATTCTTGGTATATGTATTTGAGAACCCCAGGTACTCTGTCAGAAATACCATATTTTCTTGTCCTAAACTCTATGGTTTTATTTTGGATCCAGTTATGCCAGGCTGGCATATGCTTTAAAGGCATATGCTTAAGAGGCAGAAGGAGAAGCTGAAATGCGGCCTTTCTCCTACCTCTCAGTTCAAGGGGTAGCTCTGGAGGGCTGTGGGGGAGACAAGAGCAGCTGGTCACCACCCTTCTTGGTATGCCTAGGGAAAACCTGCAAAGCCCTAAGGATGCCCAGATGAGCACATGAAACAGCAGAATGTGTCCACTTGCTTTCATTATAATAGCATCTCTTGTTTTTTTCCACACTCTGCTGCTTTCCAGATTTTTGCCCTCAAGGTACCTACTTTGCTGTTAATGTTGTTACAATTAGAGGTAATTGGAAGAAGAGGAGGGAGAAGTGTGGGGTTTTCCACTGAAAATAATGACATCTGTAGGGAGCCCGGGGTGGGGGGGGTGGGGAGGAAATGAAAAACTGAAAAATGTTTGTGGAGGTCCTCAATGCAAACCAGACAGAAAAAAAAACAAACACCTGACATCTTAATTTTCCTGGACAAACTCCCAGGCTTTAAACATTTTTGATATTAACCTGTCCTCAGTGCATATATTACATTAGAAATTATCAGTGCTCCCAACTTGTCAAGCCAGACTTAATTAGCAGCTTGCCATCCCCACTGGGAATGAAAATGTGATGAGTTTCAAGTTTTTTACTGATACAACTTAATTTCTCTTACTGCCGTGTAACAAAAGGGACATTAGCACACCTTTAATTTTTGACTCCAGAAATGAGAAGTTGCCTTTTTTACAAAGGTATTGCTTTTAGAAGTCAACCTGAGCTAAAGATCACAGAGTATGTTGTCATTTTTCAGAGTACTAGGCAGAAAAGTCTCTTGTGAAAAGGAATATTAAAAATAATTTAAACAGACATATGATTTGATAAATTTATTTCTATGAAGCAACATTTCAGGTTTTATCATTCAGTACCTGTTAGATTTTAAACAGCTTCATGCACACTGGCATTTTTTTTCCTTTGGGCATGAAACATAGGAAGAATCGGCATTTAAGAGAACTTGCTTGAAACGGGTTGTCAGTGGTGGTCTTCTGGTGGTAGGTGATGTGGTAGCTGTTTTCATTAAATCATTCTCTTTCCTGGTGACTTGATGAAACATCCGTCTGCTAGCTGGCAATATCCTTAGCTCCTCATTGATCATTTAAGGAAGGGATGCAAAAATTCATGCCATGCCATTTCCACCTTCCTTTGCATGTTTTTTGTGTTTTAAGTGTAAAAGTACTCTGTGCTGGGCTCTGAAGCCTGATTATGGTGCAAATATCCAAGTTTTCTGAATGGTTAACGCTGTCCTAGGCGAGAGAAACTCTTTGGTTTTGGGAGCTGTGTGTTCTATGATGTTTGCTTTTCTTCTCTGGCAGATGGTGCCTGTAGTGCTGCAGTATCTACAAATTTGTACCAGCTGGGCAAGAACTTTAGGAGCCAAAAGCATCTTGGCATAAGCAGGGAGACCTCGGTGTGTCCCACTGGGACTTGGGAGGAACAAAAACAATTGAACAAAACCCACACTGTGTAGCTGCCTGAGGTGTTTGCATATCAAAGTCCTCTCTTTTCCAAATTGTATTTTTATATGAATACCAACATTAGATGTGAAGCTTGGAATCACGTTTCTTGCAAGAGAAGTTTTGTTCCACCATCTTTGTTGTTACACAGGCAAATAGCATGCAGTAGAATGAACACAAAAGTATCTGTATTTATCTACTTTACACAAAGAACTAGTCTGCTAATTGTTGCTCTACTTGGCTTTTTGAACAAATAACACCAATGCTGTTAATACCAGCAAGGAAGAAGTGTCATCAAAATCAATGATTCACAATACAAATGTGGACCTTTTGGATCAAGTTTTCTTTCATGTACATTTGGATATCATCAGCACTGTGGGTTTGGAAGTGAATGATGGGGTTACTTTGTAGCAGCTGCAGAGCAAATCTCCTTGGCTAATTCAAAACCCTGCTGGAAATATTTCACTCTTCATGTTTCTCTTGTAAGTGAAATACTGTGTGCACTTGCATGTGTGCTACTAGGGATGTTACAGAATTTTTAGAATCTTTCAAAACTTCAGGAAGTATGTGTTACACTAGCAATAGAATATTCCTTCTAGCTCAAGTTACTATCAAACACATCTTTGAACCACAGACACCTACTTAGCTATAGATACGGCCACCTAATTGTTCCCTCTGTTGTACTTACCTACTCTCTTGTGCACACGTAGTGCTAATGTATACCTATAAGCACTGCTGAAGGTCAGCTACTCTCCTTAGAGGTCTAGAAAGATTTTACATGGGGACTTCAGGTTATTAGACCCTGCTGTTTGATCTTTATCAACAGTCAGGACTAGCTGGAAGTTGATAGGCATTGTGTGATATCCCTACTCTTCTGCTTCTTCACACTGCCATTTGTATTGGATTGATTACAGACTTGTAATGATGTACAGTATTGGCTTTGGGGAAGGGGGAGGGAAGTGTATGCATGAGGAATAGAGGGAAATGAATCATAAGGGAGTTGTGTTTCTCCATGTCAAAATAATTTGCATTGATTTACTTTTGCAGATTCATCCTTGGAGAAGGGAGGCCATCAGTGACAGCCTATGACCTGGAGAAGTGTAGACCAAAGGCTGCGAGCTAATCTTGCAGCTTAATTATTCTGTTTTGTTCTGGTTTTTTTTTTCCCTAGCTCCTTATCCCTTCAGTGCATGTTATTTATGACAGGTGAAATCCCTGCAAGGACAATAGAAAAGCAGATCATAAAGGCTTGTGATATTCAGGATCCAGTAATACTCTGCTGGCAAGTGTTATTGCCCTTTGTTCTGAAGATGCTGTTTGTGCTGTCTATGAGAATCTGTTAAAAACCCTCATGAGAAAATATGCGGCTGTTGCTGGGGATTCAGAGACTGTCAAATATGGTTTGAATTCAAGAGCTTGTAAGCCAAATAATAGTGTTGTGATACTTTTTTGTTTGTGAATTAGTCTTTTTTTATTGGATTCCAGGGAATGATTTGTTGACATACCATCTTGAATTCTGTGTCCTTTTTCTTAGTTGTTTAGTAAAAAGGAAATCTACCTCACTGTTTTAATATGTTTTTGTGATTATCAGCAAGGTAGCACCAATGGCAGGCCAGGTTGAAAGTGCCTGCTCCCCTTTTCCAGTCAAGCCCAGCTCTCCTTTTGTTTTGGATCCACAATGACATGAAAAATGTGTTCAGGTTTTTTTTGTGTGTGTGTTTACTTATTTATATCAGAAGAATTTTAGTAGAAATATTTAATGGGTTTATCCTCTCAGCGAAAGTGGCTTTGTATTTCTAAATGATTCTTGTAATGAATCTGAACATTGCTGTGTAACCTCTAACTTGAGAATAAAACCTGGCTTTTAAAATTAAATTGTATTTAGGCAATGGAACTTTTCCAGAAAATTGTGGTGAGTGAGTGGTCAGCAAACATTACTTTATAATCTACTTGCAAGATTGTCTCTTCCCTTCAGACTTATATGAGGGTAACTGTTATGAGACAGGTACCTGAACCTGCTGGAATCCCCTCTGAAAGAAGGAACTGAGATTTTTGCACCATAAGGCTACATGAGATGTTCTGTGTACTTTCCTTATCACTCAGAAGTGGTTAATATGAATTGAAGTTCCCACAAAAACTTCTATTGGAGCTGTGCAAAGATGGAGTCATCAGTTATGAGACTGTCTGCATCATTTTTGCTTTTAGAACAGGTATTTCCATTCCCATCAATATACAAAGGCCTACAAATGAAAATAAAAACCTTACAGGATTAAATACATTCAGCATTTGATTTTGGACACGATGGGGAACAGTCCATGAGAAAGGGTTTTTCTGTTATATTTTACAGCGGTGCTGCTTTTGCCTACACAGATCAAAGAAATGACACTCCTCACTTTATAATATAGACTAAGAAAGAACACAAGCAAAGCAGTGAGTGAAGCGGCCCCTGGAAAGAGTTTGTTTTTTCATGAACTATTGAAAATTATAGTCTGACTGCAACATCAGCTGCAGAATAGACTCCCAAGTCTCTTTTAGAGAGGAGTTTTTATCTCTGCATGAATTCAGAGCTGGCTTGCAGACGCTATAGCAGCAGATAGTTTAACCAGCAGACAATGTAAGTGTGCTATTCCTGATTAGTGATTTGGCTAATAAGGGTGAGATCATGGAAAATGCTAATGTGGTGCCTTCAGAAAATCCAATTATACTGTAACCTAATTCGATATGAGCTCTCAGCAGGTGATCAATGCTGTGGACAGAACACCCTGCACTCAAATATGTCATGAACCCTCAAAACAGACGAGCTTCTGTGTGGTTGATGTGGGAGGCAACAAATCCCCCTCTCATTCATTTCCACTGTTTTCCACAACTGGCTGCAAAGGTTGGCGCCTTCCATTTGTGGCACTTAATTCATTATCTGTCAACTTGTGCAAGCATTATTTGGCCCAAGCAGATGATTTAACATGAGTGTTTCACAGTAAGAAAATAGAGTTTACAGGTTTATCTTTCTTTTTCTCTGTTTAGTCACAGGCTTTTAATGTTTAGCTGGCTTAGGCACAGGACCATACACTCTGACACACACAAATCCTAATCCTGCTAAGTGTGGGGTATGCTTTGTATTATATGATAGAGAATTTTTATCTTTTAAAATGCATATAAAACACCTGTACAGTAGATTTTCCTCTTGATTTTCTTGTAATGATGCATGTTTCCCAAATGCAGGTGCTCTCATCTATTTGAATTAACATTGTCAGACTCAAACACCCCCAAAGGATATGCCCTCTGCAGTGACCCAGACAAGTTTGAGGGGGTGAGTTATTTTAGTTAAATTTAAACAAAGGACTCATATCAGGCATTTTTACTTCCTTGAGCTTAGCCAAAACTGGTTATTTGAACTACCAGGTCTTCCTCTGACCTGTTAAAGAAGCTGTCTGGCATTTCCCAGTCTTTGCTACATATTTTATTTTCCAGATTCTTTCTATGTAGCTTTTTCTGATATTTTCGTGTATCAGTGGTGAGTGGATCGATTTCACAGTAAGGGCTAATGTGTCTGTGAAAGACCTTCTCTTTTTTTTCTTTCTTTTCTGGTACGAACCAGTCAGGGTTTGGGAATATTGGAATTCATATGAATGTTATAAGAGGAGCAATTAATACACAGAGAGTAACTTTCTTTTCATACCAGAACAGGCATTTATTTGAATACCCAAACTTGTAACAGCAGTAATGAGCTGCACTCGTGGTTTGCGTCCCTGCTATTTCCTCACTCACAGTGGCTTGGGAAACAAGGCAAGCATAAAGCGTTTCTCTATCAAAACTTTTCAACAGTTTAAGTGGATGTTTTCACTTATCTAGCAGAAAGACTTACATGTCCTCTGTGCTGGCCAGTCTGCCATCTGGTAAGATGTGTAAGGAGTGCTTGACTTGTATCTGTATGTGACTATGCTCTAAGTACTTGATTGTCATAGTAAAAATGCTTACAAGGTGACAAACTTTTAGGAATGTGATAAGGAACTGGCCAATAATGAAGGTGATTACTCAGATGGGGGTCCAGGCATGGCTTGCAACCAGCTCTTGGAAAACCTTTTATTATTTCTGGTGGGAGTACACGTGTTGATACAAGTTTGTACATATTCTGAATGGTGAGTTGTGAAATCTGATAAACAGACAAAATGATATTAAATAACAGATTCTAGAGAACTTATTATGTATGTTTTGGCTTATGTTTCTCTTTCTGTAGACTTTTCTTACGAACTGAACTTTTTCCATTTGGTTGCAGTGTTACATCCAAACATGCCGTGGAGAAATGTTCATTTCTGTGAATGAGAGCAAGTTTTCGTCATGGTAAATTATCTGCTTGCAATATTATTTTACGTTATTTTCAACACACCATGCTGGGTTGACTAAATGATGTTTTGATTACCGTAACAATAATTATCCAACATTAAAATAAGAGCACATTTGAATTCATGGAGTCATTAACACAAAGAGGTACTCAAAAGCTTGGGGTCTTTTGGTGAATTTTTGTCCCATACTTTCTTCCTTCCCCCCCCCCTTTTTTTTTTGTGGAGCTAGCAGATATGACATGAACATTTTGATGACATGAACATTTTGATGACATGAAGCTTTCTGTTTTGATTCACCACTGTTTTACTTCTCAGGTATTTTAAGCCCTGTGCCTTGTTAAAAATGTATCTTGTTTTAAAACTGTCTTTCTCTGAAGACATGAAGTGCTATTGTTGAATTATACCAATACTTATTACATTCTATTCCTGTGGATTTTTTTTATAGTCTAATACTTATATAATGTGTGTCATGGTATAAAGATTTCATTGGTGATAAGTGGTCTGCCTTTATAAATCACTAAACAGTTCCTCTCCTTAGTCTCAGGCTGTCATTTGTTTTCGGAAGGAGAAATTGTTGCTTTGAAATTGCTGGTCAAAGTTGGGAGCTGTTGTAATTGCCTCAGAAACTCTCTATACAGGAAGAAGTGGATTCATGATAATGCCATAAGCAAAGCACATAAGGTGCCCCAAATACACACCTACACTATCCTATAAAAAAAAGGCTAGGTATCACAGCTAAGGAAGATTTACTAGATTACAAACAAAATCCCGGATCATATTACTTCCCACCTTGGAACCTTTCACTAGTTTTGTATCTTTTACTGTATCAACATTAGATTTCTTGTCCAGATACTAAACCTTCATCTCTCATTTGTTTCCCACATAACATTTCACTCTCTCAGGCTCTCCAAGTTTCTTATCTTTCCTCTTGCCTTTTGGAGCATGCCTTTTGTGTCTTATATAAGATGATGCTGCTATTACAGAGCCTTCAGCTTCTGCCTGCCAGAAACACTTCTGTTTTCCTTCAGATCTCGCCTGTAACCACACACCCCAACCTCTTCTGTGCATAATTGATTTCTAAACCTTCTTACCTTGCAATGGCCTTTCTAATTCTGATATACTGTCCTTGTCTTTAAATAGTGTCTAGGAGAAGGTCAGGGCTTTGTTTTCTAGACCCACTGGCAAGGAATGCCATTCTACAGTCCCTTAAGAAGGATTAATGTGTTATCCGCTGCAATGCAGTGTGCTGTTATATATAGTCTCATGATTCATAGTAAGAACACATCACCAATGAAAATATTTTCTTCTGAGTTGAAATGAATTATGTAAATAGTAGAACTAGAAATTCTTGGTGAATGCTGTGAAGGGAAAGAATGCTCTATACCTTTTGGTTCTGGTTCCACACACTCAAAGACTTTCACTTCATTGACTCCACATCATACTCCCAACCTCCTACCAGTCACTGTTCTGTCAGTATTTCACTTTCCATGACAACATGTTTTGGGATAATTAGGATTATGAGATGCCCCAAACTTCTGGTCTTCACCCCTCTCTCCCTTTCTATAGTCTAGAATAGAATGAGAAAAAGCTGGTGGCATATGACCTTTTGGCCAAGCAAGATCAGGTGCTCCAGCTCCCCCTATTCTTCCCTCTATATTAGACTGGCAATGCGTCCTTGCCTTAAGGAGCTGAAAAATTCTGCTTTGCCCATACCCCTCAGTGCTGAGTTGAGAGTATTTCTAATCAGGTTGAAGTTCTCTCTCTTGTTAGGAAAAGAAAAATCCTCAAGTATTGAAAATGGTTTCTGTATTTTAACTTTGTTGTGAGAATGACTGAAGAATTTCTCTGATTTTTGCAGATGCAAGTTTAAAGGTCTGCAAGACACCACAGGGAGGAAAGTATTTTTTGATTAATAAAACACTTTCCCACCAGGAGCCAGGATGCTGGTTACTGCTGTGTTTTCACTTATTGCAGCAACAGCATTGCTTCCACCTGCCCTATAAACTGGTAACACCCATGTGCTTCCTGTTCAAGAGCTGCTTGTGTGAAAGCCAAAGGTCTGCACTGGCCACTGACTGTGAATGGGCTTGTGGTGGTCAGAGCAGGGCTTCAGTGCAAACTGATAGGGCATGTGATGGGGCACAGTTCCTGATGCAATCTGGTGTTGCAGGTCAGGTGTTAAGGTCTTGCAAGACTAAGACTGTATTTTGCAACATTGTTGGTCTAATGGGGGTATCAGACCTAGGAGGGTCTGCAGCTCTTCCCGCTTTCAAAAGAAAGGATTGGGAGAAGGGAAATCTCACGGAGCGAAATCAGGATGTGTGCTGCTAATGCTTGTATTGCATGACCTGACTAAGAGCGAAGTTAGCGCTCTGATGACGGGTAAAGATCCTTTGTTGGCATTTTCATCATCAGGTTGGTTATTCTCAATTATTTGGTTTAGATGAGAGGAGAGAGGGAGATATTTTGATTTTCTTGGAGGAAGCTTTCATTTTGTGCCTTCCTGTGTTCAAGCATCCTGTATTTTAGCTCTTAGTCATGTAAATGCCAAGTTAATCCATTTAAGGCAATGGCATTACCCTGTAGTGCTGACGCATGTGTAGGTCCTTTGGAAATGTCACAAAACCAGCTATCGCTGACTAAATATAGCAGTCACTTAAAACTGTTTCTTAATTCTAGGCATAAGGCACTAGCCAGATTATTTCCCTATACTAAAACTTGGGAAAGAGCTGCATGTTTGTAAAGGCTGAAATAAGAGCTGGTCTTTTTGTAATTCTTTATTCATCTTTCTCCTCAATGCCAAATTTACAGCCTATCCTTTGTAGTCAGAATCCTGCATAGAAACTGTAGAAATAAAGTGTCAGAAGTAACAATCCGTGTTGTGTAGCTATGATACCAAAAATCTATGGTCATCAACACCAAAGAGCAGGATATTTCAATTAAAATTCTTTCTGCATAAATGACCTGTTTAGACACCAAAACATCTTGGGGGGGCAGTTAATCTCCACATATTTTCAGCCTTCTTTCAGGAAGGAACATTATGACTGTACAGAAGAAAAGATGATCACTTACAAGCTGATAGAACAGTGCTTTCTTACATTGGCAGTAGCAAGGGAGGGATTACTTTATTCCCAGTTATAATTTTCCTGTTGTCAAGAGTTAGTAAGGATGGGGATACCAAACAAGGAACTTGGATCTTCTGGTGATGTACATGCTCTAGAAGGGAAAGGAACTCACTAAAATCAGGTTTGAGGCATGAATATTGCATTATAGTTAACTAAAAGCAAGCTTGAGTCTGGCTCAGTAATGCCAGCAAAACTCTTTGCTCACAGGGATTGTTCCTAAACTTTAATAGCGACAATTAAAATTCAAAGTATGTGTGTGATGTTGTTATCTCCCTGTTTATGACTTATGAAGAGATAGCTGACTTTCCTGAGGATTTGGGTGTGTTTGGGTCAGAGCACTGCAGCTGCTTTTCTGTTTCTGCTTGATAAATTAGTAGCTTAGGACTTTGAAACACAGCTAAGAAAAAGATGCAAAACCAGAAACCCTGACCACCAAATCAAACCCACTGTGTTACAGGCTGACCTCTGTGAACCACAGTTCTACATTACAAGGTACCTGGTGGACAACTGGGGTAGAAAAAAACAACAACAACAACAACAAAAGGAAAAAAAAAGGGCAATTAATTTGAATGTGCTGTTAATTAATTAATAGTATTCCCATGGGGAGCTTTAGACAGTGCTACTATTCAAAAGCTTGCCGTAACTTCCTACTGTTCCACAGATGCTTGTCACAGGCTCAGCTTTTCATGCTCATTCCTCTGAAGTCCTTTACTTTGGAGTCACAGCAAGCCACCCACCTATTTGTGTTTTTTTGAGTCAATGAAGGTTTGTGGAAAGTAACATGCCCTTTGGAGAAGTTAGAAAAGTGGTGCAAGAAACTTTACTAAATAACTGAATTCCTATTAATAGAAATTTTCACTTTGATGGCTGCAAACATTCAAGCTGTAGTATGTTGCGAGGCTCTTTGTATCTGAAAGCACAGATGTGGGAAAGGCAAATGAACAAAAACGTCTGAGTAGCACCAGGGAGGGAGAGGATATTAATAAAGAAGGAACATTCCTTATGGTTTTCTTGTTTGTTCTGAGTCATTCAGCCTATTATGCCAAATTTTGTTTATTTTCTGTATGAAACATCACTACTATTTATAAGCACTATTCATTTTTATTTTAGAATAGCTTAATCTTACAAAGACTGTAAACCTTTCCTCATCTGAGAAGAAAACGATATAGACATTGAACCTTGATTTATGTATGCTCATAGGGTGTAACACTGACATGTTTCATGACTACTAAGGCGATGCCATACATCTTGGTCAATTGTTGTTAGAAATATTACATTTCAGTTGCAGGCGTCTAAAATTCCATTAAATTCTTCAGGCTACTTTAAACTTCTGCAGATTAGTCTATGAAATTCTGCAAGCTTTCTGCCTCTGCAGTTCCCAGAAACCCTGTGGGGCTCTGCAGAGCCAGGCTGATTCTGCTTGGGTTCTTCCAGGTGATCTAAGGACTGTACATGCAGGTGGTGACATTCATGTGCATGTGAACACATCCCAGAGCATGCTCGTATGTGTACTTGCATATTTATATTGTACACATAGAAAATAAGTGTTCAGTGATGAAGGTTTGAGTGTAAGAGCTAAATATATAAATATATGTGCTCTTTTGTCTATGAAAGATCTTGCAGGATTGATGGCACTTAAATCTGGCCACATAACAAGAATCAGTATGCTGTGTCCTGAGGGGAGAATGTTGTTGTAAAGGAAAATGAAGAAGTCTTCCCGGGCTAAGAACTTTGCCTGTGCCTTGTATTCAGGGCTGGCAGTCTTCTTCCTGCCACCATGCTTGCTTTCGTAGTGCCAGCTTTCTGTTTATACCCTGGTGAGGGAAAACAGTATTTCCATTGATGTTTATTCACTCTTTTATAAGAGTACTTTGAGTTTACTGGAACAGCTTATTTGGGCTCCAAAGCAGTCTATCCTGCTCACAAAAGTGCACTGTTGTTCCACTTCTGTTTCTTGAGGATAAGAGGCCTCCAGAACCACCTTCTGCTCTCCCCCCTCAGGCTGCAGAAAGGCTCGTGGTGCACCTCTGTGAAGGGGAATGATGGATAGTGGGCAACACCTTTCCTCTCTTTGGCCTTCTTTATCCTGCAACATGTGGTGTTTCAGCAGGAGGAAGAAGGTTGGTGCCTCTCCAGCAGAGCTGTACTTGCAGCCAAGAGGAAGGATGGATTTATCTGAAATGACATAATTTTAAACAAGCCTGAAAAAAATCCCGCTCCTGGCGATTTAAACACCTTTCCTTTGTAGTGAGAAAGTACAGTATAAAAACTAACTTCTTCAAAGGCTTTCTGGGCCATTCCCTCACCTCACAGAGCTGTTTTCTGTTGCTCAAGGCACAGGCTCTAAGTTACAGGGAGTGGATTACTTTTAGGAGTTCCCAAATACAGGTATGACCCTGCCTTACCCTTGCGCAGAGGGGAAGGGACCCAGGTGGAACAGGTCCATGCTCTTTCACTGGTTTTCTCCAGAGCTGTAATTACGAAGCTGTGCTGGCTGTGTACATGTGTCTGCCAGGCCTTCCCAATGACTTTGTAACATCTCCATGTGGCCATGTCACATTTGCCAGCTTCAGGCAGATTTGATAGAAAGCCAGCAGGTCTTGAGGGTGTTAGCTTTGTAGAGGTGTGGAGGTAGAAGATAATTATGGAGTCAGGATGATGTTTTTCAGGCTGGATGATCTGAATCTGGCAGAGCTAGGCATGTGAGGTTATACTGTGAAGTTATACTGCGAGGTTATACTGCAGACCACACAGACATTTTTCTGATACATGTATTGTTTCTGTAAGAGTATTTTGTTTCATATTCTTCATTTAGTATAGGAAACAGTCTTTCAAAAGTCTGTCTGACAAAGCCATAAAAGGCAGATAGGAGGGTAAGAGTGATCAATCTTTATTTCCATTAAGGTCATGTAACACAAGGCAGGGTTATCTGAGGTTACACTTACGTAACATGATAGGTTTGTTTTCAGTGTTTCCAGTTGACTAATGTATCAGTGAAAGAACACTCCATTCAGTGCTCTGAAGGTGTATCACAAGGGGAATGCACACAAAAATAGTGTAACCTCATACAAATTAAGCCTCTATTTAGGGAACTGAGGCTTTATTGTTTTTGGTAGTCGTTCATTGATGAAATCGTTTGTCAACAGAACAGTGAAATAAGAACATAAAATGTCAGTAATATATGTGCCCATTCATGTATGTATGCATAAAATCCAGGGCATGTATCAGAAGATGGAGCCCAACCTGTCCTTATCAGTGGGAATTTTGTCTGACCCTTGTGGGTCACTTCCGTACAGACTCATCTCTGCTTTGTTGATCATAAAATTCTTCAAACAATTGCATGTGTGATGTTATGCTGGCAAGGAGCTTTACTGACTCTAGAGTAGACAAGCACATAAAATGTAGAAAACTCATAATCCAGATCTAGGTCGATTTGGAGGAAATTGGTAAGGTTATCAGTGAAGTAGGAGAACATTATATATTAGTGCATGATAAGTGAGCTAATGGCCTTGCAGCTAATTTATGGAATAAATTGAAATGTTGTTATTGATGCCAGGCTGAAGTTGGTGCAGTTGAAATGCTTTGATGCCAGGTAGAGAATGTCCTTATTTTGGGGAACTTGTCCTTGATACATGATACCATCAACTGTTAGTTGTACGTGAAGGCTTTGCATGACTTTGCCATCTCTGCCTGTGTTAGGTGGTTAGCACTGTACAAATAAAATGTGATGGAGCACTTTCTTCTCCTAGGGAGTGCATGTTTGCCAAAAGGACCTATTTTTCCAAGTTTGAATTCCGATTGTCCCCAGAAACATTAGCAAAAGAGGAAGAAAGAAAGAAGGGCTTCCCATGGGCAAGGGTTTCCCATGGGCCCAGAAAGAAGTAGATTCCAGTAAGAAATTTGGGGCTTGTGAAACTTTTTCCTGCATGATTCTTATATTCAGTATAAGAGTTTTTAAAGCACTGATCTTAGTAATGCTCCTCAGAGCCTTCCAGCAGAGAAGGTTGTGGTGTTTACAAACAATAAATGCTGGTTCTGTGTAGAGGGATGGGAGAAGAAATTGGGCTTGTACAAAACACCTTAAAGCTGGTGCTGAGAAAAAAAAAAAAATATCTTTAAGTGAACAATTCAATTTGGAGTAGTAATACCCCTAAAGTATTTCTGGCCATTAAGTTCAGGGGTGCTCTTTCCACTGTGACTCTCTGCTTTAGTTTACTCACTGCATTCCTCCAGCTGGTAGTGTAAAAGTAGAGGAAAGATTCAATAAATGCATCCTGTGAATTCCCCCTTGGCCCTTAAGGTTTTGGTGGTAAGCTCATCTACACAGAGTCCTCAACATCTTGAGGCAAGCTGTCCCATACGTAGGCTTTCCTGAGGACCACACACAGACATTAATTTCTCTTCTGGCACTATTCTGTTAATTACCCATCTTCTAACGAGCAGTCCTTGCACTTCTCAGGAGTCCCAAATAACTTCTTTTCAATAGCTGTGATGTGTTTAGCTACAAGGAAACCATACAAGGGTCTCTGTTGTGCCTTTTGCTCCTCTCAAGATATGAATACTATGAAAAAACAAACTAGTTGGGCTTGTTGACGACACGGCACATCTGAGGCTGTGTGCAAGCCATTCACATAGCCATATGAATACTGCTACCCTGCCTCATTTGTGAAGGCTTTTACCAGAGACAACACAGTGAGTGTTCTGAAAGCAGACAAGTTATGTAGGTTCCCACATACTGTATTTAGTCAGAGAGAAATTTCTGCTGTTATATAAGATACTGGGTTTTAAGCTTTGTAAATTGTGCTCTGTATCATTTTGATCTTTTGTGTTTTTAAATTTTGATATCCTGGCTAATGCAATTTATTACAATTAACTTCAGATCTTCTGTATTGGTCTTTATCGTCTATTCACTGGTGATGGAAAACAATTATAGGTCTTTGAAATAGATGTCCTACTTAGCAAAATATCTTTAACAGGATCCAATGTTTAAATAAGAGAGGATTAAAACCTGCAGTAACATCCTAAAGTGCAAACTTGGGAACTTTGTTGTTCCTGAGCTCTGCTGTTTGCCATTGATGCAGCCAGGTGCAGCAGCTGGAGAAGGTGCTGAGGGATCAGAGCTCCTGTCACTGGTTTGTCATGTGACAAGAAGAAAGTCACACCTGGCTCAGTTTGTTGTCTAAAGACAGTCACCCAGAGCCATTTGAGATGCCACTGGCTATCCAAAACATCTGCAGATGCAATACTTGGCAACGGGAGGTTTAGGCCCTTCAGTACAGGCAGCCATGGCCAAATAGAACCCTTGGAGGGTTCTAACTCAGAGGTGTTAGGTTCCTCTTTTCAGGAAACCAAAGTAGCTTTTAGTCTCCTGGTGTTTCTTGTTTACTCTGTCAGTAAAGACTGATACTGGTTCCACTGGGGTGCTGTAGGGCTTGGCATGGGAAAATGCATTTAAGACAATTCCATAGATATGGTTAGAGCATAGAAAGTCAAGAGTCTGTCCTGTCAGTTCTCGTTGGAGGGGTTTGTAACTCCGAGTTTGATCCTGAGGATCAGAATCAATCCTTTGATCCTTTAAAGTAAGGTATGAGTGAAATCCCTGGAGTTGCGGCGCCTGAATTTGGCCCGGGAGGGCTAGATGGATGCTTCGGCGTTTCGGGAAAGCCCACCAGATGGAGCTCTCGGTTGAGGGATAAAGCTGCGGCAGGATGCCGCAGAAGCTGAGAAAATAGGACTTGGACCTCGTTTTTATTGGATTGTTTCAAGTAACGGGGTTGACTAGAGCAAGCCTGGCTTCCAAAGCACTTGGCTTTTAAAAGGAAACGTTCGATGCTAAAGATGAAGAAAAAGGAAATGTACTTTTGGAGTTAGACGTGCTTGAAACTTTCACTGATGTTTTAATTATCTTGTTTTAGCACTCATTTCCTCAAATCTTTCTGTCCCTTAGTGTGCTTCTCGTATTTAATCATGCTAATTACACCCCTTAGCTATTAAGCCCATATAAAATCAAAGCACTGAAAAACTTGTTTAGTGGTTTAGACGGAAAAAATATACAAGTGGGGTGTGAGAAGTAAAAGTATTCAATCTTCAACTTAATTACCTAAAAGAGAGCTCATAAAAGTTTAGAGTGTGGCAAAGAAAGCAGAATTAAGCATGTCTTAGTCTGTAAAGTTTTCTGAAAGATGTAATCCATGAACTCAGAAGCCCAGCTATGTGCTATTGCCAGCACTAGTTTGGTATGCACTTCACCTTGCAGATTGGTGCCTCAAAAGCTTTTAAAAACACATTTTTAGAAGCATGTTTGTTATTTATGTAATCAAACTACTACAGTAATGCATCAGAGAGCAATGTAAACACTCCAGCTATGAGGACGTTATGCTTCAACATGGGTGGTATGAGCACTGATGAGTTGTGGCTCCTGTTCTGTGCAGCATAAGGGAGTTATAAGCCACGTTCTTCATGGAAAGCAGAATGAAATAATATCACTAATTTCACCTTTTGTTGAGCCAGACAAATCATGGAAACCCACCTGTGTTCTCCATAATGCAGTGTAGCCATCTCGGTGGCACCAGGGTTGTCCTGGGGGTAATGTAAAGCTGAATTTGACGCTCTTGCTATCAGATTTACATTAAGCTCCACCAACCAACCAGAAAATGCATTCAAACTGAATGGCCTCTAGTTTCAGACCACATGAAGTAGGTCTGCCACCTTGTACTACGGGATTTCATGGTTTGTATGATGAAAAACAGTCAGATGATCTCTTATTCTAAGTCATGTAGGGGGAGTTTCCCTTCAATAATGCCTTTAGAAGAACTATTATATAGCTTGCCATGCCACTGTTGTTGCCTGAAGTTCTCCTCTACTCTATGTAAGTAAATGCCAGCACACAAAACACCACTGCGAATTGCTGGGTGCTGTTCAATATGCTTGAATAAGAAAAAAGGGGTTAATGTAGCTGGATACTTTAAGTGCTATGTGGTGCCTAGTTGTAGTTTTACAGTAGCGAGACGTTGTACCACATTTAATTTAACCTCTTTTTGTATTGTTACAACCTGCAGTGCTGTCTTTGAAAACTGATAATGTTGAAATCTGGGGCTAGTCCTTACCAGTGATTATGGAGAATAAAATCTTAGCTGTCCAATATATTTCAGATTCTCCTAGCGATGGTGTCATCTGGTCAATGACTGGCAATTTCCCTTTTGCTCTTTCTTTCTCAGTGTTTTCTGTTTATTAAGTAAAGTGCATATTTTGATTTCCTAGGAATCATGGGTGTCTGCTGATTAAATGCACTTAGAAACATGAGTCAACACTTACTCAGGGCTACTGTATCAAGAGAACACCATGCCCACTGCATGCAGCAACGCTTTGCGTCGTAGATGTATAAAAATGCTAAGAATTCTGAGCATCTTCATGTAACACTCAGCTTGCAATCTTTTGGAAAAAATGTTGTCATGAGGGTGATTTGGGTGTTTCTGCTGCATGGAGTTTGTAATTTTTTTTTCTTCTTGTCACTGTTAACCAAGAGAGAAGTCTCAGTCTTGCAATGGGAGCTGAGGACACTGAAGTCTGGTCTTCACCTTGAGGGAGGAAGGAGAAGTAGACATCATGATTTTTCAGTGGCCTGGAAGAAATTAGGATGCTACAGACTCCCCTTGCCTGTCCTGTGCGAAGGCAAATCCTTCTCCGTCAGTTGTCATCAGATAAACCCAAAATCAGTTATTCAAAACGCTTTGCGTTTCCTGCCACATAAGTTACAATCTCCTGTATTTCACAGAAAAATACTGAGTCCTCAAATGGGCCCAAAAATTGTAATTGCTGCTTTTGCACTAGGTTTTATCAGGAGCAGAATGTCCTAATTGTCCACACGGGTGCAGAAACTGTATATGTAGCTGAAGCTTGGGAAAGCACTAAATGCAAAAGGGAAAATAAAAGTGTTTAGTTTCAAGTACCATTTCTGAACAGCTGATTTGTGTTGCCAAGGAAAGCATTCATGTGAGTGTACAATACTGGGGTCAAAATAGTGACTTGGATAAACACTTTGCAGTAGCATGTCTAAAATAATCATTCTTTGAAGACAGGAATATAGCAAGAACTTAGGTCTGGGCTATGTCTGTGGAAACACCTAGTCTGGGCTATGTCTGTGGAAACAACAAGAATTAAAGGGTGCATGTTCTAGATCAAAGTGGCCTATATTTTGTAATGCATCTAATTATCATACCATTGTCCTTTGTAAATTAATTTAATTAGAGGAATAGATCTATTGCATCAGAGTTTAAGGGGGCCTATTGGGCACTTGAGATGAAATCAGTGGTTTGTTAAAAATTTATCTGGAAAGTAGATTAGATTATTTAAATTGTGTGAAATAAAATTGTTTTTCTTAGTAGAATGAGGTTATGATTAATTAAGAAATAGTGCTTGGAGCATGAGAGCTTTGCTTGACATTATTTTTTACATGCAGATTTGGGATTTTACACTGAAATTGTTCATCTTTATTCTGGTTTTATAATATTATATTGAAATTGGCAAAATCAAATAAGTGCTACAATAACGTCTAACAGCAGGCTCTTTCCAATGATTATATGGGAAATGCCAGTGCTGGCTACTCAATTCAATAGGACCATAATTTAGCTTTGTGTTTTTATTTTTGTCCTGTTGGAGCAAAAAGTCTTGTTAATCGGTTCATAATACAGTATGATTAAAAAGCGAGCACTGGAGGTGTAAAATAGTCAACACCAAGAATGTTTAAAGATTATCTTAATAAATAAACCATAATTGGATAAAATGTGCAAGTAATGAGTTAAGGGCAGCCCAAATGTGTGATTTCCTGGGCCCAGCAGCAATGTGCCAGTTTACACCTCAGCTGGGTAAAGCCTAGAGGGCATGTAACAGGGTGTCACAAAGTTGTATTAACTGCTCTTGAGGTGTCTTGTTGTATCCTTCTCCTACCAGCACTCAAGTGATGTAGGAGACACACTGAGGCAAATCACAACCTGCACACCAACTGCTGCACGTACTTCTGATTTTTCTCAAGATAGAAAATGTCTCTTATTAGAACAAGAGGCCATAGTTGATGCTAGAAGGGAGCCAGTAGGGTGCTTGCAGGATGCCCACACAGCCCTGCACTGGTTGTGGTAACTCTGGGTTTTTGGTGGAAGTGTGTTGAGCACAGTACTCTCTGCCTGCATGCATGCCTGTCTGGGCTGTGCTTGGCCAAGCAGCAGTACACTGGAGCAAGACGTTCTCATAGGCTCACACTTTACCCTGTGAAGCCATTACTTCCTATACAGGTCACTCTCCAAGCCGCATCTGCTTGCTGCCTAACAGGCAGAAGGAAAACTTGACCTCTTACTCAGATGAAATCTGTGGCTGAGCATCAGGCAAGCAAAATCAGGGTTTCTACTAAAAGTAGAAGCATCATCTTTATTCTTACAGGAATTATTTCAGTTTTATTGCTTACCTGCTTGCTGTTGCTGCTCAGACTCTACCTGGGCATTCAGCCTTGCTCTGCTAGGGAAGGCAGTGGCAGCCACTGAGCCAGCTGCTTCCTAGGTGCCTCTGGAGGCCCCTGCTGCACAGCCTGTTCCTCTTCTGAGAGAGTGAGCACTGTGTGATGCTGCGTAACTAAAACCCATCATGGCCTGTGAGGCATAATTGATTGATAAGTCTGGGTTAGTATCTCTGTTTCTGAGGTTATTAAGTAATGACACACTTTCCCAGCAACAAATGATAACTGATGGATTACTGATAGCAGATCTTCAGTTCTGCATCACAATGAGAACAACATAATTGGGCGAAAAAGTTATATATACAAGCAATTAAACACACGCATGCAAGCACACAGTGTCATCTGTCCTCCATACCGAATGTACAGCAGCACAGGGTGCTAAAATTTGCAATGAATTATTTATATGATGAATTATCCCTCTTTGTCTCCTCCTAGAATATCCAATTGCCCATTTCCATTTTTGTTTTGGAAAGATGTATTATTCAGATTTATTCACTGGTTAGCTTATTAAACATTTCCCCCTCTTTTTCTCCATAATACATAGCATAGAGCGTATTTTCTGGTAGCACCTATCCATCTATTCTAGTAGGGTCTCTCAGCATGGTGAAACCATGAAGAGCGCAGTTGTTACCCAGTTTACAGTCGCCTTTGTGAACCAGTTACAGATGTTCCAAATTTTGGATATTTATTTGCTTCACTTGAGTCAAAACAGTTTCATCCCTCAAATAAATGATCCACAGCTACAGACAAGGATGGCGACTGCATGTGAATGAATAATTTGGTTCTCATCAATATTTAGCATGCAGCTTTTGAAATTGCACCCGCTTTTGCTGGTAGAACTCAGTTCCCTGGAAGCGTTGGAGAGGGCGGAAGGAGAAAATGAATGCCCAGTCATTTAGAGATTTGCTGATCTTCTTCCCCTTTAGTTTCTCAGTTTTGCCACACTGGCTTAAGGAACAGCATTTTGCAGTCAAAGACTTCTCTTCCTGCGTGTTGTCCTTGCCATGCCTGGGACCTGTTCCTGTAAACATGCAGCATCTCTGGATTCATGGGGTAGCATCTCAATACCAGTTTCCTTTGGGTTAGCAGCTGGGACAGTTGAAAGGAATCAGCCACCCACAGGAATTTT
This sequence comes from Pezoporus occidentalis, assembly GCF_034315485.1. Classification (NCBI taxonomy): domain Eukaryota; kingdom Metazoa; phylum Chordata; class Aves; order Psittaciformes; family Psittacidae; genus Pezoporus; species Pezoporus occidentalis. The sequence continues at coordinate 51,994 of NW_026914885.1, forward strand.
CTGTATTTTGGGTTCTCATTGGTTTCCATTTAAATGGCTGCCCTACTGCCTCTCATGCATTCACATAATTTTCAGCATTTAAATCCCAAACCAGCCTTCCATATGTGTGTTTAATATTTCTGTACCTTGTAAATTCTGAGAATGGAGGAACTTGTTCTGGAAGGGCTTTAACTGCTATGCTTTAAATCACAACAGAACTTTACTGTTGTGATAGAGGTGAAACTGCAAGCATCCAAAAAAAGTTATCTGTGCACGGAGGAGTCGGTCTTCACATACCTCAGTAAATAATATCCCAGGGATGTCATCTTGCTTCCCCTGAAATCACAAACAGTAATACCCTCTAAGAACAATAGCACTAAAACTGTCCTCGGGATAAAAATAATCGGTTTGCCTGTGTGTGGAGTGCAGAATTTCAAGAGCTCTTCAGCTGAGTAGCAATATTTTACCTCTAATGACCTCAAACCAGAGCCAGCCTTTTTTGCAGGCTCTGCAGAAGGCTGTGGTGCCACGAATCGTACCCGAAGGTAGCTACCTGCCTCCACCTCAGCACATTCCCCTCAGCTGGCTCCAGCACACTCCAAGGGCTTGGGGGAAAACTAAGCAGTATGCATTGAAGTTTCTTTACTAATTTTGGCTCTCTTATTTAGTCAGAGTCTCACACTTTTTGGATGATTGAATCTGCGTCTTCTGCAGCGGAAGAGGAGAACATGTAGTTTGCTGGGATTTTTTTTTTTTTTTTTTTAACCGAGGTGTTGCAGTTGGAGGCAAAAAATACTCTAGAAAGGCAGAAGTTGGGATGCTGTGTACAAATGCCAGGTATTTTTAGGTTTTCCTTAAACATGCAGAAATTCATGCATTCTGTGTCTTTCCTCCCTTCCCCAAACTCTTACCTTTGAACCTATTTGAAAAGGATCAACATGGTTGTGAAATATGTAAGGATATGGGTGTGAAAACAGAAGGATAACTGTCTGGGGGCACCCAGGGGGCTCTTTTTCTTAATGCTGGCTTTCTTTTGGTGAACTTGTATTTTCGAGCAGCCCCTGGGGCAGGTTGCTTGCTGGCTTGCTGTGAAAAACCCGGCTACTCTTCGAGTTGACATAGTGGGAGGTAAGTGGCAGTAACTAATGGCAGTCAGTGGAGGTTTGGACAGTTATGTGTCCCCAGAGACATGAGCTCTTTTGGGGATTGCGGCTTCATAAGGTGAAGCTGATTGTCACCCCACAGAACATGACAATTCGCATCCCTCCTCTGAGGCTTTGCCATCAAATGTGTTCAAGAGCCTTTTGAAAAAATGAGGGTTTATTTTATTTTCGCTGCCCAAATCCTTTGAAGTAGTAGAGAAGGAATGATTGCCTTCAGGGAAATTACCAATCAGCTGCTGTCGGTAATAATTGTCTAATGCTTCTGTAGCACTTGATGGTGTTAGGACTGATGTGCAAAAAAGAAACAAAAAGAGAGATTTGGTTTTAAACGGCCAAGGATACTTTCTACCTTTTCGTTGCAGCTCCCAGGTAATAGTAAGAAAAATGTCCCTAGATCCCAGATCCTGAAAGCTGCCTCTGGTAGAAACATAACGAGGGAGAGGCTGCAGCTGGTAAACTGCAGGCGTGTTTACTAGATCCCATTTCTCACGCATCCTTGGCCACCTCTCCCGTATCCACCGCTGTTGGGATATTCCCCAGCATTCCCTCAACCCCAATCCCTTAAAGCAGTGGCTGCGTGAAAAGGAGAAGCGGGAGCGCTGTCCTCCCCCAGTTTTCTCCCACACTGTGTCCTGTCCCACAGAGCTGCCAGTCCCGACTTTCGGGCAGGATAACGCTTCCAAGATGGATGTTCAGTTCCTTCTCACAAACCCGGCCGGCTCTGCCCCTGCGCGGCTCTGCCCGGGGGATGGTGGTGGTGGGGACCCCCGGGGCCGCGGGTCGGGGCTCCTCGGGAGCCCGCCCCTCCGCGGAGCGGAGCGGTGGCGGGGCGGAGCGGCCGCGCCCGAGGGGCACCCCTGCCCGCCCCGGGCGGCAGCAGCGAGAAGCGCCGGACGCCGCCGCTCTGTGCCCCTCCGCGCCGCTCCTGCAAAGTTTTGCCAGCGCTCGGGTGCCCCGCAGCTCCTCCCGGGAGGCGAAACCGGGGCCGTGCCCTCGCCCCGGGCGGCGGCGGGTGCCTTGGGGGATCCCGGCTCCTTTTCCCGGGGTTGGATTGTTTTTCTTCCGTTTTTTTTTTTAATTATTGTTTGTTTGTTTGTTTTTTTTTTTTTTTTTTCTGCCGCGGGGAGGGTTGGGCAAGGGAAGAGGCTACAAAGCGCGAAGGGACGTGAGGGACAGAGTCCCCGTTGCAGCCCTTCCCCGCCGGAGCCTTAGGTAGACACCCGCACCCCTAAAAAAAAAGAGCCTCCTCCCCCACGAGAGGACACGACGGAACGTGGCGGGACGGAACAGGATCGGACGTCGCAAGGTAAGCCACCGGCCCCTGGGCGGGGGAGAGGGGCCTTCTGAGTAGCCTCTCCCCCCGACTGCCGCCGGGGCAGCGCCTTCGGGAGGCGGGTGCCGGGTGCTCCCCTCCAGCTGCAGGACACCTCGGCCAAAGCGGGGCTGGCGTGGAACGCGGCCACACCGGCGTGGCTCGGTCCCTCCAGCCGCAGCTGCAGCGCAGAGCTCCTCGCCCTGGCACTGCTCCGCTGCGGGCTCGCCGCGATGCTGCCGTGGGACCTCGGCGCCCCTTCGATCCTCCTCTCCTCTTTGAGGTTTGGGTTTTTTGCTCTCCGGTTTTGCTCTCTGTCATCCCGCGGTGACCAGTGCGCCGCAGCCTGCGCTGCCGCCGGAGCCCCAGTTGGACCTCCGGCAACCGGGCGCCTCCGCTGAGAGGGTGTGTGCCAGGCAGGCAACGGCTCCGGCTTTATCCACCATCGTACGTTGCTCTTGGGGGAAAGAAAAAGGGAGGAGGAAAAGCGTCTACCAAAAAAGTAGACAGAAAACTCAGCGGTGACTGAGTCGTGATTTTATTTCGACAGCGTGGAGACAATGGCTACAAAGTGTTTTTTAAATCACTTGCAGATATAACTTTTATGTATTTAAACCTTCATAGTTAAACGCTAGTGCAGAGTTTTGAGAAGCAGTGCTTTTCTGAGTGTTTTTATTCTGGATGTGTTTAACATTTGAGTGGTAACGTTCCCCGATTCTCCAGAGCCATTACCTTGATGCCAGGGGTGAGAGGAGTCTAGTCCGTGCTGCGCTGCACAGGCCTGCTCAGGGAATCACCCCGGCAGACACCTACCCGTGTGAGGGAGCCGCTGCAAGGCTGGTTGCAGAGAGCAGGCTGCAAAGGTTGTAGTGTCCCTTGGACTTTCTCTCCCCACCGAAGGGTCTGGTTAGCGTCTTGTTGCAATCTGTAATTAAAACGCTTAAGCAGTATTGCTGTTCTTGTGGCTTGACTGTGTCGGAGGAGGCAAGCTCAGAGGGGAGGCAGGTCCCCAGTGTAAATACACAGCTCTCTCTGGCGTGGCTGGCTGTTTGCAAGCAGACAGCAGATGATGTTCAATGACACAAGTGTGGCACTGGCTCTCCATTGGAGCATCCTACAGTCAGGCTTCACTGGCAGCCCCATCGAGCACCATCTTCAGATGGGCTTCTAGCCTAGTTGTACCAATTTCATGCTTGATTGAGCTGGTGGAGTTTTATGTGTGTAAAACTGAAAGATACGAGTGATTTGAGGGTGAATTCCTCCCTGGGCAGTTGGTGGCAAGTGATTTACACACTAGTCACCCTGGTGGGGCACTGCTGGCTTGCCCAGAACCTGCTTGGGTGTTAGACATTGGCAACATCCTTGGCCATGCTGTAACAGAGCAGGGAGAAAAACTTTGTGATTCATTTCAGCCTACTCTGAAGATCTCTGATTCTTAGCTATTTTAGGAATGGCATCTTAGATTGCTTCTTGTCAGGAATGCCTCACCCTCCCAGCCTCACTCTCCTACCTTGTAGCAAACCACATACCTGCAAGAGGAGAGCTGTTGAGGTCAGCCTTCTAGTACTACTAAAAGTCCCTGTGAGTACTTAGTGTCTAGAATTTAAAACTTGTTAATATTTGAAGGAGGAGAGGACTTTTAAAACACTGAGAGATTTTTGTGTTATAGTTCAACCACTGAAAGTGTGTTGAAGCAGAAATGTGCAGTAGTGTGGGTACTGCATGGATGTATTTGGGGTCCCCGGCTGTGTTTCATCCTGCTGTGAGGAGAATGATACCTGCTCCTTGTGGGCTTTCTGTGTCAGCAGAAATGAGCTTGCTTAATTTGAAAGAGCTTTATGATACCTCTGAAAAATTCCTTCAGCCTTGTCACATTCCCATGATGAGGACTGTAGGTACACCACGCTGTCCCTGTGGATCGTGGGCACTGCAGCGTGTCATCACAGCCCTGCATGTCCTGCACCTGCCCTGGGATGTGCCGTGCTGTGCAGCACCTGAGCGAGGAGCCAGCTCCTCCTTGACACCAGCCACCCCTCGCAGATGGGTGGCACACGGGTGACATGGTGTCACTGGCCAGCATGTTACCGCCCCATCCCCCTGGGGGAGTTTGGTGGCAGTTGGAGAGGAAATGTGAATGTTGCATGGGATGCTGATACCACAGAGATTAATACGGACAGCGTTTTTTGATTTTTTTAAGGAGGTTGTCACAAAGGTGAGGCAGAACTACGTAGGATCGCCCCGCGTGAATGTTTTGTTGTAGATGACTGCTTTGGAAATGCCAAGGCAAAGCATTTAGGTTTCCCCAATGTTTATAAATACAATATGGTGCAAACTGTCAAGCAAGCTGTTCAAAATCACGTAACGCCTGTGCTGCCTTCCTAGTTCAGCTGGAATGCCTTTACCACATATTCGGCATTCGGCTGACGTTTAAAGTTCCCTGCACGCAGCTCCGGCCCATCTGCCACAGGTTTTCCAGCATGCCTCTCCTCCTCCCGTGAGCTGGGCTGGGGATGCAGAGCTGTGAGCGCAGTCAGTGCTGCAGCTCCACTTTCACCACAACCTGCTCCTTGGGTTGGTGCTGCACTGATCCCAGCCAGCTTGGTGAGAGCCTGGGCTGCCCTGAAAGGTCTCAGCTTGTATGCCAAAACCATGTTTAGGGGCAGAAATGATATCTTCAAATCCACTTTGTCCTCCCTAGAAGGTTTTTCCACCTAAGGTTTCTCCACCTTAGAGTCCCCTGGAAGTGATGGGATAAATCCCTTCCTGGGAGGTGGTCTGAGAGCTCAATCTAACGATGGGTGGTTTAATGGCGCCTGGGGATTAGGGGCTCATCTTGGCTGCAGTGTGGTTTTGAGCTTCCACCCATGCAGTGGCCTTCAGCTTCCCATCTCACAGCTTCAGTAGGGCTGGATGGCTCTCTTTGCTGGGTGTTTTGCTGTGGAGCATGCCAGGGTCTTCTGCTTTAATATATGTAAAAAGATGAGATGTTTATTACACTCAGACCCTGCCTTCTCTTGTACAGTTTATGTTCTGAAAGGCTGGTGATAAGCAGTTTATTAAAAAGAAATCCTGATTTATTTCTGCAAACAGTTACATTTCAAGCTGGTACCAACTGTTTTTTTGGGAGACCACCTTTTATGCTTCCCATGGCAGTTTAAAAGATTGCTAGAAAAATAATCCAGAATTTAAGTAGGTTTGGATAAAGGCAAGCCAGGACTGCACGTCAGGGTCTGTGACGCTTTTATGCAGCAAAGCAGCAGATTTTACCACAGAACATCTGTGTACTGGCTTCAGTTACAGCACAGATTTTAGTGGGATAACAAGTCTTGTTTGGCTTTGCCTTCATTTTGAAGTCACTAAACTTTATATGAATAATAAAACTGTAAGCCCATTACTTCACTATTTTCCAGGGTCTATTTCAGTCCTCCTTCAGGGTCTTGCCTATTTCTAGAGCTGGTTTTATTTTGTTTTATGAAGCGTGTATTTATCTTTTCAGTTCCCGCTTGCTTTTGCAGGACGCAGATGCACTAATTTGTAGCAATGGACACACCAGAGATGTCAGGTTTCCATTCAACCTTGCCGAACATACATCTTTTCTGCATTAAGGGCAGTCTAATGAAAACTGCATGTTTCTTAGTCAGTGCATCCAAAGGGGTTGATGTTATTAGTGTGGAAGACTATCTAGCTGCTGGGCTATCAGTTCAACCACCAGTGAGAGTTAAAGTAATGGGGGAAATTTTGCTTTCTGTCCTATTAGAAAATGCAGAGAAGGGTAGACTTGACAGGAGGGAAGGGCTGCCTCCTTTGTGTGAGAAAACAAGTTTGCAAGCCATTATAAAAGGGTGCACATACGGGTGGGAATGCACAGCAGCGTCAAGGATTATAATCTTGACTAATTATATATCAAGAAATCTGTGTTTTGAATATAAGGCTTGTGTGAGAGTGTATAGACAGCCCGTAAGACTAATATTTACTGTGCTTGTGGAGAACCCAGGGTGATACTGAATGCTGACAAGCTCTGTATTTTGGTGCCATTGACTGTGACTACAGTGAAGGGAGAATAAATCAGAATTATGTTAAGGGAAAGAGAGTATCTTAGGTAAGACCAGTGAGAAGGGACACAAGTACTGCCTGAGCTCTGCTAAATACGGAGTGATACAGTCAGTGAGCATTGCCTTGGAGAAAAGGCAGAGTGTAGAAGCTGTGTTCCCTGATCTTTGTTTTACACCGTGACTGAGAATATGCTACTTCTATGACAAAAATCTGCATTATATCAAACAGAGATAGATAGTTTCTGCCTAAAAGAAAATGACTCAGATAAGCTAATGCTCATGGATGGGTGGAACGAGCTTTGAAGGGTGAGATGTTACGTTTGAAAACTTTAACAAGATGTCATTAGGAGAGGAAGTATTTGACCTTGGATCTGGAAATAGGTCAGGGTAATAAATCATAACTCCAGGAGTATGTGCTTGAAGCTGGAAATAAGAGGGAGAAAGAAAGTAAATATTAAAAATAAGTTTGTTCTTTCAGAATTAATTATCTAATTTGTAATATGCAAGGACACACACTGAACAAGAGAAAGGTAAATGTTAACACAGGTTTATAACAGGAACCAGCCAAAAACCTCATGACTGCGTAGATGGCTTTGTTTGCACCCTGGGGAAGCACGTCAGTTGCGCAGGACATGTCAGAAGCAGGCAAAGTGTGATCTTTTTCAGTTCATGTCTGAGGTACCTGATATTATAACCTCACCAAAACCATGATGAGCTTCTGGGAGACATTTTTCAGGATGGGTTTTAAAATGTCATTCAAGTAATCAGCAACACCAGCGGCCTGAGAAACCAGCCCCCAGTCCATGACTGCTTCAGTAAACAAAAACATACCCGAGTTACCAGGGGATGCAGGTGAGTCTTTTGCTGACCATCTTTCATGGGCATGACCTTCTTCCTGGGCAGGGGCGAGCCCTCAGGTGACCAAAGCATTTTCACCATTTTTCATGTATTGCTCCAGAGCACGCAGAGCTTTTCAGGTTTTGGCTCGAATCAGGACCACTCTGGTTTTAGGGTAATGAGATTCAGTAGTTGGAAAGATGTTTGTTACTTGTGTGACAGCTGAGATAAGAAGTAGTGGGTCCTTACTGCGAGTACCCGGAAATCTGAAAAACAAAAGGCAATAATTTATCTTTCCCACTTCATTCCCCCCTTCATGGGTCCGGATATGAGTGCCCCTCCAGCATGACCCTCCCTTGCTTGCAACGTGACACACCACCAAGGGCCAACACTTACCCTGTGACTTACAGGGGAAAAGCACTGTTCCCCTAATTGAGCGTATTGCTTTCTGGTAGGGTTTTGGGGGTTTCTTTTTCCTTTTTTGATCTAAGGAAAAGTAACTTTAAAGGGGTTGAAACTTTATTAGGGTGTGAGAAAAATGATACTTTTCATCTTTCTCACTTCTAACTTTCTCAGTGCCAAACCAGAGCAGTGGTCGACCAGCCACCGCTCCTGCTGCAGAGGCTGCAGGGGGAAGCCGGTGGGAGGTGCGACGGGATAACGTGTTCTTCTTACACGCCCGCAGGGATTATTAAACAGGAGAGGTGATTTCTGCAAAGCAAACAGAACACCATGGAGAAGTGAGCGTGCTCTCTCTCTCTCTCCTGTTACTTTGTTTAGGTGCAACAGATTTACTGCTAATTTGTTTATAGTCAAACAGTCTAAATGTGTCTCAGCATTTTGAAATCCAGAAACCTGATGCAAATTAAGCCATTTACAGATTGGGATGATGATGGTGCGGGAAAGCCAAGTGTCTCGGAGCTGCCAGATGGTCTCTGGATGTGAAGGAAAACATCAGTGAGCAATGTTAAGGGTTTCTAATCCCCATTCTTTCTCTTCCTTTGGCTACTAAATCTGCATTTAATTCCCCACGAGCTTTTTCTCCTGGGTAAGAATTACTTACTTGAGTATGACTTGTAGGACTAATAGGATCTTATCCTTATTTGAGGAAGACCCTAGGAGCTCTCAAACTGATTTTTCTGTAATGAGAATTAATGAATAAAAATTTAACAGTCCTAGGGGGTATTAAAGCTATAGTTTTGTAGGAAAGATTTAATGTCAGTCAATTAAAACTTCTATTATCCTGTTACAACACAATAGTTGAAAAAACATTTGCACTAGGAAAACTAAATAGGTTTATGTGAACAAATCTAACTTAACATTTGATATAAGAAGGTATTTAAAGCAAGGGTATAAGACATCTCTTGCAAGAATGTGATAGCAGGGCAGCAGGCTCAGGGACAAAAATGTACTATGTTAATTTATGGAGTGTGTTCTAATTTCCACTCATTCAAGACAAAGCAATTGCAAAATGTTTATAAGAAAATCCAGGCAATGAGGGCTTTAACACAAAAATGCAGAATTTATGCACATCAGCAAGATGTACTTGCAATAGGTCAAAACACACTTCTGGCTCAGTCTTTTGCTCCCTTGGTTCATGGCCATACCCGCTTGGTACTATGGGCTTGGTGTGGTTCGTTCATCCAGGGACTGTGTGGACCCCAGTTTATGACCCTCAGTGAAATGTGCATGTGGGGAGATAAAGCAGAACCAGGGGGCATTGTCCCCACAGGCAGAGCTCCCTGCCCAGCTCCAGCCCAAATCCCTTGGGCCTGCTGAAATGCCTTGAAGGGGACAAAGCACCAAAGAGCAGATATTTTTATTTTTTTTTTAATTTCAGCTTTTTGTTTTTTACAATGCAACATTAATTGTGATGATGAAATGGCACTTTGTCCTTTAGCAGATCCTCATCCAATGATCTTGCAGCCATTTTCAGTTGCTGGTCAAGAGACATTCCCAGAAGGCAACACTGGATCCCACGCCAGAGCTCTCACCACATCTTCCCTCTTTGGGAAAGGAAATGCTCTTGGCATGCCTTTCAGCCATCTCTGAGTACACAAATTCCTTTTCTTCTCTTCCCTTCCTTTCTCCCCTTCCTCTCTCCCCTTCTTCTCTCCCCTGCTGTCAGCCAAGGATGTATGGTTGCCATAAGAAGGCTTTGGATGTTCATTCACCCGTGACAGCCTGACCTATCTGCCTTTATGAGTCTCCTCTGCTTTTGTTTGCAGTAACTAGAAAAAGGACTAACCTTTTGCCTGCCAGCCTGGACAAATAAACACTAGCCCAGTGGTAGAGTGGAGCTGAAACTGACCCTTTCAATTATCTGATTTCTGAGATCCCTTACCACAGCTCTGTAGTTGACTCTGGCATATTTGAAACTCTTTCAGCACATCCCTTTAGAGCGTCCATCTTTTTGCACTTGGGAAAAGACTTTTCAGCAGAAGTCCACTGTTTAGAGAACCCAGAAAATGTTAGAAAGCCACCCTGAAGACTGGCAGCTCCTGAACCCACTCTATCCTGCTTTGATATGATGAACTGGAGAGCAGTGGTTGGACTTGAGGTGTCTCGTAAACTCTTCAGACAGATGCACGTGTCAGCTCTGACCATAGGCCCACCTGTGGCAGCAGTCTCCATGGCTGTGCCATGTCTCTCTGGGTATGAACTGTTCTGCCCCTTGGAGGTGAGTTCTTTCTCTGTTGTATGGCTCCTTAGCCCTGGAGATGTCCAGTGGCACTGGGTGAGCAGCTCAGGGCAGGGATATGGGCTGCAAGCATCCATAACTCCTCCAACATGTGGCCACACTTGTCCCAGTTTTTTTGTCTGCTTCTGCAACAACCTAGAGTAACCTTGGGAGACATCCTTGCACCATATAGTTGCTCTCCTCCTGTGAGGGTCCCTGCTCCCTCATGAGCATTGAGTGTGCTCACTGCTGTCATTTGTCCCAGTGGCTAGTAGAAGATTAGGAAAGGGGGGATATAGCTAACAACTTTCACTAATTTGCTGAGTTACTCTCCACAGGAATCTGAGTCTTATTTAAAGCAGGGTACTAAGCAAGTAAATTCCAGTAAACCAAATTTAGCCAGCCTAAGCATTCCTGCTTTTTCTTGTCCCTACCCAGAGAACATACAGAAGCGAGCATGCAAAAGAGTCAATTTTCTAACTGACACCAAGGAGAAGTGGTGAGGCTGTCCTCCCTGAGATGACATCCACTTGCAATGGGCTGCCCTTTGCTCTCAGCCTCGGAGAGAGTCACCAGAGCTAATGGTGTGACCTGGAAATTATGTGTGCTGCTTTCTAGGGATGGTGGAGATCATCTGGGGGGACAATACCCATGCTGAGTCTTGGAAGGTCTTTGCTGCTGTAACCATGGCTGAGGTCTGGCAGCTTTAACGTTGAGCCTGCTGCTAGAAATATGTAAATATAAATACCTTTAGCACTACATTTGATACTTTCCATTTTCAAACGCTTGATAAATGTTTACATATTTTCAGCAACCCTTTTCCAACTAGGAAGGAATGAAACACAACATCTGTGAATTACCATGATGCATACAAATCATTCTGAGAAAGCACCTTACGGGTTCATTAAAGATTTGTAGGGCATAAGATTTCCTCTGCATGCCTTTAAAGTTGAAGGCAGATAATATAAAAACTGAATACAGTTTTGGACAGTAGGTTCCATTAGAAAAATTTGGATTCTGATGATAATTAAAGAATTGTAAAGTTTTGCGGATCACCTATAAGCACAACATGTATTAGTGTGGTTGTAAGTAATAAGGGCTAGACCTTTGATTTGGTAGAAGTTATAGTTTCTTTGAAGTCAGCTGAGGATCTGGACTACATGATTCAGGTGTAGTTAAAGGCAACACAGGGACAAGATTGAAAAAATACAGGAAAAACATAACAAAATAGAATAACTTTTCTCCTCTGTTCCTATAAATTGTATTTTCTCCTTTGAAGGCAGCTATGCTCACCACTATATCCTTGTCCCATATCTAGTTAACTATGAGTGTCCCTGTATTGAAAAAAACCTAGAATCCAACTTCACAATTGCATTTGGTGCCAGATGCCTGCTACAGTTTCTATTTGAGTTCCCATCGTTGTATCTTTGCTCCGAGATATCACTGCAAACTAATGTGGGGTCAGAGAATCGCCTCTTGGGCATGAGCACTGTAATAGGGTTTTTTATTGGAGCTACTCTCTTGTTTGCTCTTCCAGCTGCCAGAAAGCGGCTCTTCCAGCTTCCGGGAGAGCTGCTGCTGTTACTGTCCATGCTATTGCAGCCATTACTGGTCATTGCTGCTTAGCCTGGAAGCGCCAAGAAAGCCTAGGCAGTAAAAACGAAGACATGGTAAAATTGTAAATGGGAATTTTTGTGTAGCTGTTTCAGGAAGACTGTGTGTGTGTAGCTACGGAAGTGGGCAGGAATGCTAACGTACTTTGACTGGCTGTGGTTTGTAATCCTATGTACATTTGTGGTGGTCTTGATGCCAAAGAAAGCTGCATGTCTGATGGAAGCTGAGGGAATCAGCCTCTGTGCACTTAGGAGGGTTTTGAAGTAGTCAGTCATTTTTCCCTTTTTCAATCATCCACCAAAAAGCAGAAGGGAAGAAGCAGGGAAGCAATTTCAGTGTGCTTATGACACAGCTTCCCACAAACTGGGAGTGCTTCAGCTGTTACTGGAGCTGCTGAAAGCTCAGCTTCCCCCTACTCCTGCCCTGCAAGTCGCCCTGATGACTTGCAGCCCCTTGCTTGTCACTGCCTCTCCCACAGCTCCCTGCTCTGCTGCAGCCCCTTGTTTTCTCCCCTTTAACAAACACGTTGTTGTCTGTGGGCAGCTCCCAGGCCAGCTGTATTCTCCAGACCCTAGGAATGGCTCAAGCAACTTGAACTCCTTCAGTGGTTAATGCAGTTAATGACTTCAGGTTTATATTTTAACACTTTCCAAACTTCTTTCTGACCTTCAGCCATAAGCTCCAGTGGTTCGAGGATGCGACAGCAGGCTGTACAGACACCAGTTCTGTTCCTGCTCTTTATCATACCATGACACTTCAGTCATCCCTGCCTCTGGTGGGTTTTGGCAAGGGCACTTGTTCATAATGTCATTCAGAAGTATTCCAGAGAAACAGTGGGAAACTCCGTACCAAACACCAACCTACTTGTGTTGGTTGTAATTTGTAAGTGTTCATATGTTCCTCCCCATTAATCCTCTTGCTGAAATTCATTATGGAGTCAGTAACGTGCACACAGATTGCTGTGCTGAAGGCAGAATGACTTGGCCGAGGAAATTAGCTATTGTTTTATGATTAAAGGAATTATATTTGGATTTCCTTGAACAAGGAAGGTAGCTGCCCCACTTTTATTGCTTGTAACAAGGGAATAACAATTACTTTCCAGTATAAAACACCTCCAGATCTTCTGCTGAAAGGTTTGTGATAGAGCTGCATGGCATTTGGGGTTGGTTATCTTAAATGGCCTGGAGTTGTACAAACTAAGATTTCTCTGCCTTCTCTTATTTCTCCTACTGGGGCTCAACCCCTACAGAGACTATGGAAGAAATTCCCCTTCTCTGAGTTGGGTGTGTGACGTGAACTTTTCCTCTGGAAGAACTGGTACCATCACCTGTCCCATGATGCTTGCCCTGTCTAGGAACAGTGTCCGGCTGCCTGGTGATTTTGTATGGGTTTGGGAGGATAAGAAGGCAGAATGGTAAGGACATCCAGCAGCCCGTGCTGGAATGGCCAAGGGAAGTGGAGTTCGACATGGGGGCAAGTCACCAGCTGGCTGACACCCAGTGCTCCAGCACATCACTTCTTCCCATGCCTCTGCCATCCTCTGGCAAGGAGAGCTAGGAGGAACAACTGAACATTATAACAGGGGCCACTGGGGACACACTGTTTGGTTTTGACACTCGGTGATGAGCTGTGTTGGTCAAAATGGCTGTGAGGGAGGGAAGTTCTGGTATGTGGTCTCTGATGAAAACAAGAAAAACTACAATGCATTTCCTCAAGTCTCCCAAATGCATCTCGTGGCTCAGCTGTTTTCTGAAGCATCCAGCTACCACCAGCTCCAGGATGGCAAATTCAATGTAATCAGAGTTGAATTTGTTTCCACTTAAAGTGGAAAAATAAATAAGGCTCAGTTTAGAAACAAACTAGTCCATGTAAAATTTGATTTTTTGATGCTGTATCTCCCCGAGTTTGTTTGCTTTTCAACATGTCTGATTTGATACCGATCTGCATTTTACAATGTTATCCCTTTGGAGTTAACCTCACTCCTAAATTTTAATATTTGCAATTTGTTGCCACTGTTGTTCATTAAGATTTGGTAGGAACGTACTCTTATTTCTTCATACCTTCTTATTTTTACATAGCTTAATATTTTTCCTATGCTACTGTGGTTTGCTTTGCTAAAATAATACTCCCAGCAAAGGAGAATTGCGGGTTGAACTGGAGTTTCAAGAGGCTGGTTAATCCACGGATTACTGACATGGTGGACTCTAAATGCTTCAAAGGCACTATTACAATACATCATGTTTGTGTGTTCTTGAGGAGCTTTAATCCATGGATTACAGGACTGTAAATGTTACTGCCCTACCAGTTGCAGCCGTTCCTGTCAACAGGAGCTGCCAAGTCAAGCCAGATATTTCACTTTAAAAGCCATACAGTGCTACACCCCTGCATCCCTGTCAGTGCTGTCCTCCTCGTCCCACCCTGTTCCTTAGGGAAAGGCATTAGGCTAGTGCTTGCCACCGGCAGACGGGCTGGCTGGGGCTGCACTGTCCGAGATCCTGGTGAGGCTCCCATAGCCCTCCGTGGCCCATGCTTTTCCCCAGGCCTGAGGCAGGACCAGACAATAAGTTTTCAAGAATGCTGCTTTTAAAAAATAAACCAACCCCAAAACCCAAATGAAAAGCATACCTAACATTTTCCAGATCCTTTAGGGAATAGTAAGTATTAAATACCAGGCCTTCCGTTTTCCCCCTCTGGTCTCCCCCTAAACAAACAAGGCAAGCAGCTCTCGGTAAGCACTTAAAATTCAAAGGCATTGTTTTGCCTTGTTTGCACATCAAAAATAACTAAATATATTACAGTTGGAATTGGTAGGCGCTTTTAAACTCCTCTGTTGCTGAGCTGATAACTCTGTGTGCTGAGGTGCATTTATTTGTGTTATATATCTCTGGAAATGAGGTGCATAATGGAAAAGCTCACAGCCCTTTTACTTGCAGCATTCCTCTAATAAGTCAAAGAAGTCACACAATGCCCTTTTATTTCTGAAGCTGCACTTAAATCACATCAATAAATCTACAGATTTATTACAAGAAGAAGCATGGGTAATGTAAATAACAGAAAAAAAAATAAAATCCCAACACACAAAAATAGGATGTAAGGAGGGAAAAATTGAACCATCCATATACTAAGAAGGCAAGAAACACAAAGCAAAAGCACTGTGGCAGGCAGTACCATGAAATTATCCTTGCTAAATTACAGTCCTGCATTTTTCATTCTGTGTAATTAAACATTAGGGTTTATTTCTTCCAGATGCATTTGCTTCAGGTAAACCCTAATCTTTTTGTTTTGTTATTCCATATCCTTTAGAAGTCTCTGACCTGCAGACAGTGAAGAAGTAAGGCAAATGATTTCCCGAGATTGAGGCGCTTGAATCTGACTTGTTACTAGCACTGGCACTGCACATGGTGAAGCCAGTGCTCTTGCAGCCTTTTGGTGGAGTGTAGGTGTACCTGATGACATTGAGCCTTCCTGGCAATAAATACACAGTGAAGTCTAAACAAGAGGATACAGCTGCTCTGATCCAAACAGCCAAACCAAAGGGATTTTCGGCTTCTTGGGTGAGTTCTATGGTGGGATGTAAGAAGGGAGCCTCTGATACTTCCTGTGGTACATCCTGCACAACTGCTATGTTTTGCTGGAAAGAAAAGTCTTGCTTGGGGCAGACAGAAAATACTGTAGGCTTGCTCTGTGAAATCAAAAATGAGATGATTTATCTGCCCCTGGGGCCACCTGGTTTTGGCTTCGGTTGAGGGTTATGCCTGTCCTGCTGATCCCAGAGCCTGCGGCGAGAGCCTGTGAGGTGCTGCCACAGCTCCAGCCAATCTGTCACAGACTTGGAACATAAGTCAGGTACAAATCCCATTATCCTCTCTGCTTCTGCTTATAATTGCAGTTTACCTAGATATTACCAGTGAGCCTTTTGTAGAGATGAAGTTTGTTATGCAAAGGTTTTATAGGCTGGGCAGAAGGCTTGTGTGCATGGGATTTTGGAAAGGCCGGGTAAGGCTCACTGCCCACATGGAAACCATTTGAAAGATATGAATGAACTGTAATCATCATCATCAAATCTGTGATCTGATTTAATGATAATTTTCATGTATGTGCTTATATCTTAGTTGTATAGTATGTCCAGACTGCTGCTTTTGTTTGTTTATACTTTCTGAAGGGACAAAAGACCAAACCCAAACATCTAGCAAGGTGGTAAATCCTGAGGTGTTTAAAATAATTTATATCCCACCCCAAATGTACAGCATGCTTTTCTCATCTGTTGATCTATTTAGATCAATGCATACAAGTTCATTAAGTACTTTCCAAGTATTTTTCTAAGAAGTAGCTGTTGCTACTGGAGTGTGTGTGCAGGCTGGGATCTTCTCACCTGGGGACAGGATTGCCACCTTCTAGGTCAAAATAAAGGGAACTCTGGCCACCTGCCACACTCAGTTTAGGCAGAATTTGGGGAAAAAGTGAGAGGTAAAGCTGGGCCATTAGAGGGCAGTTTTGCAGTCCTGGAGAAGGAAAACGATGCTTATTATTTCACTTAGGACTGTTTATCTTGGCACTCACTTAAATTCAGTGATAAACAGCAGGCAAATCCTTCAGTCAGCAGGAATATATCAATAAAATATTGACTCAGAGTTTAAAAGAAAAGAAAACAAGATGAACTTGTAGAAAAGGGAACAAACAACATTTAGGAGGTGGCACAGGCTGGGGAACAAAAAAAATCACACAACGTATTTCATGTAATTTGTATGGCTTCACAGTGCAGCACTTTGGCCTGAGCTTGTACCTGGCTTCTAAAAATGAAGAGTCTCAGGGAATGGCAGACAGAGACAAGAAAACTGTTGGAAGTTTGAAGGCTGGGTGGGAGAGCAGGAATTCATGTGCTCACATGCAGCAAGTGCATTTTCTGAACGACTGTGTTGAAGTAACTGCCCAGCGCTGAACTTGCCCAGAAAGAAACATGGGATGAATAGATGAGTTTCTTGCTTGTTTTGTGTTAGTGAGCTATAGAGGATTTAGCTTAAAACTAACAGATTATAATGACTGTGCTGCAAAAAATAAATCTGTTTATTAACTGGTGTGAAAGGGTGGTGTAGCACTGACAGCACGTTTCCCAGAAACTGAGTGCTTTTTGGATGGTATCTCACTTTTGGAAGTGTCGTGCATGAAAACTGGGGCTATATTAAGCCTCCAATATTTGGATATATGAAAATGGAAGCACTCAAAAACGTATTCACTTGTAAAGGAACAAGGATTATTAAAGTTTTCCTTTTCAGGAACAGCTGTCAACTTTGCAAGTGATTTCATGTATGAGATGGGCCAATGTAGCCTGCCCAGGCCGGGCAGGGATCACAAAACTAACTTTAGTGAGTCTTTTATACTTACTTTTAAGCCAAAATGCTTTTACAATTAGATGAAGAAACTGGGGACAAATCTTTCCCTTGTTTCTGTGCTGTGGCTGTTAACAGGGACAGAAACGCTGTCTACAGGAGTTTTTCGAGTGAATTAGCTAGTGGAATTATTGAATAATTGAAGCCCAGCCTGGGTAGTCCTATAATCAAAAATCATTTATTTTAATAGAGGTTACATTGCACTGGAACTGTCTGTGGGAATACACAAGGCTGCAATTTCAAGGGGTTCATGCAGAGGACACTGTCTGCAGAAAGTGTCAGAGTTTCTCACCTAACCAAATAATCTGCTGTAACTGTAGTGATTAAGTTGGAAAGAATTTCTTCCCTGTCAGCAAACAATAATGCTTGAAAAATCAATAAACAGTGTGTTAGAGCACACGGAACTTGTCCTGTGTTGTGTGAAAGGAGGTTTCTGATGACTTTGGTGACTCAAATCAGCAAGTATTTTGACCTATGATCTTTGCTCCCAAAGGCCAGAAGTCAGCAACTTTGCCGATAAGTATCAACACTTCAGTCTGAATTTGAGGAAATATGTCTGTTGTCATCAAAAGCTAAGTTAGGATGTGCTTGGGATAAATTTTGACAAATGCTGGGAATGTTAAATCAAGATTTAACTAGAAGTAGCAACTTTATGTCTTAAGTAAAGCCCTTTTCTCCTTTCGCTTCTGTAGGGCAGAGCACTGCAGTGACCTGTTATTAAAATATCCCAAACAGTAACAAAGAGCACAGTTTGAGACCTGTGAGTGCCAGAGATGAAGCATTACAAGCCCTGCAAACAGGGAACTGCGGCCATGTGTTACTGTCATGAGGTTACTGCTGAATAAATAAGGGTGCAGCCTTCTCCAACTGCAAAACAACTTCTGGCAGCTGTGGCAGAGGCAGGGTTTCCCTGCAAGACAGTGGGGCCATCGACCAGCAAGCTCATAGCAGGGCTCCCTGGCATGCTTGCCGCTCACTGTCTTGCAGAGGCCACGGAGCTCCTCCACAGCCTCCATGCTGATGTGGGATGTGACCGCAGGGCAAACTCTGCCAGATGAACGTCAAGCTTTTGCTTTCATTTTTCCCTTGGTTTTCCACTCAGGAAGGGGAGGATCTGGCTGCAAATATAGGAATACGTGGTGTGCTGGGGAGGGAGAAAGCTGAGGGAGGCACAGCAGTCCTTGGTGTGAGCAACAGCATGAGTGAAAGGAGGTGAAGATAAAATTGCATCCTGGCAAGGGAGTTTTCAGTATGTCTCACTTATGGCTTACAGTTACTTAGGGTTTTTATCATGCTTCTCCAGAAAGCCAGTGGCTAACACAGTTTAGGTAATGCTCTAACCTCTTTTTTTTTTTCCAATTTTAATAAATGTTATCATTTAGCAATTTAAACTCACTGTACTTGTACTAGAAATGGGCTTTGTTTCCCCTTTACCACCCTCCCCTATAGCAGAGCCATTATATATGAGATCATCTACTGTATTGAAAGGAGATTTCCAAGCTGTCCCACTATATATGTTAGAGTAGTCATTACTGACCTAGTTGTAGACATACTAATGAAAGGCTGAGATTATGAATTATTATGCCTAATTTGTAAGGGATTCTCTGCTTTTGTGTTTTGCAATTACCATCAGGCTTGAGGATTAAGCCCTGCTGAACTGCATGCTAATACCAATGTGCTTTGAATATGTCTGGGTTTATATCACATGTTTTCCTATTCACTGTTTTATAAAGAACAATTTCACTGGAAATACTTACTTTTCAAAGGACTGTTGGAAGCCTGACCAAAAATTCCTGAGGAAAGTGGAGCTGATACACACTCCATCTGCTCTGTGCTTACTCCTGCTCCCATGTCCAGTGAGCTCTGTTTCTGCTGTGGCAAAACATCGAACTATAGTGCTACCAAAGTATGTGGAAGGCTTCTGTTCTTTGTTAAGGAGAGGGAGTGATACAGATATGAAAGCTGTGTGCAGGCTTGCGTTTGGTTACAGCTCAAGGTGAAAGAATCTTATTTACATAGTTGATCCAAGTGCTGTGACAACGCAAGCTTAGTTCTTACAGTCTTGTGTTCCTAATGCTTGTATGGCTCTACAGGGAAGGTTCCTGCAAAACATAAAGCACATACGATGTTGTTAGAGGTTTCAGCACTAAATCAGCCCACATGAGCCACACCACTGTGCAGCTAGCCAAGTCAGCAGCTGCAGGCCTCAAATAACCCCGCGTTTCACCATGGTCTCACCCACTGGTGTGGGACAAGCTGGCAGAAGCTCCTGCCACACACAGTGCAGCACTTCTCAGGTGGGACTCCCTGTCGTTGCTGTAGGATGCTCCTGCTGTGCTGCCCGCTGCTCCTGCTGCTGCTGCCGCTCAGTTCCAGGCCCCAGAAGTTACCTACCAGAGATGAGGAGCTCTTCCAAATGCAAATTTGGAACAAGGCATTTTTCCATGATTCGTCCGTCATCCCAGATGGAGCTGAAATTAGCAGTTACCTCTTCCGAGACACCCCTAAAAGGTATTTCTGTCTGGTCCAAGTGAGGAAGTTGTACTTTGAAGATACTAGCTTTAGTTGCTGGGTGTTTTGTGATAAAAATTGGATCCAAACCAGAAACCCACAAATGCCAGTCTTCTGTCTGGTGAAATAACTATGCAAGTTTCCTTCCCAATCTGGCCTCCACAGCTGAGGGTCTATCCGATTTATTTGATTTCTGGGATAAGCCCAGAGCTTCCACAGACCACAGAAATTCCCTGAAGTGGGGCCACTAACCATGTCTGGAGGCAAAGGGAGCAGGAAAGAAATTAGAAACTACAGGCTTACCTCACCACACTTGTCTTTCTTCATTATTTCATATTGTGCTTTAAAGAAGCAATGTAAGCCTGGTCTGAACTCCCTACTTCCCAGCCTTGACCCTAACAGTCAGAAAATACTGAGGTTAGACTGGGAAGGAACCTGAGGCTCCAAAGACTTCAGGGAAGACCAGCATTGTCACCTTCCTGCTGATGTCACATACATCCTTCAGCCTTCATCGGTGAGAAACACCTTACAATAATTGACGGTTAGTGCTTGAGGGGATGCAGGAGGATAGTGGAATGCATATATCTGTATATGCTTCTAGGGCCCTTACCTGGACATAGCATAAAATGCGTGTCCTGCTTGGAACAGCATATCCCTAAATTCCAGTACCGATCCTGTTTCCCTCATTTCTAGCTTTGTGACCATTTGTATGGTATATATTTAGCGTAGGTGTAAAACATGAAGCTGACAGAGGGGAAGACAGGAGGCCAGAAACCCTTCTGCTGTGTCTTCACAAGCAGAGCATGGTCTCTGTACCAACATGTTCATGCGGAGACACCCCTCACCTCCTTAGCACTTGCCCACCAGCCTGTTCACATTCCCTCTGCACATGCTTGCCTGTAAGTAACACTTTTGTCTCTGTTGCCCTATTAAGATCAAACTCAGTCGTGTCAAGTCGGTCCCTAACAGTTGGCTGCCTTCAGGATTTACTGACATATGGGTCTGTTACCCTTCCTCTAGGTATTTCTTTGTGGTTGAAGAGGACAACACTCCCTTAGCAGTGACAGTAACACCATGCGATGCCCCTCTGGAATGGAAACTGAGTGTGCAAGAGCTCCCTGAGGAAGCTAGTGGAGAAGGTTCAGGTAACAAACCACTGACAGCTTCCCTTGCACACTGGAGACCTGCTTTTCTCAAGGATTTGAAGCCCCTCAAACCTGACAAGGAAAAGAGCTGTAGAATTAAAAGCTGAGATTACCGTTACAGAGTGCACTGGATGCTGCCACAACAAACTGTGTTTGCTCAGAGTAACCTGGTTTCTTTGGGGCTTTGCTGTGAGCTGTATACACAAGATAAGAGCTGGATAGACATTGCAGCAGGGCTGAGCTCACCTCTTGGAGGGCACTTGTCTGTAGACATGGAGCTTATATGGAAATGGCCATGTAAAACTGCTACTCAAGAGAGAAAATGTCTTTGGTTTCCAGACCCTGTCACACAAATACTGAAATGTCCTACACACCATGTTGTATGGTGTGCACACCTTTGGCCTCTGCTGTATTCAGGAACAAAATTTTAGCAAGTCCAGAAACAGGCAGCGGAGCGAGTTCCCCCTGGGAACTGCACGTTGGATGCTTGAAGATAGTGGTGCTCTAGTGGAAGGTATTAGCTACTATTCGCAAGACTCTGTTACTCTGTTAGTAGTGGTCAGGTGCAATTTCTATGGTGTTTGGCTTCAACCTGAGTGCCAAACCAATTCCCTCTCTTATTTGACAGAAGTATTGATTATATCTTACTCAGAAGATAAAACTTCATTTTTTCATCTTACTTTTGTATTTTATGAAGTGTCTGTTAGAGTTTTATTTTCTCATATTCACAGACTGTGTCTCTACTGTTTTTCTTTGCTTCTAATTTAGGTGAACCAGAGCCTCTTGAGCAACAGAAACAGCAGATTACTAATGAGGAAGGCACAGAGCTGTTCACTTACAAAGGCAATGATGTTGAGTACTTTGTGTCCTCTAGCTCCCCATCTGGTTTATACCAACTAGATCTGCTGTCGACAGAGAAAGATACACATTTTAAAGTGTATGCAACCACTACTCCGGAATCAGACCAACCTTATCCTGAATTACCTTACGATCCCAGAATCGATGTCACTTCTCTGGGACGTACAACAGTGACACTGGCATGGAAACCAAGTCCTACCGCCTCCTTACTGAAACAGCCCATTCAGTACTGCATAGTCGTCAATAAAGAACACAACTTCAAAAGCTTCTGTGCTGTTGAAGCCAAGCTCAGTTCTGATGATGCCTTTATGATGGCTCCAAAACCAGGTCTGGATTTCAGTCCATTTGACTTTGCCCATTTTGGCTTCCCCTCAGACAACTCTGGCAAAGAACGTGATTTCCTAAAACCATCATCAAAGTTTGGGCGCCAAACATCCTTAAAGCCGAGAGTTGACCTCCATAAAGTTTGTATCGGGAACAAGAACATCTTCACAGTGTCTGACCTAAAGCCTGATACGCAGTACTACTTTGACATGTTTGCAGTAAATACCAACACTAACACGAGCACTGCATACATAGGCACCTTTGCCAGAACAAAGGAGGAGGCTAAACAGAAAACAGTTGAATTGAAGGACGGCAGAGTTACAGATGTGTTCATCAAGAGGAAGGGAGCCAAATTTCTACGGTTTGCTCCTGTTTCATCTCACCAGAAAGTCATCTTCTCCATTCATTCGTGCCTGGATGCTGTTCAGGTCCAGGTTAGAAGAGATGGAAAACTTCTCTTGTCTCAGAATGTGGAAGGTGTGCGGCAGTTCCAGCTTCAGGGAAGAGCAAAAGCCAAATATCTGATTAGGCTGAAAGGAAGCAAAAACGGTGCTTCTATGCTGAAGGTCCTGGCTACAACAAGGCCTAACAAGCAGTTGTTTCCTTCTCTTCCTGAAGATACACGAGTCAAAGCCTTTGACAAACTCCGCACGTGTTCTTCGGTCACAGTGGCGTGGCTGGGCACACAAGAGAGAAACAAGTTCTGCATCTACAAAAGGGAAGTGGATGACAGTTACAATGAAAAGCAGAAGAAAAGAGAGCAGAACCAGTGCTTGGGCCCAGATATGAGGAAGAAATTTGAAAAGGTCCTCTGTAAATACTTCCACAGCCAGAACATCCAGAAAGCGGTAACCACAGAGACAATAAGAGGCCTGCAGCCTGGCAAGTCCTACCTGCTGGATGTTTATGTGATAGGGCATGGTGGGCACTCCGTGAAATACCAGAGCAAACTGGTGAAAACGAGGAAGTTCTGTTAGTGCCCCTGTACATAGAAATATGTGGAACTCTGGTCTGAACATTATCCTACTTCCAAGTATATGGATTGACTACTTGCACAGCTGAGAAGTTGTGACCTGTATTTGTACTGTGTAGAAAAGATATCAACTTGTGTATTTATGTTTACATAAGCAATTGTTTGGAGGAACTGAGGCTGGGGGTCTCCAGTAGCATCTGGCAATGGTATTATCATGTGTCCAGTGATCCACATGTGATGCTGAGTAGATGTCCAAGGTAGCAGGAAACCTTGAAGGAAGTGGCACTCCTTTGCTTCCATATTGCATGAACTGCTTCTAAATTATTTTATACTTCAAAGGCTGAAATACATCATTCATCCACCTTGTTCCTCACAGAGCTCACAGATGTACACCCTTTCTCTCAGTGTAGGTGGTAGGATTTCTGTAAATTATTTTATAGTCTTGTTTTAAATGTTTATGTTTCTATGATTGTAAACAAAATCTCTCCCCAATAAAGTACAAATCTAAACTATTAACTGGGCTGCATATGAAGCAGTTTCATTGCTAATGTAAATTCTTACCTAGCTGATTTTCATGTTTAAATACTGTATGTATTTCATGTACAAAGTTGCCATAATGTTATATTCCTGTACATAAAATTAAAAATACTAGATTATATATTATTTTGCTTTTCTTGACATTTGAAGGGGGCAAACAGACTTGTGGACAAGAAGAGGTATGTTGAAACTTGAACTCAGCTAGGATGTGCCTCCTTCTTTTTGTTGAGTTTTTTTGGGCAAAGTGACTCAAGTCCAGTAGAATTACTGATGTTACTGAGTCAGTTAAAATCTGCAAAAGAACACAGGCCATTGAGGAAGGGGTATTTGTGGCATACTCTGAGTCTACAGTGACACAAGCTCTAAAGGAGCAGGGCAGCATGGAGGATCTTTGCTTGTCCTAGGCAAGAATGGATCCTGTTCTTTCATGCTTGTGAGTGCCACCAGCACTTGGCAAGGAGTGCACAGTCTGAGTTAGAGAGAGCGTGCTGTCCAAACAACACACCAGAGAACCAGTTGTTATTTTTGTTGGATTATCATTGAAAACATTTGCTTTCTGGATGCTGCTAGGTTTGACCGCAGTAATAATAAGCTGAGAGGATTATTTTTTCCATTTACAAGAATGGTAGTGCTACGAAAAAAAACATCTACTTTCATTTAAGTTGCAGTTATTTCCATTGTGTAGATTTCTTTAAAATACTGAACGTCTGGATCTCATCTTTTCTAAATTTTCTTTTTTTCCACGTCCCCTTCATGACTCAAAAACTCATGTAGAGCTGCTTAATGGAAAACACACTTCTGAGCAGCAACTAAGACCAGCCCATTTGAAGCAGCTAAGAGCAGGATGCATGCTGCCTCAGGACCAGTATTACAGTATAGTCAGGGCCCCAGGACAGGCAACTGAGACCCTTTTTCTTGGTCCCATCATATGTCTCAGCCCACAGCACTCAGGCAGTGGATGTCGGGGCTTATTCAAAGACAGTCTCTGTCTCTTCCTTAGGTGCCTGTACACAAAACATCTCACTGCTGTGACTTTGGCACTTACAGCCCCCTTGGGGCTCTGAAGATACGTGTGGAGAGACCAGGGCATGAGGGAAAGGGGCCAAAATCCAGTTAAAGGCCAAAAGCAGATTCCTTTTAGGCTGGTCACAGGGGAGATGAGAACACTCCACCCCTGCAGAGGTGAGCTCCAGCTTTCCTTGTCCCTGTAGTGCTGAGCTGCTCAGGTGTTTCTTTCTGTGTCCCCAGCATATTTCATTTTGCAGGCTGGTGGGTAGCAGTGGAGGATTTTGTGGCTGCAGAGGCTCCCACACCATTCCACATCCGAGTTTGTTGTGATGAATCTCCAGGAAAGGGGCAGATGATACCAAATGGAGACTGATAAGAAGATGCCTTCTGTGTTTAATATAATTATATCATAAACCTAAGAATTGAAATTTAAGTTTCTCCAGAGATGATCTTTCCTGATCTGAAAACATCCCTCTGATTTCTTAAAGGCTTCAGTAACACACACCTGCTAGATCACTGTGGCAGCCGATGCGTGAGCAGTAGGTGACTGCAGCTGGGAATCCCTCAAGAAAGGGGACTGCAGTACCAGTGTTAGCTCACCAATTGCCAGGGAGGTATCTTGCCTACATCTCACTGTCTAAGAAGCAGCTAATGAATCCTTCAGTTAAAGGCAGCACTTGACATTCTTAAGCATTTCTCTGTTTTCCCATTTTTATCGGGAATGATGCCCCTTCCACTGGCCTATTTCGATGTTTACTTGAAAACATGTGTCATCACCATCCCAGTTCTGTTTGTTTCCTGTAGCTAGATTTCTCTGTTTGGATATTCATCCAGCTCACTTGGCTTTTCTGCCTGCTAACCTTATGTTTGCAGTATGTCACAAAATGAAAATGTTCCCCAAGATGCATGCATCTTCTGTTTCTGAACACATTTTTGAAAATGTCACAATATTTGCCTTTACTCCCACTGGAATTCTTCTTTTCCCAAACAACTAGGTCTATTTATTCTTCAGGATAAAAATGAGACCATGCTAGTATCACGTTTACTAATCCTGTTATTATTGAGGTTTTCATGGAGTCAAGAGGGCCTGAGAAAGGCAGTTCTTATTTTGAAGGATGGAGTAAGAATAAGGGCAGCAGTCTTTATACAGTGCAAATATAAGTAACTCCTAAGCGTGAAGTGACTGAAGGTGGGTATTAAAGTAATAGGTATCACCTACTGAGAAAGCTCCAGCCAAGTCTAGAGACTCCTTTCACAAAGGCCATAGAACAACAGTTCTAAGTAGCAATTTTAAGACTGATCTTATACCAGGGTGAAAGAAAATTCTTATTTTGAACAGCAAACATACTTTTACCTTAGCACTTGGCAATAAAAAAAACCCAAACAAACAAACAATAGCTGTGGTTGCTCAAAGTCCTTTGAATATTTACCTTCATGTTTGAACACATTCAGTTAAATGGGATGCACATTATCTAATTCAGTACCTAAACAACGATGAGCAACCGTATAGCAGGAACCTTGAACTCTCTCTCCCTCTCTCTGCTTGGAAACATATTTACAAACCTTTGTGATAGCACAGATCAGCCCACAAGTGTTGTGACGATGCACACATCTTTGGTCTCACCACACAGAGACTCTTTCAGATCTGCACAGCACAGCCAGGAATTTGGGTTCTCAATACTACATCTATTAATTCAAATTAACATTTTCTTCTATATCCTCTCCCATGTCATAATTTTTGCTATTACTAAAGAGGTCTCATGGCATTCTAGTGACGCTAGAATGAGACTAGAGGAACGTGAATGTTTTCCTCTGTTTTTACTCACTACTTCTCGTTGCTGGATTTCACTCAAACACAGCTGCTTAGAGGTGCAGCAAAATAAGATACACAGTTTTGCCCAACAAACAGATTCAGAGAAGTTTTACTTCTTCTTCTGGGAGGCATGTAACAATGATCGTTAAAAAACACAGGTCTGTGATGTATCAGTAAAGCCACCTACTGATGCCATAGAAACCTGAAGAAAACCCTATAAAAATGCCTTTCTCCACTGGCCTTCCCTCTTACATGGACTTTTAATGGTGATACAGGTTCAAAATAAAACTACATTGAAGATTATTTTTTTCCATTTGCTTCTACCTCTCTTTCACTGATTTGAGCAGCAACACAAAGTGCGGGCCAGGCCCAAAGAGAACTCTTAGCTTGCTTTCCAGAGTGGGTGACTCCCCAACACTCTACAGAGCCTGAAAAGATGCAGCCGAGCATCTTTACCAGCCCCAGCACTGGGCCCAAGTGACCCTGCTTCCTTTAGCAAGTCTTCTAACACAACCTATAAAAGAGGCCTGTCCAAGTTTGGGAGGAGGGAAGATGGGAGTTAGTTATTAGAGGTGGGTGAGGCAGTGTCTTTTTGCCTTTTTTAAGTTTGTATTGTAAGTAAAAGGTAAGTTTTTGGATCTGTTGGGGTTGTGTTTTTTAGCTCTGCCAGGGAGTTTTGTTCTGTTTTTTTTCTTATTGTGGCACTGGGATTTTGGGCAGGTTTTTGTGAGTGATTTTGTGAGTGGCCCTATTTAAAAAACGTTTTTCTCTTTTTCCCTTCTTTTGTCTGAAAAGCATATGTACTTCTTACCTGTGTTAGCTCTCCTGAGGCAGCTGACCTCATACATTAGAGTTTTAACATACGCCTCAGAAAGTAAACAAACAAAAGAATTCTAGAAGTCTTTCTCTGCTCTCTGAGTAAACAATGACTAAATAATTTGTATCATAAATATGAATTAATATAATAGCAATGCTATTAAAAGGCTGATAGGAAATGATTAATTGCTATTTTGGGGAGTATTAATGCTATGTTGATATATGCGTTGATTCGCATTGTTAATGCTGTTTTGTCCACCCCTTCTATGACTTTTTTAATGCCAAGTTCAGCTTCTTGTATGTGATAGTAAGGTTAGGCACTAGGCTGCTTAAGGCTGCAGGTACTCAGAGGCTTAATGTGTTTTGATCTCAATGGAAGCTAAATACCTCTGTATAAATCTGCATATATGTGTTTGTATTGCTTGGTTGTTTAATTACAATGCTAGCAATGTACTTAAGTGCTTGAAATAAGATGGAAAATTCTCTAGTTTCTTAAAAACATAAAACTTGGCTTTTGCTGTATCAGGTAGAGGGGTGTGAGCCTTTTCTCTGATGTTGTTGCAGTCCCTAAGCATTACTGGGAAACAGTCTCTTGATCCAGCCAGCTGAAGTGAAATCTTCATCCTTTGGGAGTCAGTGGATTGCTTTCTTGAGTACACTTTATACTTCTATAAAAGGTTTCCATGTCAGCAATCTAAAAAGGCCATATCATAGATTCAGCAGATGCTAATGCATCTTTCCACCACAGTCAATCATGGCTAGTATGTGTGGACTAGTCTTATGTGAGGCTTTACCAGAAGGTGACTGTTCTCTTCAAACTTCCTCCTGCTAATTTTGATGACTGGAGTGTCCAGCCATCACTGCACCTTCTTGATAAACCTGCCCTAGGTTCTCTGGATGCCAAGTAAGTGGTGGCAGATACAGAATTTGAGGCTGGTTTAGACAGGAGAGGTTACATGCTCTTTGTCATGTTGCAAATGAAACCTCCCAGTTATTGGTAATATCTGGTATAACACCTGCTAGAACTAAGCAGGAATGTGCTTCGTTGTTTCTCTTTATTAAGAGAAGTATGCATTTATAGCAACAGGCAGCTGAAATAACTGTAAATTCCTGCTCCAATGGCTTAGCTTAAGTAAATGTTGACAGGATTATTAACTATTAATCTTATAATGAATACCTTCATAAAGGACCTGAATTCTCATTTTAATTATGTCAAAGTTCTTTTTCTATGTATAGCAAGCATGGTAGTGAAGGGTCTGAATGACCGTGTGAAATCTGGTTGTAGGACTGTTGCTTCATTAAATCACAAATGGGAAACACTGCTTTAGCTTACTTTGCCTCTAGGATGAGAGATGAGAAATTGTCCTCCTTACTCTTAAAGTAAAAGAGTATGGGGGGTTTGGATGGGGGAAAAGATCAGAGAGTCTATATTAGAAAATGATTTGATGTTGGCTCTCAGCGGTTTAACTTGGTTCCTAGTTCACAGTTATTTTGTTACCTGCGCTGTTCCCCACCTGGGATTGCACAGTATTTGTGGTGAAAAAGGGGTATAGGACCCTGAGACTTGAATGTTTTGTACAGTAAAAGATTTCAATGTCCACTGTGTTGTGTGTGTCCCCCCGATTTCTATAAGTGTTAATGTTTGCAGCACTCTCATTTCTACTTGTCTTCCTCACCCCCCAGCTTTTCAAGCTCCTATTTTATAAAAGTTGCATTTTCAGGTTGAGCTGCAGCAGCTGTTTCAGGCTGTGCAATTTAAACTTGCATGTAGAGGAGAAGCTGGGCTTTTTTCATGTAATTTCGCATTAAACCTTTTCCCCAGTAGCTCCATGTTACTGGGGAGAGCCGTTCGTTTCTTGTCTTTGGGTGCTCTACGGATTTTAGTCTGTTTAGCATTTCAGTGAATCTGTGAAAGGCTACAATAGCAACTGATACAATTCAGAAATGGTTTAGTCTTCTAAATAAGTGTTCAGACTGGTTTGTAAGCTTGTGGCATTAATCCTGTCAGAGATGTAAGTTCTTACTTAATTTCATCTTTCCAATTTTTAAGACATTTCTCTTAAAGAGAAATGTTTATAAATGCAAATGTAAGTGATAACACTGGTGACAGGTTTTGAATTCAGCTAGTTATTACTTTCAAGCACAACTTGCTCTTTAATGATAGGTATCAGTCTGCTTAACAAAAAAGGGAGTTACCTATCATAATAGGCATGAGGGAATAATGAATGTATAGCTGGCATTCTGTCCTTGCAGCCACTGTGTATCTTGGAAAGTCCACTGATTTACAATTTGCTTTTTGTCTGCTGAAAAGCGTAGTCTTGACGTATCTTTTGATGAACTGTTAGATAAATGTTTATCATTCATTTCAGAAAAGAAAATCTCTCCTCCTCTGAAGACTGTCCTTACTGATCCTATCTTCAGTGAGGAAAACTGAAAAAGAACAGGTAGAATGTTATTACTTGAATACTTGCTGTTTACAGACACGAAGTAGTATGCCTATTAAAAAGGACGTTACATCTCAAAGCCAGATAATTTGTCATCAGGGAGGGATGATATAGGTGGGAGTGTGTTTCAGGCAGTTAAGCATGCTTCTTACTTTGCTCTTTGGTGGAATGAGGACTTGCTCATCCCCTGTGTCCTGGGGAATTAATTAATTCCTTGAGGACACCAGGATGCAGACCCTGCTGCATCTAGGCAGGGATTGCGCACAGGCTGTGGGCACTACTGGTGATTTTCTTCCCACACAGCTGGCATATGACAGCTGCAATCTGGCCCCATTATTATTGCTGTGTTTATTCTCCTTATTTTCTCATCACACAACTGGGAAGTTGAATCTGAAATAAATGCAAACAAATTTACTTCAGGTTTTTTTTTGCATAGAGTTAGAAGCTGGAGACAACTCTCCCTGTTTGTCTTTCAACACCAAGGCATTGTTCTTCCTCTTGGCTTTTCTTTTCCCAAGTGCTGTCTCTTCATAGCCATTCTTCCACAGACAAAACGTTTTGGGTTTCTTTTCAATGTTTGGCACATTTAATGGGCAGGTATGTTAAGCTAATACATATATTGTGCTGTTTTAGAGAACTGGTTTAGTTTGCCTTTAGAGCAGGAGCAGCTGCAGGCTGCCTGCAGATGTTGGCTGGATAGGCAGCTGCTCATGAGTGATTCCGTTATGCTCCTCAGATCTCTCTTTAAGTCATGTTGGGCAACTGCTCCTAACCTCTAATGGCTTCCTTATGTTCTCCCACCATCTCATGTTCAAACTGTGCAGCTCACTGCTGGGGAGGACAGCGCAGTGACAATGGCTGGTGCAACACAGGTTGCAGGCAGATGATGCGTGACAGTGTATAGACAATACTGTGGTTCTGTTTCCCCTGTAATTAGTGTCTGCTGAGTGCTGGGTAATTCGTCTTATCCCATCTTCAGGCCCAAAGTACATGCAGAAAAGGCAATGCCGGCTGCTTTGGCTTGAGCAGTGGGTTAAAGAAAGTTAGAATTCTTTCTAGATCTAGATCTTTTTAATTGCAGTTTCCCTGTTGGTATTGAGAAAGCCCCTTTTCTTGTGTTTTGGAGGTGTTGGATCACTTTCCACTGGCCTTGCTCCAGTGGCATTACACTTCACTCTACAATAATTCAGTCTAGCATTTGTAGCATGTTTTGTAGGAGGCTCTGCCCAGACATTTTGGTCAGTAGATCGTAGTTCAGATGGAGGAAGTGGAGAAAGACTAGAAAATTTATGAAAGTTTTCGTACTAGAGCCTCATGCTGACCTTATATCCAAGTGTGAAGGAATTGCTTCTGACATCATAGTTCTTTCTGAGCTCAAATTGTGCCTTTGTGCACAGCTTGTGATGCTGTCACTCGCTCACCCTTCTCTAGGAGGTACAGCTTAACAAAGCCACTCCTTACATGTTGCACATAGTAGCTGCTGAGTTTGTAATTGAATTAAACAACAGCAAAATATGTCATTAAAAAAATAACTAAAAAAAATAAATTGAAAAACTCTGACCAGATCTTTGAGGTAGGCCTGTCCAGACCTCTTCCCTCAAAGAGCTTTTAAACTCAAACCTCAGTTTTTCTTTGAACAAAGCCTACATCAGACAAACATCTTACAACAGAGATGAGAGAGAAAAGACAGACTAGACATGGGGAAGGGTTTATAAACAAATCTCCTGCTGTTTACTTTGTCCCTGCTTCCAGTCTTGGATTCAGAAAGCTCTGTGGCTTTCAGGGTTGAAGCAGACTGTGAGTTCACTATGGTCCCTAGCAAGTTTTTTCCATTGTCATTGGAGCGTGTTTCTAGCTTCTGCTGTGGCTCTTGGCTATCTCCTGAGCCTCAAGTGCATGCTCGTATCTCCTTGCTGTTTGTTTCTCCCAATCTTAAGCATACTCAGTAGCTCTCAAATGAAGCAAATGCATCCTTTCCTCTGCAGAGAGGCCCACTTGACTCCTCAGTCTCTTGAAAGAGAGATAATATACTAAGAGAAACAAATATATAGATCCAACCTGTAATGTGTGGGGTTTGTTCATCAAGAAGTTTGGGGGGAGGGAGGCTCTCTGTGGCTGTCCTTATGTGAAACAATACTCCTTTTGACTCTGTAACTGTTGTACTCTGTAAGTAATGGGGGGGAGGTCAGTTGTATTGTTGCACAGGATTGTGAGAGAGAAAAAAAGGGGCTGGGTGGCTCGAAGTGGTGTCTTGTTGCAACGCTTGAGGGGAGGGGGCTTCGACAGTGAGGAGGCTGGCAGTGGACGCTTCTCGAAGCCTCTGGGAGCTTCTCGAAACTTCCCGAAATTTCTCGGTAATGAGACCCCTACAACAAAGGGAACCAATGGGGAAGAGCCATGTCAACATCCGAGTGAGGAGGGGCAACAGGATTGGCTGGGGCCTTGAACGGGAGAAGATAAAGGACCACCTCCCAGGGACCGCGTGTGCGCATCTTGGGCGGAGCAGAGGACTCCCCGGCGCACCCAGCGCTGTTTTATCTGCTATCGCTTACTCAGCTTAATAAAATTTATACTTTAAACCAAAATTGGCTACAATATTGATAACACAACCCCTAACAGAGATATTTTTCTGGAAAGAGTATGTTGTGATAAATGTGAAATGTACAGTGTGAATATTTAGCTATTGTTAACTTGGCCGTTCATGTTTTCTGGCTATCTTTTCAAAGTTGTTTGTGTGCTGCTTTGTATGATTTTTCTAATATTCTTCTCCATCTCAAAATACAAAACCATTTTTTTTGAGTTCTCATATAATGGAGAAAATGTACAATTATCTGGTGAACTGGGAGATCTCTGACTGCCTTGTACCTCAGCTGGAATTTGTGCTTTTGAGTCCTTAATAGTCTTTCTGTTTTTTTTTTTTTTTTCTTTTCATGTTCTCTAGGCTGTTTATTTCTGTTAGTTCAGCTGATGTGTCCTCAATGAAGAGCGGAGGTTCAGTATTTGTTGTATTTTCTCCATGGGATGAATAACTTTGCTCAGTTCTGGTACTGTTGTAGTAGACCTTTAGTGTGAATGTAAGCGCAGGTCTGCTCTGTGTAGGTGACTAGATCAGATGGAGAAGAAATATCTGACGGGTAGCTATCTGAGGAGGAGATCCTGAGAGGTGTAACAAGTCTTTGTCTCTCAAGTAATGCAGCTCCCACACAACTCTGCAAGTGAGGTGTCATGAGAGCAGAGTAGAGGGGCAGGATCACCTCCTTCGACCTGCTGATCACGCTCCTTTTGATGCAGCCCAGGATACGGTTGGCTTTCTGGGCTGCAAGCACACACTGGAGCCAGCTCATGTTAAGTTTCCCATCAGCCAACACCCTCTAGTCCTTTTCTGCAGGGCTGCTGTGAATTTATTCTCTGCCCAGCCTGTAGCTATGCCTGGGATTGCTTCAACCCAGGTGCAGAACCTTGCACTTGGCATGGTTAAACGTCATAAGGCTGGCATCAGCCCACCTCACAAGCGTGTCGAGGTCCCTCTGGATGGCATTCCTTCCCTCCAGCATATCAACTGAACCACACAGCTTGGTGTCATCAGCAAACTTGCTGAGGGCACACTCAATCCCACTGCCCATGTCACTGACAAAGATGTTGAACAAGACTAGTCCCAACACTGATCTCTGAGGGACACCACTCGTTACTGATCTCCAACTGGACATAGAGCCATTCACCCTAACTCTTTGTGTGTGGCCATCCAGCCAGTTCTTTATCCATCAAGTGGTCCATCTATCAAATTGACGTCCCTTCAATTTAGACAAGGAAGTTGGGCGGGACAGTGTAGAACGCTTTTCACAAGCGTCAAGTCCAGGTAGATGACGTCAACTGCTCTGCCCCTGTCCATCAGTTCCATAGCTCCATCATAGAAGGCTGCCAAATGGGTCAGGTAGGATTTCGCCTTAGATTGCTGCAATGGACAAAATGCTTCACCTATCCCTATGTAATGTTTTACTCCCAGCCTTTTGGATTGTTCTAGTTTTTTTTTCCATGTCTTTTATCAGAGTTCAATGTACGTAATTATAAACATTTTCCAGTCTTCAAAGCTTCATTGTAAATAATGCTTATGCCTACTGCATGCATTCTGTAAAGATGCAAAACACATGAGATGAAAATAAGCTACTGTTGTTCTTGCTTGATGGTGTTGTATCAGGATTAAAATGTATGGTCTATAACCCAGTAACTTAATGCAATTTGTAAACTAAATGGAAGTAATGCAGTTTCAAGCACTATTGCAGAAATGATAAAATTCATCAACTCCAAATACACGTTTTCTTTCTCAGAAAGTTTGAGAAGGGAAATGGAGACTGCTTCTGTTGTTCTTTGCTGGGGGGCTTTGTGTGCACAGCTGTGTGCCTGTGTCAGGAACAGGTAGGGTGGGTTCAAAAATCCGCTGGTCATACAGGCAGGACTGTAGCAGCAGCTGCATATTGAGTGCTCTGCATCCACTGTGCTTCCTTCTCTCTCACATCTCTCTTAGGCTCACTTGTTGCTGTAAGAATAACCTTGCTTGGGCAGAGATCAGGCAAAAACATGTTAGTTGTGTGGCATCCTGTGACTTTGTACACGTTAATGGCTTTCACCCACATTAACACAACTATGAGGTGTGTTCAGCATGCAGGTTAGCCACAGCCATGTTGTATGACCAGAGCTATCTATGGCTGCTTCTTGAGAGCAGACAGGGCTTTATTCAGCCTTTCTGTGATGAATTATTATAGCTTGGGCAGACTTTCATATAGTTTCAGAAATGGTATGTTAATGCCTTGTACCTCTTGAAAGACACACTATTAAAGAAGCTGCAGCTGCATTGTATTTTCAATGTATATTCCATTCATTTGCTGCTTGAAAAAAAGATGACAAACTCATTTACAACAATACTGAGCAGTAATAACTTTAAATTTATGGGGCAACCAGGGTCTAGATGCCTTAGGGAGCCTGAGAGGCTATATCTTAAAATGTAACTTTAAGAAAAGTAGTGGCATTTACACAATGGAACCGATGGAGAAACGGAAACCCTATTGTGTGATAAATAGAACAGTGTCCCATAGACAATATCAAATTCAAACTCTCCACAGCCTGCCCCAGAGGGGTGCCATTGTTTCCTCTGAAATGTCAGAGAGGAAGATGCATTAGAGCAAAGAAAAAGTATTTATGTAGGCAGGCTTTGCACATGGTAAAATGGACCAGCTACAGCTTTAGGCTGAGTGGTAGGGTTTGTTGGTCTTGTTAACCAAGGATGAATACTTCAGGAAGGAAGCAACACTGTGGCAGACATCTTTAAAATATTTTTCTACAGCTGTTACTTTTCTCTGAAAAGCATGCTTTTCACAGTACTTTTGTCCTTTTACTAAGTATTAGATTATTCTGTACATGTATACACATTTTTTTTCCATCAGTTCTTCTCTACTAAATTCAGGTAGTTACAAAACTTCTTGCTGACTTTAATCTGTTCTCAAAATAAACTTTTCCCCCAAAGTGTAGATGCAACAGGCTTGTATGAAGCTTTTTTTATCAGCTTCTGCTCTTGGTGAACAGTGAAGTAGCTCCTGGGAGAATGCCATACGAGTTCTAGTTTCCTCCAGTTAGTTATTTCCCCCAGTGTCTCCAGACATCTGCTTTGTGAGGCTAACAAAACCACTAAAGTTTAAATAGAAGGCTTTGCCTGAAAGAGTGTATTTGTTTGAATCGTTCTACCACAGCTTGTAAGGAAGAATGTGTTTCTCATTTCTGTCTCAATTTTGAAAACAAAAATAATGAAGGGAATAAAAAGGAAAACAAAAATCTTGTTTTCAGTCCTTCTGGTGCTTTCAAAACTAAGTGACTTCATCAAGTGATGTCAAGCTGTGAAAAATACCTGTAGTAACACAACATCATCTTTGAAACAGCTATTGATTTTCTTATTTTTCTTTTATTGTTTGCTCATTTGTCTAATGTACACAAGTCATTTTACAGTTGATCCTTATACACCTTGGCATCAATATTTGGAAATCATTTGAGCCCTAGTTGTATACTTGATGATTGATTCTTCCTATATTGTTTTAGAGCCTAGTCTGGTATTTTGCATAATATAGACCAGGAAAGAAGACTTCTACAGTTAACTACACCATTCTATGAAGTACTGTGAAAGACTATCCTGTGTAATCTTTCTAATAACAGAAATACTATGTTTGTAGTTTTCTTATTGCGACTGTATCCAGGGGGTAGGTGAGTAGCATCAGCAGCGTCTACAGCCTAGCACACAATTTCCAAAACAGTGAATTTCACAATCTTGTATCTACCTTATGGCACCTCAGTTGAATAATTTTAACAAGAAATAGTGCACCATGAAATTCAGTAGCCATAATTTTGCCCATTGTGGCATCAAAAATATTTCTATCTGTATGATGGATAGCAGAATTTTAGATAGCCACATGCTAAAAATAAGTATTACTTACAAAGAGTAACAGAGGCTTTAAGAGGACAAAATTTTACAGAAATTGATGCTATTCAGTGGGTGGTCATAAATTGGAACAATTGTTATTGAAATCAGTTCAGAATTTGTTTTTAAAATATCTCCAATCCACAATCTCAATATATAAGATGACTCTCCTCTGTTTATTTGGCATTCCACAAAATTACAGCCTATAGGGCTGGGTATGTTTCTTGAGGAACAAAACAAACCCTGCAAGTATATACAGCACATACCAACAGATAGCTTGCAGCTCTCTTTGTCTCTGATCCTACATTTCCAGCTGATTTGTCTTTGAATTCTGAATGTTTGGGACAGAGTTGCTCAGTACCTGTGGTGTCAGATGGAACATAATGAGGATTAGAGTTTTTAAATAGAAGCATTCGATAGAAAAGCTGTTTTCAAATATTAATCCTGCATGGTTTAATGAAAACCTAATTCCTAACCAATGTTTTTTCTTAGGCTCAGTTTATTGTAAACATAGATGCATATGGTACCCCTGATGATGCAGGACCTTAAAGCTATTATGAAGCAGCTTATGACCATGAGTGCTGGTGGAGACGGGTCTGTTGAGGCCTGTAGGTTGGGAACTCTCAGATTTGTTTTAAATTTTTAAATCCAGAACTGCCTTCTGGCTTCTCTTTCAGAATACAACATGATTTAGATGGAGTGAAGCAAAGATCCACAAAAGAATTCCAAGTCTCTGTACATCTAGGCCTATGTAAAAGCAGTAAAAATTTCCCATTTTTCCAGAGGAATTTGTTAAAGCAATGAGAAGAAAGTATTTCCTCAGGGAATATGTCGTTAACTGAGAAAGTGACTTTAGTGGAGGTCAGGCAGGTAGAAGACTGAAAACCAAGGAAAGCACTAAGGTGTGTTTAGGATAGTTCTTGCCCACTCTTAAGTTAGTAGCTCTCATTTTGGTGTGTGTTCTAAGGAAATGTTCTTTGAAGAGTTCACATAATAGTGCTAAAATGGTTTAGAACAATATTTTTTATATCTGAATTTCAAAGAACCCCACAGTTTCTGTTTGTCAAGAAAAAATCCGTGTTCTTAAAACTGACTAGAAGACAGATTCTTTGCCATATTAATGCAACTTTCCCAAATATTATAACCTTGTAATTTATAGATGGTACACAAGTGCCAGAAATCTAACATAATTTAAAATAAAAATTACAGGATAATTTAAGGAACAGTATTCCAAGGTGTTTCAGCTTAGAATCAAAGCAGAGCTCAATACTAATCAATTCCTTTTCACAGAAGTAGTCTCAGGACTCAATCCCCCTTTTAATGTTGTACTGTGCTCAAAATTGACTCAAACCCCAAAAGAAACTATTTATGGGGCTGAATGTCATGTTGCCTCTTATCAGACACCTCAATCTACGTGGTATGCTGATTTCAATAATATTCCCACATACTTGACTCCTGAAGTCAATGAGAATTCTCCCTGCATTTCACATCTACTGCCTCCATCCCTAATGGTATGGCTACCTTGTTTTTTGTCTAATATCTTAGGTCAAATACCATTGACAAATGTAAATTCAACACTTCATAAAACAGGAAAAAAAAATAAAAATCAGTGTCTGTAAATACTGGAGGCATGTGCTGGTCCTTGAAACAAAGGGAAGTATTTGGTGGCTAAAAGTTGAGGGCCTTTTCCCAGCAGAAAGGACTACTAGAATGAAACAGGAATCAAGACATGATTCCTGTCCTTGAAGCAGGAATCAAGACACATGAGTAAAGAGGATGGCAAGGGGTCGGAAGGGAAAGTAGTAGGTATGCAGGCTGCAATGCAAGAAGGTAATAATTGTCATGGGATCTGGTACACGATGATTAAAGCTATGGAAGTATTGCCTTTTAAGGGACCTGGGAATAAGGCTTAGCTCCCCATACACCACAATGTAGGTGTATACGTGTTCCCATTTCCTTTAGGCCTTAGAGCAAACTGTTCTCTTCTGTGACCAGCAGAATTGAATCGCTACAGCTCACAGTTCAGGAAGAAACTGACGAGTATGTATTGTGGATAATCAGGGAGTTTAAACCCTCCACTGGTGGTTCAGACACAGCTAAACTGGATACCGAAAGGTGAAGAGTAGTGGACATTCATGAAGTTGAAAAGAGGTAACTCAAATGCTGTTTTTCTGAGAATGGGAAGAAGACAGTGAGGCCAAAAAGTATAATGAATTGTGAAAGAGGACCTGAAACAAGTCTCTGAGCAAAGGATAGGACAGATTTTGAAAATGTACTTACAGTTGTCCTCTGTCTGCTATAATAATATTAACAAACCACTGTAAGCTCATAGTACAATAGTCAGCTGTCTTCCTGCCACAAGAAAACTCAACATGGTGTGTCAGCTTCTATGTTCTGTTCAGGAATGTTGGGAAAACACAGCATTAAAGCTCTTTCACAGTTTTGTGAGAATTTATCATGTGTTTAGACTGACAAATACAGTGAGTTAAATGATAGGCAAAGAGCAGGTATTGAAAGGGAGCCTAATTTCTATGTTTTTTCAACACATAAAAATAGTTGCAGAGAGTAGTAATCAACTTCGTGACAAAGCTCATGTTATGTGAATATCCCCCTCAAGATTAGGTTGCAAGTAGAAGAGGAAGTAGGTAAATTTAAGACTTACTGATCCCAGAAGGATCAACTCAATGCAAGGCCTAATGGGAAATGGGGCCTGAGAAGGTATGACCTTTATGCAGTGGGGCATGTGTTTGAATGGTTAGGATTGAAAGAACCAGCTCACCAGGGAGAAGCTGATCTGGAAAGTCCCTTTCCATTAACAAAGGGGAGGGAGGCGGGGGGGGGACACGACCTGATCGTGAAAGGACTAATAGGAAAAGCAAGGGGAGATTAGTTGAGAAAGGCACTCCTGAGCTGAAATTTATCACTGAGCTAAGGAAGACACTTTTACAGTGTGTAAGGATGTGGCCTGGGAGTTCATTTGCCATTGCACAAAGTTATTCTGTCAGTTCTGTAACTGAAGAAAATGGAGATGGCTTACACTAGATGTTTTAAAACAAGCAAATATATTTGTGTGCTGAGGCTGAACCAATACTGAAAGTTGTTTTTATCTTGCAGTCTTTCACGCTGGGGTGTACGAGTAAATGTATATATATAATATATATAAATGCATAAAATGATTGCATATATTTTATACATAATATATAAAAAATATATAAAATATATATCTATTTTTCACACCAGCATAACAACTTTGGCTCAAATTCAGCTCAAGACCCACTGTTGCTAGAGTTGCTGCTATTTTTCTGAAGAGGTGCTACCTGAGCAATTGTATGCTCTATGCCTTTTGCTTATGTTTTGTAGCTATATTTCCACTACTGAACAGCAACCTGGTTTATCAGATCACACCTTGAATTTGTCAAGATAAAAATGTAAACACTACAGGGGCTCTGGGTAGAGCCTACAACTCTACCAGCAAGTTACTGGTACTAAGTATGTTTAACCATTTTCTGCTAGCTCTTTAGACGTATATTGCTTATGTGTAGTTGTCGTGTGAGACAGCAGCAAAAATCTACTACAGTCAAGTTGTATTTGGCTTCTTTTAGGTCCATATAGCATGATGTGGATTAAGTGGTTGTTCCTTAATACATTACTGTGAAACCTGCATTACTAGCTTAATCTGCTATTCACTTAACATTTTGTCTTAAGATTTTTATTTATAAACTCCAGTTTAAAAAACTCAAGAGTAAACACTTCATATGCAGTCAGCTTGGGAATGGAAATGCAAACACGTGTATGTATTTTTTATATTTTCAAAGGGGAAGGAGAAAAATCTTAATTCTGAAATCTGGCAGCTAACTTCCAGGACTTCAAATATTTGAGAAAGAAACTTTGACAGTAACAACTCTGTACATGTAAGCAAGGAAAGAGACAAGTTAAAAACTAATCTTACCGTTCACTGCTTTGTGTGACCTTGAGAATCACAACACAAGACGTCTGTATTGGTTTACAGAGAAAACCAAAAGGCCAACTGTGCATTGATTAGAAGAGGGATTTGGTGAGGAAATAATTCTTTAGGTTCAAGTGTTTACTGAATTCAAAATGATCTGAAAGAATCAGTGTAGAAAAAACAAGCAGCCACAAAACAAGAAAGCAGTCCTTAAAAATAACTCTGAAAGGAATTTTCCTCAGAAAATCAAAGCGTGTTAGGGATAGAATAACATAAGTTTTTCAGATGACCAGAAAATACAGACAAAACAAACATGGTTAGAAGTGGAAATAAAAAAAAAAACAAACACCTTAGCCCTAAGACATAGAGTAGATGGGGCTTATTGTCGTATTTACAAAAGCTAGACTTATTTGGTTTGTAAAGTAGATTGTCTTACATATAAGAGATTGAGTTTTTAGTTAGTAGTATAACACATGGTTTAAGTTGGCTCCATGTCAACACAATTTGTTCCGGGTACTTAGAGTCACTGTGCTGGTAATTACTAGTAGCAAGAGTAGAATTGGTCACAAAGCAGGGTAGATTCTAAAGGCATACACAGCTGTTACTAGCTATGTTACTTCATTTGCTGCTTGTTTCTAAATATTTAATTTAAGAGTATTACACTTGGATTTATCTTCAGAAACAATGAAAGACTCCTGTCTGTATGCACTGGCATGTTGTGGGGACTAAAGCAATATGGTTTTGTATTCAGCTTGTCAGCATTGTATACCATAGCCGCTTTAAAGAAGGAGAGATTTTTTTTTTCCCCATATCTATCAGTTGGTTTCTTTGGGGAATGGAGTAGAAAAAGAAAGGTAACTTTAGGCTGAATTCTGTATAGCAAAAGATCAAAAAACCCTGAGAGATCTGCATGGTATTCCTCTTCCCATCTTCTCCTTGGATTCTATCATTAGTCAAGCTGAAGCCTTTGCTTCCTGAAAACTTCAGTGCAAAATGAAAGTGCAAAGCCCTTTTCCATCCTGGTCCAGATACCAGGTCTGGATATGTCCTGCAAACGGGGTACAATCCAGATAAACCAAAGATTGTTTCTCAGGTACTGTTCCTGATCTTACCAGGTTAAGAGGAAGTAGATATGGTTCTGAATGAGATACACAGATCCAGGAGGGAAGTTCTCGAAACAGTAGCAGCAAACCTTATCAATTTGCATTGTAGAAATGTTCTGTGGACCAGTGAATGTACAAAATGGGAGAGCCATTACTGTGAACACCCTTTCTGAGATCTGTCGGGTGCCAGAATCAAATTCTGATATTAATATGGATACTGCAAAAGCTAATATTCTAATACTTAGGGATGCAAGGAATTCTCAGATAAAAAAACCATTTGCCTCTCTGATTTCAGTCCAGCTGCCTGAGGGGCAGGAGGAGTGAGGAAAGAAATGTTAAGTCCCTGAAAACTTTTAAGGATGATATTACACCATCTTAAACAAGGGGTTAGCTATGAAAGGGCATCCTTTCTTCTGGAGAACAGATTTTCCTTCTAAGCTGCTGGATACTTCAGTGGCTGGCATGATTACTTTCAGCATCTTCAAGACCATTTTTGTGTTAAATCTTTCTTCCCTTAGAATGTGACATGTAACTCAAGTACAACCCTCAGTTAACCGGTTCTCTGGTGGAGGGAATATCATACCCTGCTTCTGGTGTAGTGTTGCAACTAGTATTGTAACTTCAGAAAAGTAACTCTTGTAATTATTTTGTTTGTCACCACACGTGGATTCCTGCCATGAATTTCATTTGGGCACAGCAGCTTCCATAACTACGTAAGAGCTTTCTTCTGAAAATACCTCTTCCTCTCTCCAAGGAAGTTATGTAAATAGTTAGACACCATTAGGCTTCAAACCTGAAGGCTGCTGGATGCCCTTGTATTTCTCCTTACGGTTCCATGTAGTTCTAAACAAGCAACTATGGAGCAAAACAGAAACAGTGCTGAGCACATTCAGTTTCCCTGTGCTAAACTGCAAATGAGTTACAGCTCAATGTTTGCTCTTTGAGGAGGGGAGAGATTTTTCAGCTGCTATGCCAGCAAACCCCAGTATATCTGCAGCAATTGCAACAGAAGTTTGTATGCAGTAGTTCAATTGGACACTTTAGAGCTATGCCAGCAAGAACATACTTTTCACTTGTGTATGCTGTGTCTTCAGCTGAAGGCAGTGCTGGCATAGGTATGGCCTGCAATCAGTTCTGTTCATGACAGAGAACTAAGGGAGGCTATACGCACCCAAGCTGTGTATGTACCAAACACAAAATAGTTATGTTGAAACTTACCAGGCTCCGGTCTTACCACTGTCTAATAATCAGTGTACATTCAGCACCCTGTGTCATCTTTCATCTCTGTTCTGTCTGATTTGCTTCATTTGGACCTCACCCTCCTTGCCACTGCAGCTAGGACAAAACACGACAGAACTGTTAACATACATATCTACCCAAGTAGCAGCTCTCAGCTCAACAAGGCTGACTTTATTCCCCCCACTGACCTTTGTATAAACCAGAAAGGACAAATGCTGACACCAACAGCATATGAAACCCATTTATAAGGTGTTATGGTCGATGGCTGATTAATTTAAATAAAAAAAAAAATGCTGGTACAAGTGGCCAGACAGTTGTAAATATGTTTAATGTCATAACACCTATTATGCTACAAAAGGAGACTGATCTAAATCTCCCCTCTCTCAGCTTAAAGCCTTGTCCTATCACTACATGCTCTTGTCAAAAGCACCTCTCCACATTTCTTGTAGGACCCTTTTAGGCACTGGAAGCTGCTCTAAGGTCTTCTGGAGCCTCTTCCTATCTAGGCTGAGCAACTCCAGCTTTCTCAGTCTTCTAGAAAAAGTTCAATGTTGGATATTGCAGTTTTATGAAAAAGAGTAGTGGTGTGCTGTCATCAACCTGCTAAAATGTAACTTCTTTCTCCCTGTTCAAACTAGATTGTGCGCAGTATTAGTTGGAATACAATGCCCCTGCTAGGTATACAGTGAAAACATATGTTAATCTTCAGA
Organism: Pezoporus occidentalis; assembly: GCF_034315485.1. Classification (NCBI taxonomy): domain Eukaryota; kingdom Metazoa; phylum Chordata; class Aves; order Psittaciformes; family Psittacidae; genus Pezoporus; species Pezoporus occidentalis. Next base: position 94,905 of record NW_026914885.1, read on the forward strand.
CAAACACAATTAGACAGAATGTTTGGGGTTCCTTTAGAAGTGCTAGATTTCCATCATTCCCTCTTTTTTCCACCAAAAAAGTCTCCAAAAGTGAAGGATTATGTGTTTTCAAAAGTGAATCTAAATCTGGATTTGCCCATTCCTGCAATACAAAAATAATGAGGATAAATGGGCGCTGTTTTGAGACAATACTGTGTTTGTGGAAAGTGTGACTACGTAACTGCGAAGTGTGGGTATTGTTTCTCTCTAGCACTCATATCTGTGCATGCCAGCAGCGACTATTTAAGCATGTATGTGAGAGGTCCCAGTTCTTAAACACACAAAAACCTCTGGGTTTTTGTGACAGGGCACAGATTGTCTGCCTCTGCTGGCCTTCACAATTAGCTCCACCTTTTGGACCCGAGACCCCATGATGCCTGCCCACCTTTCTGCACTCCCAGCTGCGTCTGGGTTACACGACTGCAGCAACCTGAGGGATGAGCTTGCCGGTGCTGGACCATAAGGCCACGACTGTATGATGAACAGCCATTTGCTCTGGACAAACCAGCCTGCAGATGAGAAGCAGGCTTTCATGCCTCTGCAGAGCACACTGCTTATGCCTGAGCACACATGAGGAGGCCGCGGGTGCCGTGACCCATGCTGAGGCCAGGCCTCAGCCGTGGGAGCGTTGGAAGCCCGAGGGCCTCGTATTTTTAGTCCCGACATTGACGCACCCCCACCTAACCGGCCCGCGCGCGGTCTCTGCCCCGCCGTGCGCGCGCGCCCCCTGCTGATGCCCCGCCCTGTTCCCCCTCGAGGGCGGCTTTGCTCCTCCCCTCGGCCTGAAGAGCCAGGGAAGCCCCGCAGCCAGCCCCTCTTCGTACGCCCTCCCCTGGCCCGGCGGTTGCGCTCGCGCTCCCGGTGGGATCGAAGTCCCCGGTGGTCCTTCTTCCCGGTAGCAGGCGGCGGCTCTGTTCGGTGCAAAATGCTGGGCATGTACGTGCCGGATAGGTTTGCCCTGAAATCGTCAAAAGTGCAGGACGGGATGGGGCTCTACGCGGCCCGCAGAGTTAAGAAGGTGGGTGATGGTCGGGCAACTAGGGTAGCGGCCTGGGCCGGCCCGAGCAGGCGGGGAGCGGATGCCACGTATCACAGGAGAGTGGGGCGACTCCTCCCCTCCTTGCCGCCGCCGGCCGGGCTGCGGCAATCTAACGTTACCTCAGAGCCACTTTGTGGGCGCTCTCCCCTCCGGGGGAGGCAGTGCCTGATCTCCCTATTCCCCCCAAAGGGTTCGTCCCGGGGAGCTGCCGCCCGGGGGGGGGGGGGGGGGAAGGGCGGCGGGGTCCTACCCTGTGCAGTCGGCGGAAGGTTTTCTCTGTGGGTGTCTGTGCCACCCGTTTTGTTTAAACTCCGTTGGTGTTTCTGGCGCTGGGGTGAGGGTAGGGCTGGCTCCCCAATCACCGATCGCCTTCAGGCCGCGGCGCCCATCTGCGGCCCCCTTCGGCCGCAGGCTCCCGCCGCATTTCTCACCTGAGGGCTCGGCGGGAGCAGTGTTTTGAGTCCGTCGTTTCGAGATAATAAAGCCGGGCCTGTGAAAAATACCGTCCAGTTGTGGTGCACTACTCTCATACCCTAACCAGGTATTGTCCCTTGACATAATTGAATAGAAAATCTCTTGATGACCTGAAATCCCAGTTATAACTGCCCAGGTGGCTTGGTAGCACAGATAAAGGCATAAAAGTTATGAACCCTTATTAGTATACACTTATATGTATTTTCTGTGTTTTGCTTTTCATCTTAGTCCTGGTTTTGGCTCTGAGTGGGGTGGGAGGGCTGCCTAATTTTCCAGTGATTTCATCAACAAAGGTTAGACACCATCGGTAGAGGGTCTCTCATTTTTAAGGTGCCCCTCAGTATTAACAGGGGGTGGAAGTGAAAAATTTTATATCGGTGGGCATAATTTATTTATTTTTTTTTCCCCCCAGAGGTTCTGATCTTTCCTTTGAAAACTGGGACTTCACACAGCAGGGAAGTCTCTATGCTACTAGCACTTCTTAATCCTTGAACTCTGAAATAGAGTGAGCTGTAGACTGAAGCTCAAGGAAATGATTATCTACATATGGTTCTGAATTTCGGTTCAGGGCCTGAGCCCCCTTCCTTTACACTGTTGACAGTTGGACCATTTCCTACCTGAATTACTCCATGTTGCTTTTGAACTCTGTTACGCTGGCAAAGTATATGCTATCAGAGCTCTGCCAGTGTGAGCACATCATACAGGACATCCTGGAAACATGAAATGGTGCTGTGTGACACGTATAGCATGTGGAATGCAGAAAGTAAAGGCAGAGGCAGTTGTAGTAAGAGATCTGTTTGTATTGGGAGTGTCTGTTACAGGCTTGTCCTTTATTTGACAATTAATCCCCTGCTGGTAGCACACAGGATTGTGGTATGAAAATCCCTGATCAGAAGTCTGTGTCTGACAGGCGGACATTAGTCTTTGATAGCCTGAGGAACCAGCTCTTGAGTTGCTGTGTGGGCAGTGGTTGGAACAGGTATTCCTAAAATGATTGGAGACTGAAGCACTGTGTGTTGCCACAGCTGTTCAGAAAGGGTGGATGTGTAAGTGACATGGATGACATGTTGGATATAGCCAGCCTGTTACTCTTTTCCACAAAAAGAAAAATCACATCTGAAGTGCTCTCAACATATTTTCTTCTCTGGTAATGAGGCAGCAGTACTACACTTCATGGCTGTGATAAAGTAGCTAATAGCAGGTAAATCAGTTCTTTGAAGCTTTGGGATTGGGAGGAGGTGTTGAATATGAAGACTGAAAGTAAAACACATTTCAAATTATTTTATAATCAGAAATTGCAGTGCCAACTCTCCAAGTGCTAAATAATCATGAATTAGGCCTCTGAAAATTCTCCTATTAGCAAAATTTTGGTGATAATACATTTTGAATGGCTGTTGTCTGCTACCTGCTTTTGTGCCTTTAGGTATTACGCTGTGCTTTGAAGTTTTCATCTGTAATCATAAAATGTGGAAACTTTTTGTTTCGTTACTTCTACCCAAGCTGTGATTCTCTTGTAACTTTTTTTCTTCAGTAGCTCTCCTTTGGTTACAGCATCAGTATTATAAGGACCTTGGTCTAATCATTGGAGAACCACTACATTTCTCATTGCTAAGACCGGAAGAAGATTTATCACTGCTCCTTTCTTGAAAGCAACTGTTGAAAATAGCTTTTTTAACGTTTGAATGATGTGCCTTCATGTCTTGAATAATTAATGTGGTTGACTTTAGACTCTATTATATGTCTCACTTTTATTCATCAGGGAGGAATTTGAAGTCTTAGTGTGGTTTTGATTAATATATGACATATGACTGCATGTTTATTAACTAGGACTAATACATATATATATGAAGAAAATGCTCTGAAAGGCTAAATGAATAATTACACTTATCTCCATGGACCTTCATGATCCAAGACATGAAGTTTTGCTGTCTCTAAATTCTTTCCAATTTTGAGAAGCTAGAAAGCTTCCGAATCAGCTATTGTTTATGTTACATATATTTTACATTTAGAGCTGGACATCTTGCCTTTTGCTTTTCCTATTGTTTTAAGCTTCTAGAAGGTCTTAAACATACTACAGTAGAGGTTTATGTGTCTGGAGTAGCTGAGATAGGAATGCTGTATGGTGTTCCTTGTTTTGAGTCAGTATGCATTATTAAGCTATTGCTGTGCTTCATCCCAGAGGTGATGCATGCTTTGGTGATGGGTAAAATTAACACTGCAGATGCTTTACAAGGTACCTAGGGATCTTTTGGATTGTAAGTACGAAGGTATTTCTGAGGTGAGGGTTGTGGAAACGTCCAAAATTCTTAAAGAAGTAATTAATCTTTTCAGGTTGTCTTAAAAAGTGTTATTCTGCCGCTGAAGTGAATGTGGGAGACTAGTTTTTTTTAGGTTTCTTATTTATTATGTCTTTAAATAATTTCCAGAGTAAACTTGTGTTACTGTTTTTCTTTTTTTTCTTTCTATAGAACTAATCTAGATTATAGATTGGACTATAGATTATAGTCCAATAGGATTCTTTCCATCTTGATAATTGCTATGAGTAATGAAAGATTCTGCAGATAAAATTATGCCCTTTTAGACCTCAGCAGTTGTCGTGAGCTGCTTTCCCTGTTGCACCAAGCCTGTTACTTTCTGAGTGAATGGGGGAAGCCAGCTCAGCTTGGCAGGAGGCTTCTGCTCCAGAAAGGGCCTGCCTTATCTTTACTGAGCTAGACAGGACCTTACTGTTTCCAGAGAAGTTTTCCTCTGATATCACCTTGGCTCTTCCTCCTTCTTAATCTGAGAAAACAATGCAATTTAAGCAAATTGCCTTTCATGTGACACTTGCCTGGCACATATTAGTATGTTTACTGGGGTGTCAGCTTCAGCTGAGAATGTTTATGGCTGTACACATTCAAGTGTATTCACCTGTTTTCACCTTCATTACTGATAAGATTGAGGGACTCTTCATCAGGGACTGTAGTGATAGGTCAAGGGGTAATGGGTGTAAATGTAAACAGGGGAAGTTCAGGTTATACAAGGAGGACCTTCTTTACTGTAAGGGCGGTGAGGCACTGGAACAGATTGCCCAAATAAGTTGTAAATGCTCCATCCTTGGCAGTGTTCAAGGCCAGGTTGGACAGAGCTTTGGGCAACATGATGGAGTGTGAGACATCCCTGCCCATGGCAGAGGGGTTGGTACTAGGTGATCTTAAGGTCATTTCCAACCCAAACCATTCTATGATTAAGAAGAAAATTTCAGTTTGAGTATTAAATCCCAGGCAGGCAGAAATGGAACTGGGAAATGACTGGCAGGGGAGGAACTCTGACCTCATTTGTTTAGCAAAACAATGAAAGGTGATATGGAGATAAGTGAGAGGTGAAGACCCATAGTGCCAGTTTTTGATGTCACTGCCCCTTTCTGTGTCTCCAGAAGGGCTCCAGTTGTTGTCTTTTTACTTTCTGCTTTGTTGTTCTTTCTAATGAAATCTTCTTTTTGCACATTTGTAAATATTGGCCCTCAACTCTGTTACCTTGTCCTGCAATGCCAATTTGCTTTTCCTTTGTTTATTGACTTTCAGGTTCAATTTTAAATACAAGGTTTTTTTTTTGGTTTTTTTTTTTAGGTTTTTTTGGTTGGTTGTTTTCTCAGAGGAATGATGCATTGTTCTTTCTCTCCGTTCTACCTGTAGGGAATCTGTAAAAACTAAGCAAGATACAAAACATGTAGCAGGCTGTTACTGGGATCATGGAACATGCCTGGGGGAAGGGATGAGTGGAGAAGATCAATACTTTTATTAGCCATAATAGCATTATTTTTAAAGAAACACCAAAGTTGATTTTCATTATATATTTATAATCTGTAATGCTTAGAAGTATATAGAGCTTTTAGACTTGAGTACTGCTTAAAGGAACATTGTGCATTCCAGTTTGTAGGGGTTGTCACTGTAAATAAGGACAGGGTTGGGGGAATGGGGAGGAGCTAGGCCTGTATTAGAAGAAAGTCCTATTTAAATAATTTACCCTTCTGGTAGTGTGACATCTGTGATGGAAGAACATATCAATGGATGCTTCCACAGCATGTGTTATGAGTAGCAGGTGGTATAACATTTTAATTTTATTTATGAAAGCTTGAATTAATTCATAGACATGTGCATACTCCTTTTGTTTTTAAATGAATCTCTCTGTATGATCAGACTCTCAGTTATTCAGTGTTTTGATATGTGGCACTTGAAAAAGTAGTATTGCAAATAATCTTGCAAATAAATCTAATGTAAACTTTGTGCTTGCCAAATACTTCATGCCTTAGTTGGCTGTCTATTGCAAGGTACTTGAAAATTTTGTGAGAAATGTCAGAAATTTCACGCGTAAATTTCAGCCTTGTTTAAAATTAAGAAAATGCTGTTTCCCAAAGGGGAAATAAGCATGTACAGGAAAGGTATGGTTTTAACAGATTCTCCAAGCTACGAGAAGAGTGGGAATGAGCTTGAAGTTGAATCCTGAAGGGTGCGCACCCTTGTGGCATGTAGTTGGATGAGAAAGGAAAACTGTCCTTTGCCATTTGAAGCTGAAAGTGATCCTCTGCTGGAGGTTGGTAATTCACTTGCCTTTATTCGATTATTTTTTCCACTAATTCTTTTTCTTTTATAATTTTGCCTTTAGGGTGAAAAATTTGGCCCCTTTGCAGGGGAGAAGCGAATGCCTGAGGAGCTGGATGAGAGCACAGACTGCAGGCTCATGTGGGAAGTGAGTAGTCTAAAATGACATTAGCACACCTAGCCAAAAGTGTTTTCAGAATTAAGATTTACCATAACAAGTCCTTTTTCTTTTTTTTTTTTCTCCAGCTTAAAGATACTGTAATGAGATTTTGTACTCACTGATGCTTTTAAAATACGCTTTGTGGGTGGAGGGGGATTGACTTATTTAAAACTATAAAGAAACAACAAATGATAGTTTCTAATCACAGAAACATAGAATTATTTGGATTTCAAGGGACCTTAAAGATTATCTTGTTCCAGCTTCCTGCCGTGGACAGGGACACCTTCCACTAGACCAGGTTGCTCAAAGCCTATCAATGAAGTGTGAAAAATACCAAGTCAGGCAAACCAGAAAAATATAACAACATTGTGAAAATTACTGAAAAATGTTAAAAAGGTTTAAATATGGGAAGATGATTGTAAGTTACTGAAATACTGATATATGCTGATTAACAGGTGTCAATTAATGGCTTACTCCAAGTGTAATATAAAACATCTCCTGCTGTGACCCTTCTTCTAGGGTTTGGCAATTGTGTAAGGGAAGTTTTCAAATGTTAGCAACTTTGTAATGCAATGTGTAGTTGTGAGATCTTGAGCAAAACAAAAAATCTGGTGTTGTGGGCAGAGGAAGGCATAGTGAGTTTTGGGACTCATTGAAAGTATTTTATACATGTTAGGCAGCAACAGTAGACTAGATTTTGTAATTAGGTCCCTAACCCAGCCTATTTCCTATCATAGTTGTGTTTGCCTGTAGTAAAAATCTATCAGTTGAGCAATTGAAGAAATTACACTAACTGAAAAATACTTGTAATAGCAACATTTCCAACTTGTTAGAAGCACCTGGTCTTCAGTGCTTCTGTCTTTATTATCTTTCTTTTATGCTGTAGTTCTTTGAGCAGAATTCCTTTTCTTCTCCTCATCCCCCAGCAGTTTCTATTGAATGATATTTAGTCCTGGTCTACACCAAGAAGGGGACTCCCTTCCTGTTTTTGAACATTTCTATAGTTAGAGGTGTAAGGATGACTTATTTTTCTGTTGTGTGGCACTGTACAAAAAATGCTTATGTTTGACATGTGGCTTGAAGCACTGTTTATGCATTTATTACACAATAAATGTGTATTTGGAAAAAAAATCCCTTCTAGCATTAACATCGCTGAGCAGCTTATAAAGAGCATAGTATTGATACAATCTTAGTAGAGCTGTAACTAGATTCTATGCTCTTATGAGTGAGAGAATGCTAAAAGCCTGTCACATTAAACCCAGAATCAATAGAAATATAATGAGTGGCAAAATATTCCTAGATGAATGTTAGGTCTTTGAATCCCTGTGCTTTTGTTTTCCCCCTTTCCCTTTTTTCTTTTCTTTTTCTTTTAAAAAAAAAAAAAAATATCTTACAGTGTGTCCAAAATATCATTTCCCAGAGAGGAGGTGTGGACAATTTGTTCCCCTCTCTGGTTATGTACTTAGAGCAGCTGGCTTCATCTCCTTTGTTCTCAGTTGAAACTAAAACAATGTAGTGTGCTTTTATTAGATATATTTGCTGTACATGTTAATGTGCCCTGGCTCACTTGCCTTTTCATGGTTTCTGCAGGTTATTTGAAACCAATAAAATACTTGAGCTAGAACAAGGTTTTCAGAAGGGATGGTGGGTGGATTATAGAAACAACAAGGTCTTTAAGTTTGTTGGAAAGCCGTATGATTTTCCAGATTCCTCATTGCTGATGATTAAATGAGATTTACCTGTTCATGTAAGACAGAAAATAAAAACCAAATACATGGATTTACTGATGACACTAATATGACCCTATCAACAGCAAACCAGAAAACGAGTTTTTTTATGAGCTGTTTGAAAAGATTTCATAATATCTTACTGTAACATAGTTTTGAGAGCCTTGAAAAGATTCCTGCATACCGAATTTTATGACTTCCTGAATGTTTGAACCCAAGTTGTTCATGTTTACTGAGGTTGATCTGAGCGTGAGCTTTATAGTACAATGTAAATCATGCTGAGAGTAGTCTTAAATTGAAAATCAAGACCAGGAATGCAGAAGGTAGAAAGCTGAACACTGCGAGTAGATGGTTATTGCAGAGACTGTGGGAGGCAGACACAGCAACTAGCCAAGTTTTTGGGTAGTCAGCTGTACTGAAGATATGAAAAATAATTAATTTGAACACTGTTGGGTGAAGGCATGCTAAAGCTTGGCCTCGCAGTCTGATGGCAGTCAAAACAATGCATTTTCAGAGAGGACACCTTTAGGAAGAAAGCTAAGTGGTAGAGAGTTTTTCTAAGTGAAGTAAAAGTGAACATTGGTGGAACATTTCATTTCTTGGCATGTGATGCCTGGGATCTGAGCTTCAATTTTGTGGAACAGTTTTCTCTGAGGAAGTTTACCACATGCATTTCTAGTTGTGTAGAGTAGTGGTCTGTGATGTGGTCTCTTTTGATCAAGCTGTTCCTTTTTCTCCAAGACCAGCATTTTGTGTTGGCATCTTTAAGATGTCATGTTGAGACAAAATTGTACACATTATGTTTTCTTTTGGTCTTCAGGAAAACATGGAACCCAGCAAATTTATTGCGTCCAGTGATTTTGTTAAATAAAGTTCTGAGGATATTAGAGATTCTGTTTGAATTAAACCTAGCAGAATGCTATTGGCCTGGCTGTAACTTGCAGAGTGGTGAAGAAATCAAAGGCTTACACTTGCTCGTTTAACAGATGCCAGAGGACCGATGGTGGTGGGGGGAAGTGTCTTTGATCTTGCTGTTATCTTTGTAAAGAGCTATATGCTGAAATGTTTTACTTACAAGTGATGTAAAAGGGGAAAAAACCCACAAACCTGTGGTAAACATAAAGTTAGGAGTAGTAATAAAAAGCCAAGAAAATGTCCAAATAGCTGGCTCCCTCCCTCCCTCCTTCCTTTCTTCCTTCCCTCCTTTCCCCCCTTCCCCCACCTTCTCATTATCCCCCAGCCTGAATTGCATGTTAACACTACTTAAGCAGGCAGCTAGTTGCTAGTGATGAGTTTTATTCTTATTGTTAGTATCCCACTAGCACCTTGATTAAATACTGCTTTGTTGGTCTGTATTAGTATACTTGGCATAGAAACTTTAAATTAACGTTTTTGCTGGGAGAGCAAGTGCTTGAAGGCAAAACCAAAATAATCTTTAGGTGTTGAAGTTCACAGAAGTTTTTGCCTCTGAAGGCTCAGATGTTCAGTTTATTTTCTTTATTGTTGCTCACCAAGAAAGTGGCATTCATTGGATTGTGGCAAGCATATACTTTTGGTGATGACTTTGACAACTGTTAAAACAGGGAGGGCTGGAAAGACTTAGTCCTTCTTCAAATACTATTATATACCATGAAGAAATGTTGGTCAGGATTGGATGGCATATAATATGCTGTGTAATGCTGAATGTTACATGTTTCAGGTTTGGTTTCTATCTATCTGCCAAGATTATGTTTTCTTCATTGTTACGTTAAAACCAAGAAGAAGATGCTGCAAATGCATGTGTTACTGAAACTAGTAATGAGTGGTGTCCCTCAGGGATTGGTGTTGGGAACAGTCTTGTTCAGCAACTTTGTCAGTGACATGGACAGTGGGATTGAGTACTTCCTCAGCAAGTTTACTGGTGACACCAAGCTGTGTGGTTCGGTTGGTACATTGGAGGGAAGGAATGCCATACAGACTGATCTTGACATGCTTGTGAGGTGGGTTGATCCCAACCTCATAAAGTTTAACCATGCCAAGTGCAAGGTCCTGCACCTGGGTTGGAGCAATACCAGGCAGAGCTACAGGTTGGGCAGAGAAAAAATTCAGAGCAACCCTGCGGAAAAGGACTTGGAGGTGTTGGTCGATGAGAAACTTCACGTGAGCTGGCTCCAGTGTGTGCTTGCAGCCCAGAAAGCCAACCGTATCCTGGGCTGCATCAAAAGGAGCATGACCAGCAGGTTGAAGGAGGTGATCCTGCCCCTCTACTCTGCTCTCGCAACACCTCACTTGGAGTACTGTGTACAGTTCTGGTGTCCTCAACATAAAAAGGACATGGAACTGTTGGACCTATTCCAGAGGCGGGCCACGAGGATGATCAGGGGACTGCAGCACCTCCCATATGAAGATAGTCTGAGAAAGTTGAGGCTGTTCAGCCTGGGGAAGATAAGGCTGCATGGAGACCTCATAGCAGCCTTCCAGTATCTGAAGGGGGCCTAAAGGGGTGCTGAGGAGGGACTCTTCATTAGGGACTGTAGCGATAGGACAAGGGGTGATGGGTTAAAACTCTGTCCTGGGTTTAGCAGTAGCAGTGATTTTTTTTCACCTTCTTGGTAGCTGGTGCAGCGCTGTGTTTTTTGACTTTCAGCCTGGAAACAACGCTGATAACACTGTTTTTAGTTGTTGCTAAGTAATGTTTACCCTGACCAAGGACTTTGTGAGGCTCATGATCTGCCAGGGAGGAGGGAAAGCCGGGAGGAAGCAGAGACAGGACACTTGACCCAAGCTAGGCAAAGAGGTATTCCCTACCACAGCATGTCATGCCCGGGGTGGGGTAACTGGGAGTTACCTGGAAGGACGCGGGGTCTTCTGGGTCGGACTCGTTTTTCGGTGGGTGGTATCGTATTCTCTTCTCCTTGTTATTTTCTCTTATCACTGTTGTCGTTGGTGGTAGCGGTGGTGATTTGTGTTGTACATTGGTTGCTGGACTGTTCTTGTCTCAACCTGTGGGATTTGCACTCTTTTGATTCTCCTCCCCATCTGTCCGGGAGCAGGGAAGGGGAGAGCCCTTGGTGGGGGTGCCTTGATTGCTTCCAGCCTGGCACCACTCACTGGGAGTGAGTGAACAAGCTGTCTGGCTAGGGTTTAAACCACAACAGTTCCTTTTTTGGCGCCCAAAGGGTTGAGATAACGACAGATCTGTCCGGATTAATAGTCACTCGTCACAATGCTGATTTATTGGCTCTCAAGGTTGTTCCTCTTGGTCTCACAGTTTCAGTATACCGTACCTTACTTTGAGCCGATATTTGCTGTATTAGTGTTTTTCAAGTGTGGGGCCTGGGCTAAGGTTTTTGTCTCATTGTACTTTATGGTAATGAATTGTAATACAATAGAATCATTGATCATGAAGCTGATCTGGCTTATGTTCCCAGTGTGGTCACCACCTTTATGCTTTGGGAGGTATATAATAGAAGTGCTTAACAATTACACATCTTTTTTTCCCCTTCTCGGGTGGTCAACCTGTGAAGGAGACCTTCTTTTACCCTCCCAGTCCTCCCCCCAGACCATTTACAGCATCATTTGAGAGTTTTGAAGTTTTTGAATGGCCTTTTAATGCTGTTGAGACTTGTTTGCTGATCGTGATGGGGATCACTATGTTGGCACGCATACAGAGTGTATTTTGCCCACAACTGATTTCAAGAGTTAAGCAGAGTCAGGTTTGGGTCAAGTCTGGGGTCAAACGACGATGTAGGAGGACCAAGAGATTTTCCCTGAGGCTGGACAGTCATGAGTGGCAGGGTGTGTGGGATAGTATGGGCAAGTATCTAGGTCAGCGGGCCCCTCCAGTACTTTGGAATTTCACCACTGAACAACTGCAAAATCCAGAAGAATTACTAAAACACTTAAATGAGGTGTGTGGTCATTCTGGTCATACCAGAGATGGACAAATCATGGCAACGTGCTGGGGCTTGGCCTATGCTTACAGGGCCTTGTTCAACACTATCCAGCACCTTCAAAAAGAAAAAAATGTCGGCGGATCTGAGGGCAAAGCAGCAGTCAGTGCAGCTACTCCAGCTCCAAGCACAGCAGCTTCACCACCCCCAGCCACAAGTACAGTCGCTACGCAAACTTTGGCTGCAATGAACAGCACAGCTACCCCAGTGGCAACTAAAGCAGCTGCTCAAACTTCAACTGCAGCAGACAGCACGGTTTCGCCAGCTCCAGGCACAGCAGCTATACCACCCCCAGCAACAAGTACAGTCGCTACTCAAACCACAGTGATAATTACTGGAGCCAAACCAGAGGACCAATTCGTACCAATATCAGCTGCCCCTGTACGCAAGAGAGAAAAAGCAAAAAAGAGGCAAGAAGGGTGAAGCAAGATGAAGAAACAATGTATTCACCACCCGGTCTAGCATCTGATCAGGAGTCATCATCACATCACGAAGAAGAAGAAGAGGTGACTTCTCGACCTCGGACCTCAACCGAGCTACGGAATATACGAAAAGATTTTACCCGTCAACCAGGGGAGCACATCATCACCTGGTTGCTCTGATGGTGGGACAGTGGGGCCGATGGTCACGAACTAGAAGGTACAGAAGCCAAGCAGCTGGGATCACTTGCTAGAGAAGGGGGAATTGACAAAGCAATTGCAAGAGAGAAAAAGTCCCTCAGTCTCTGGAGGCGGGTCTTGGCAGCTGTGAAAGAAAGGTTTCCATAAAAGGACAATGTTATGAGTCGTTTGGCCTAGTGGACTACTATAGACAAAGGCATCCAGTCTCTGAGGCAATCAGCCATCGTAGAGATGATCTATCACATCAAGCTGAATAACGGGGATATACCCATGGATCCAGATGAAGTTGAATGTACACAACCCATGTGGTGAAAACTTACACGGAATGCACCGTCATCATATGCCCATTCATTGGCAACAGTAACCTGGAATGACATAGTACCACTAACAGTGGATGAAATGGTTCATAAACTCTGAGAGTTCAAAGACAATCTCACCCCTTTCATCATCTCAGCTGTGGAAAAACTGTCCCAGGATCTCAAACAATTGAGGGACGATCTATCTGATTTACCCAGCTCCTCACGTGTACCAACCCACGTCTCAGCTATTAACAAAAGGCGTCCTGTTGTTCGAGAGAGGAGATACAGGAGGTATATGCCATGGGCTACCCTATGGTTTTACCTGCGGGATCACGGAGAAGACATGACAAAGTGGGATGGAAAAACCTACTCAGCTTTGGAGGAACAGGTGAGTGAATTGAAGAGGGGAGCAAGGGCTAAGACTGATTGTCCCATGAGAGCTACGGCTTCAGTCTCTGGTGAGCAGTTTCCCAGATGGAGTGGAAGAGCTGATATTACTCCAGCTCCTGTGATAACGAAGAATAATTCTTTCACCACGACTTAAGTGTCCAATGCTGTGATGACCATTAGAGGGGCCCTGACTCCAGCCAGGTGGAGGTAGGGGACAGTCGGATTTACTGGACTGTGTGGATCAGATGGCCTGGCACATCAGTCCCACAGAAGTATAAGGCTCTAGTAGATACCAGTGCACAGTGTACCATGATGCCATCAAGCTGTCAAGGGGTGGAACCCGTCTATATTTCTGGAGTGACAGGAGGATCCCAAGAGTTGACTGTGCTGGAGGCTGAAATCAGCCTGACTGGGAGGGAGTGGCAAAAGCACCCTATTGTGACTGGTCCAGAGGCTCCATGCATCCTCGGCATAGACTACCTCAAGAGGGGGTACTTCAAAGACTCAAAAGGGTACCGATGGGTTTTAGGTATTGCTGCTTTGGAGACTGAGGAAATTGAGCAGCTGTCCACCTTGCCTGGTCTCTCAGAGAATCCTTCTGTTTTGGGTTTGCTGCAAGTCGAAGAACAACAAGTGCCAGTTGCGACCACAACAGTGCACCGGCAGCAATATCGCACCAACCGAGACTCCCTGATTCCCATCCATCAGCTGATCTGTAGACTGGAGAGTCAGGGAGTGATCAGCAGGACCCGCTCGCCCTTTAATAGCCCCATATGGCCAGCGCGAAAGTCTAATGGAGAGTGCAGACTAACAGTAGACTATCGTGGCCTGAATGAAGTCACACCACCATTGAGTGCTGCTGTACCGGACAGGCTGGAACTTCAGTATGAATTAGAGTCAAAGGCAGCCAAGTGGTATGACACGATTGGTATTGCTAATGCATTTTTCTCAATTCCTTTGGCAGCAGAGTGCAGGCCACAGTTTGCTTTTACTTGGAGGGGTGTCCAGTTCACTTGGAACTGACTGCCCCAGGGGTGGAAACACAGCCCTACCATTTGCCCTGGACTGATCCAGACTGCACTGGAACAGGGGCAAGCTCCAGAACACCTGCAATACATTGATGACATTATTGTGTGGGGCGATACAGAGGAAGAAGTCTTTGAGAAAGGGAGGAAAATAATCCAAATCCTGGTGAAAGCTGGTTTTGCCATAAAACAGAGTAAAGTCAAGGGACCTGCACAGGAGATTCAATTCTGGGGAATAAAATGGCAAGATGGACGTAGACAGATCCCCACAGATGTGATCAACAAGATAACAATGTCTCCACCAACTAATAAGAAAGAAATGCAAGCTTTCTTGGGTGCTGTGGGGTTCTGGAGAATGCACATCCCAAATTACAGTTCGATTGTAAGCCCTCTCTATCATGTGACCTGGAAGGAGAATGATTTTAAATGGGGCCCTGAGCAACAACAAGCCTTTGAGCAAATTAAACACGAGATAGTTCACGCAGTAGCCCTTGGACCAGTCTGGGTCAGATGTAAAAAATGTACTGTACACTGCAGCTGGGGAGGATGATCCTACCTGGAGCCTCTGGCAGAAAGCTCCAGAGGAGACTCGAGGTCGACCCCTCGGCTTTTGGAGTCGGGGATGCAAAGAATCCGAGGCCAGCTATATCCCAACTGAGAAAGAGAAACTGGCAGCCTATGAAGGGGTTTGAGCTGCTTCAGAAGTCATTGGCACTGAAGCACAGCTCCTCCTGGCACCCCGGCTTCCCGTGCTGGGCTGGATGTTCAAAGGCAGGGTCTCCTCCACACATCATGCAACTAATGCTACATGGAGTAAATGGGCTGCACTAATTATACAATGAGCTCGAATAGGAAATGTCAGTTGTCCAGGCATTCTAGAAGTCATCATGGACTGGCCAGAGGGCAAAGATTTCGGAATGTCACCAGAGGAGGAGGTGATGCGTGCTGAAGAGGCCCCACCATATAATAAACTGTCAGAAAGTGAAAAGCAGTATGCCTTGTTTACTGATGGGTCCTGCCCTGTTGTGGGAAAGCATCAGAGATGGAAGGCAGCTGTATGGAGTCCTGGCCAACAAGTTGCAGAAACTGCTGAAGGAGAGGGTGAATCAAGTCAGTTTGCTGA
The DNA here is from genome assembly GCF_034315485.1 of Pezoporus occidentalis. Lineage (NCBI taxonomy): Eukaryota > Metazoa > Chordata > Aves > Psittaciformes > Psittacidae > Pezoporus > Pezoporus occidentalis. The sequence continues at coordinate 110,313 of NW_026914885.1, forward strand.
GGTGAAAGCCATCCAGCTGGCCCTGGATATTGCTGAACGAGAAAAGTGGCCAGTACTTTATACTGACTCATGGATAGTGGCAAATGCCCTGTGGGGGTGGTTGAAGCAGTGGAAGCAGAGCAATTGGCAACGCAGAGGTAAACCCATCTGGGCTGCTGCACTGTGGAAAGATATTGCTGCCCGGGTGCAGAACCTGGTGGTGAAGGCACGTCATGTAGATGCCCATGTACCCAAGAGTCAGGCCACTGAGGAGCACCAGGAGAACCAACAAGTGGATAAAGCAGTTAAGATTGAAGTGGCTCAGATGGACTTAGATTGGCAACATAGGGGTGAATTATTTTTGGGCCGGTGGGCCCATGACACTTCAGGCCATCAGGGCAGAGATGCAACATACAGATGGGCCTGTGATCGAGGGGTGGACTTAACAATGGACACTCTTGTCCAGGTTATTCATGAGTGTGAAACGTGCTGCAATTAAAGAAGCCAAACGGTTAAAGCCTCTTTGGTATGGAGGACAATGGTTGAGGTATAAATATGGGGAGGCCTGGCAGATTGACTATATCACACTCCCACCAACCCGCCAAGGCAAGCGCCATGTGCTTACCATGGTGGAAGCAACCACCGGGTGGCTGGAAACATACGCTGTGTCCCAAGCCACTGCCCGGAACACTATCCTGGGCCTTGAGCATGACCAGCAGGTTGAAGGAGGTGATCCTGCCCCTCTACTCTGCTCTCGCAACACCTCACTTGGAGTACTGTGTACAGTTCTGGTGTCCTCAACATAAAAAGGACATGGAACTGTTGGACCTATTCCAGAGGCGGGCCACGAGGATGATCAGGGGACTGCAGCACCTCCCATATGAAGATAGTCTGAGAAAGTTGAGGCTGTTCAGCCTGGGGAAGATAAGGCTGCATGGAGACCTCATAGCAGCCTTCCAGTATCTGAAGGGGGCCTAAAGGGGTGCTGAGGAGGGACTCTTCATTAGGGACTGTAGCGATAGGACAAGGGGTAATGGGTTAAAACTCTGTCCTGGGTTTAGCAGTAGCAGTGATTTTTTTCACCTTCTTGGTAGCTGGTGCAGCGCTGTGTTTTTTGACTTTCAGCCTGGAAACAACGCTGATAACACTGTTTTTAGTTGTTGCTAAGTAATGTTTACCCTGACCAAGGACTTTGTGAGGCTCATGATCTGCCAGGGAGGAGGGAAAGCCGGGAGGAAGCAGAGACAGGACACTTGACCCAAGCTAGGCAAAGAGGTATTCCCTACCACAGCATGTCATGCCCGGGGTGGGGGGCAACTGGGAGTTACCTGGAAGGACGCGGGGTCTTCTGGGTCGGACTCGTTTTTCGGTGGGTGGTATCGTATTCTCTTCTCCTTGTTATTTTCTCTTATCACTGTTGTCGTTGGTGGTAGCGGTGGTGATTTGTGTTGTACATTGGTTGCTGGACTGTTCTTGTCTCAACCTGTGGGATTTGCACTCTTTTGATTCTCCTCCCCATCTGTCCGGGCGCAGGGAAGGGGAGAGCCCTTGGTGGGGGTGCCTTGATTGCTTCCAGCCTGGCACCACTCACTGGGAGTGAGTGAACAAGCTGTCTGGCTAGGGTTTAAACCATGACAAACTTAAACAGGGGAAGGTTAGATTGGATATAAGGAAGACATTCTTTACTGTAAGGATGGTGAGACACTGGAATGGGTTGCCCAGGGAATTTGTGAATGCTCTGCCTCTGGCAGTGTTCAAGACCAGGTTGGACAGAGCCTTGGGTGGCATGTTTAGTGGGAGGTGTCCCTGCCCGTGGCAGGGGGGTTGGAACTAGATGATCTTAAGGTCCTTTCCAACCCTATCTATTCTGTGGTTCTGTTATTTTAAAGAAGTCTTTCAATGGAAAGTAACGTTCATGTTTATTTATATCAGAAAATAAATGTGCTTATGTTTCTACTACTTAACTGTCGTTGCTTTGGCAGTGACAGTTGTTCAGTTGTTTTCAGTTAAATCAGCCTGCCTGAAAACTAATGAAGGCAAAATGAAATCTGCTGTTGGCTACAGTTCACTTTAGATCAGACCTTTAATGTTTAAGACTGAGGTATGGGAAGTCAAATGCTGTAAGCTAATGGTGGTGTGGTTTTTTTTATTGGTTGTGTTGTCTTTTTTTTCTTTGATATCTTGCCTGTAAAATGTGGTTCTTGCATAGGAAGGCATTGCCATATGATGCGTTAAGTCAAATTGTGTCCTAAGTTTCGTGACAAAATAAATGTTAATCTGAATAATTCTGTGTTTGCTTTCAAGATGAATGTAATACTAGAAATCTAGTTCTTAGCAATGTAATGTCTTACCTTTTCTATATGAAGACAACCTTCCCAGTTACTAATCCTCACATAATATTCACATTTGCAATTGTTGCTTGTAATGTTTTTGGTGGGAATCTTTCTTTACTTTTCAGTATTTTTTTTTTCTCATTTCTTAGACAAATGCATCTAGATGCATTTTTATGCAAGTTGCATTTAAAATAACTTGCCACACATAAGTCAGACATTGGTGCCCTGTCTCATTTGCAAGTTTGCATCCTAGTTTTCCATTTTTGTTAAATTAATGGATAGATAGGTGTCAAAAGTAGTTATTAATATTCCTACCAGTTTGTTTATTTAGTTAAGTTTCATTAATGAATTCCTTCAAAGTTTGATTTAGTAATTTTTGTTAATGTTAAGTGTATGACTTTGTATTAATTTCAGTGACTTTTGGAACAAGCACCTTAATGATCTTCTGGTTTTGGTGATGAAATCAATCTACTTCTGAAAGTGACTTGAGATTGTTAGCCTCACATCTTCAATTATGTGATTTATTTAAGGTGTTAGTATGTGATTTACTTAAGGAGTTAGAAAGCACGTGTTGATAGGTTGAGGTGCTAGTACTCTAATCTGAATTAGTTATAGAAGATCACACGACTTTGCTTAAGCAGAGTTGTGTATCCTTCCAGTGAACATGAAGTTCAACCCTTCTTATGAAAGCTTTGCGTAATGTTCGCAGAAGTCTAGGAATGAACCTTCTGTGTAGTTCTGTCTCTGACAATGTCAGATAACCTCATGCACCAGAAGGAGTTTCATTAGCATAAGAATTGCTGAGATAAGTAGCTTGAGAGAGGACGCCTTCAACACCGGAGCTGAGGGGGAGATCAGCGACCGGGAGCCTCAACTCAGAGCGACAAGAGCCACTGAGGGAGCCTCAAGTCCTCAACAGGACCTGCCCAGGAGCCGGCAGCTCAGCTGACGCGAGCAGCTGACTTACACGGGGCGGAGCCAGGAGCAGCAGCACCAACCCTGACTGGGTAAAAACCTGCCCCAGGGAGCACGGCGAACAGAGCGGGCAAACAGAGCGGGTCGAGGCAGTTTGCGCGGCAGTTCGCGCGGGCAGGCGAGCGGGATTGTGAGCACACGCTGTATGACAAGAGCCCGGTCCGGGAGCTCTGCTCTGGCTGCCCTGGCGGTGGCCAGCGTAGGCACCCAGACAGAGCCGATGAGAGGGGAGGCTGCAGTGTAGAGTTCAGAGTGTAGTGAGTGCCTGCACTGGTCTGGTGAGGGAATGGTGCACAATGGGCAGGGCTGCACTCGATGCTCCCTGGTGGAGGTCCTCCTCCAGGAGGTGGCTGAGCTGAGGGATGCTATTAACAGACGGCAAGATGTCAGAGAAGCTGAGAGTAAGCAGGAATGCTTGCTCCCGGCCCAAACTGTGCAGGGGCCTCAAGCTTCCCCTCCAGCTCATGAAGGAAAGAAGGAGGCCGTTAACCCAGGAAGCTTGGAATTAGTGACAAAAAAACCCAACAAAAAAAAAGGAGGAAAAGGACAACCAAAAGCAAGGGGCTTCCTCCTAAATCTGTTGTCCCCAAGCAGAAGCGCTTTGCTGTCCTGCAGGGAGCTAATGAGGAAACGCACTCGAGCCAGAAACAGCCAGCTGATGCACTGGTAAAGAAGATCTCTACTGGTGCTGCCAGGAAAAACCAATGGGTCGTAGTAGGGGACTCTACATTGAAAGGGACAGAAGCACTCGTCTGTCGGCCCGGCCCCGTCTCGAGGGAGGTGTGTTGCCTACCAGGGGCACAGATCAGGGATGTGACAGAGAGGCTGCCTGCTCTAATAAGTCCCATGGACTGTTACCCACTTCTGGTGATACACGTGGGTGCTAGGGATATAGATAGTAGTAGCCTGGGGAACATAATGAAGGACTACAGAGCCCTGGGAGAGGTGGTTAGGGGCTCTGGAGCTCAGATAGTCTTTTCATCAATTCTTCAGGATACAGGGGAAGACCTAAAAAAAGCTAGGAGGATTAGCCAGGTTAATAAATGGTTAAAAGGGTGGTGTCATAGTGTTGAGTTTGGGTGTCTTGAACACAAGACCCAAGTATATAGGCCAGGTCTAGTGGTGGCTGGTGGAGCTGATCTGATAAAGAAGGGAAAGAGCAGTTTTGGTAGGAGGCTTGCCAGACTGGTCAAGGAGGCTTTAAACTATATGTGTTGGGGGAGGGGGGCATCATTCCATCCCAACACACCCAGTCAGTTGCCAGCACCTATAATAAATGTTCCGAGCAATGTAGATATATTCCAGCCGCTCCAGCCAATGAGCCGGCTTCATTTGGAGCTCGGCTCAGATGCCTCTATACAAATGACTGTAGCATGGGGAGCAAACAAGAGGAATTAAGAGATGTATGCACGTCTACCGGGGTATGATATAATAGGCATCGCAGAAACATGGTGGAATGGCTCCTATGATTAGAGTGTTGGAATGGAAGGTTACAGGCTCTTTAGAAAAGACAGGCCTGGCAGGCGGGAAGGGGGAGTTGCCTTTTATGTTAGGGATAGGCTGGAGAGTATGTCTGGGGACAGGTGATCAGTTAACAGAGAGTTTGTGGGTCAGGGTTAAAGGGAATATAGCTATGGGAGACATTACTGTGGGGATCTGTTATAGACCGCCTGATCAAGGAGAACCTGCAGATGAAGCACTCTATAGACAGATAGGAAAACCCTCTTGCTCAGAGGCCCTTGTTCTTATGGGTGACTTCAACCACCCTGACATCTGTTGGAAGGACGGTACAGCCCGTCACAAGCAATCCAAGATGTTCCTTGATTGTGTGGAAGACACCTTCCTTCTGCAAGTAATAGAGGAGCTGACAAGGAGAGGTGCCATGCTTGACCTCGCGCTCACCAACAGGGAAGGGCTGGTTGGAAATGTGATGTTCCAGGGCAGCCTTGGGTGCAGCAATCATGAGATGGTTGAATTTGAGATCCTCAGGACAGTGAGAAGAGCATGCGGGAAGCTCACTGCCCTGGACTTCAAAAGAGCAGACTTTGGCCTCTTCAGGAACCTGCTTAGTAAGGTTCCATGGGACATAGCCCTAGAGGGCAGGGGGGCCCAAGACTCTTGGTTGACATTCAAGGATCACCGGCTCTAAGCTCAGGAGTGTTGCATCCCTACTAGAAGGAAGTGCAGCAGGAGGGCCAGGAGACCTCCTTGGATGGATAAGGAGCTGCTGAGGAAAATTCAAAGGAAAAAAGAGGCTTATAATAAGTGGAAGCAAGGACAGGCGGCCTGGGAAGAATATAGGGATATTGCTCGGGAAGCTAGGGACCAGGTTAGGAAAGCTGAGGCCCAGTTAGAATTAAACTTGGCTAGGGATATTAAGGATAAGAGGAATGGATTCTACAGGTACATAGCAAATAAAAGACAGACTAGGAAGAACGTAGGCCCCCTCAGGAAGCTCTTGGGAGAACTGGCTACACAGGATTTGGAGAAGGCTGAGGTTCTGAATGACTTCTTTGCCTCAGTCTTTACTGGCAAAGGCTCTGACCACACCGCCCAAGTCTTGGAAGGCAGACACAGGGACTGTGAGAATGAAGACCTTGTGCCCACTGTAGGAGAGGATCTGGTTTGAGACCATCTTAAAAATCTGAAAGTGCACAAGTCCATGGGTCCTGATGAAATCCATCCACGGGTCGTGAAGGAGCTGGCAAATGAAGTTGCGAAGCCACTGGCCATCATAGTTGAGAAATCGTGGCAGTCAGGTGAAGATCCCCAATGACTGGAAAAAGGGAAATATAACCCCCATTTTCAAGAAGGGGAAAATGGATGACCCGGGTAATTACAGACCAGTCAGTCTCACCTCTGTGCCTTGGAGCAGATTCTCCTGGAAGGCACGCTAAGGCACATGAAAATCAACAAGGTGCTGTCCTGGGTTCAGCAGTAGCAGTCATTTTTCTCCTCCTTGGTAGCTGGTGTAGTGCAGTGTTTTGACTTTCAGCTCGGGAACAGAGCTGATAACAAGGATATTTTGGTTTGGCCAAGGACTTTGTGAGCCTCATGCTCTGCCAGGGAGGAGGGGAAGCCAGGAAGAAGTAGAGACAGGACACCTGACCCAAACTGACCAAAGAGGTATTCCATACCACAGCACGTCATGCCCAGGAGGTAACTGGGAGTTAGCCGGAAGGGCTGGGAGACTGCAGGGTTGGAGGAGGTATCGGTCAGAGCTTGGTTGGGCTTGGGGGGCGAGTTATCGGTCAGCTGGTGCTGAGGTGTTGTATTCTCTTCCCTTGTCATTTCCTTTATCATTGTTATTATTGGTGGTAGCAGTAGTGATTTGTGTTATACCTTAGTTACTAAACTGTTCTTATCTCAACCTGTGGGAGTTGCATTCTTTTCGATTCTCCTCTCCGTCCCTCCGAGAGCAGGGGGAGGGCAAGAAAGGGGGGGAAGTGAGCGAACGAATTACCTGACTGGGTTTAAACCACGACAGGTGCTTAGTGACAGCCCGCATGGCTTCACTAAGGGGAAATCCTGCCTGACCAATTTGGTGGCCTTCTGTGATGGGGCTACAGAACTGACGGACAGGGGTAGAGCAGTTGATGTCATCTACCTGGACTTGTGCAATGCGTTCCGACACTGTCCCACACGGTATCCTTCTCTCTAAATTGGAGAGACATCAGTTTGATGGATGGACCACTAGGTGGATGAAGAACTGGCTGGATGGCCACGCACAAAGAGTTGTGGCCAGTTGCTCAATGTCCAGCTGGAGACCAGTAACAAGTGGTGTCCCTCAGAGAACGGTGTTGGGACTGGTCTTGTTTAACATCTTCGTCGCTGACATGGACAGTGGGATTGAGTGCGCCCTCAGCAAGTGTGCTGATGAATCCAAGCTGTGTGGTTCGGTTGATATGTTGGAGGGAAGGAATGCCATCCAGAGGGACCTCGACACACTTGTTAGGTGGACTGATGCCAGCCTTATGAAGTTTAACCATGCCAAGTGCAGGGTCCTACACCTGTGTCAGAGCAATCCCAGGCACAGCTACTGGTTGGGCAGAGAAAAAATTCAAAGCAGCCCTGCGGAAAAGGACTAGAGGGTGTTGGTCGATGAGAAACTTAACATGAGCTGGCACAGCTACAGGCTGGGCAAAGAAGAGATTCAGAGCAGTCCTGTGGAGAAGGACTTGGGGGTGTTGGTTGATGGGAAAATGAATGTGGGCCGGCAGTGTGCACTTGCAGCCCAGAAAGCCAGCCGTATCCTGGGCTGCATCAAAAGGAGACTGACCAGCAGGTCGAAGGAGGTGATCCTACCCCAGAAATTTTGTGCATTTCTGGTGTCCTCAACATAAAAAGGACATGAAACTGTTGGAACAAGTCTGGAGGCAGGCCACGAGGATTGTCAGGGGACCGGAGTACCTACCATATGAAGACAGGCTGAGAAAGTTGGAGCTGTTCAGCCTGGAGAAGAGAAGGCTGCATGGAGACCTTATAGCAGCCTTCCAGTATCTGAAGGGGGCATATAGGGATGCTGGGGAGGGACTCTTCATTAGAGACTTTAGTGATAGGACAAGGAGTAACAGGTAAAAACTTAAACAGGGGAAGTTTAGGTTGGTTATAAGGAGGAAATTCTTTCCTGTTAGGGTGGTGAGGCATTTGAATAGGTTGCCCAGGGAGGTTGTGAATGCTCCATCCCTGGCAGTGTTCAGGACCAGGTTGGACGAGGCTTTGGGTGATATTGTTTAGTGGGAGGTGTCCCTGCCTATGGCAGGGGGCTTGGAACTAGATGATCTTAGGGTCCTTTCCAACCCTAACTATTCTATGATTCTATGATAAGAAGCTGTTGCTGTGTTTTGTCTGAAGAAAAGCATCTCGCACTTCTTTGTCTCAACACTTCTTAAGGAGTAAGCAAAGCAACAGTAGCTGCCTTCAGGTTTCCTTTCCAAGTGTTTATTTTAATACTTTCTACAGGAGTGCTAAAATCTGAGTTTCTACTCTGCAGTGAACTCTGTAATGGAAGTCTGAGACAGAGGATGCAGAAGCATTGAATCTAGCTGTTTTGTGCCATTAACAATAAAAATCACGTTTTCAGCTAATAAAAAGAAAAAAGCAATAAACAGTACTTTTCTTTATGTGATTGTTTAAATGAACATAGATTTTTAGGTTTGTAAATATTTAGAAAATGGTTTCCAGAAAGCAGGCAGTCTGTTTATTGCTTTCAGCAAAGATAACCATCTGCTTGTTTTCTGTGAAGTTTTTTCTCTTCTTTTGTCGGGTGTCTGTTGTAGAGCATTTGCAATTGCACTCGTGATCATTTTGAAATAGCATACATGACAACTCTGGATGTATTTTGAAAATCTGGAGAGAATTTCATTGGAATATAAAAGGCTAGCAGATGGAGTAGTGCATATTGTTGGTGGACATTACAAGCAGCTTAGACATTATTAGGCCTTTCTAGGGTTTCATATGGTAGCTTATGCAATGACTAAGGACACGTCTTTTTTTCTGAATATTTGTATAGTCATGTTGTACTTGTTAATGTGACATAATTCAGTGGTGTCCTGACTGATCTTAGAAGTAAAACCCCCTGTGTGATAACAGTGAGTATCAGGTATTTCATCTTACTCTGAAGACATTTGACTAAATTAGTTAAATGCCAACTTTTGTGCTGATTCTGCAGAAGATAATTCTTAGGCACTTCAGTCAAGGTGCTCTCATGACTGGTGTGTGCTTTGGATATGTGCATGCATTTTAGGCATTTGATTGTCGTGAATGACGAAATATTGAGGGCATTGTAGAAAAATTGAAAGGTGTCTTGCCAGGGGTGAGTTTGAATCATTGTGTTCTAGGCTCACTCCAAAGTCTCCTTATACTTAAGCATAGAACTAATTGCTACTAATTACTTAGCCTGGGAAATCAAAGATGGCTGCATGTCTGGTCGCATCAGTCATTAGTAGTAGAAACACCAAGTTACCTCCATCACTTACAGAAACTACAGAAATATCTTGGTCTCAGTGATCAAAGGGTCTCAGCAATAAATGGGTTCTAGGCCGAGATAATCGACTGAACTACAGCAGGCAGCCTCAACTTTTTGGTTTTACCCCCTTATTCAGAGGAAATCGGGATAAGGTCTTGTTGTTTTTAAATGAAACATTACAGAATGACATCACCTGCTAGTAGCTAGGCTTTTGAAGTCTATTTCTAGCTCTTTCATTGATTCTCCATTTTGACCATAGGCATGTCATACAATCTTTCTAGGTCTCTGTTGACTTATGAAGGTGACCGAATCCTTTATTATTCAGCAGTGCTCTCATGACTTAGAGCATTTTTAGTTTGTTGGCTGTAGAACATCAATCAGAAATACTTTTGTACTTGTATTCAGGTCCTGTTAAAACAATTTTAAAATCCCTTTCTGGATTAGCCACTGTAGCTTGAGGATCTTAAGAACCACACCTCAAGCAAACTGAAAGATTTTGTTTAGTTCAGGTAATACTGACTGTATAGAAACTGGGGAAAATAACATTCAAACATGGAATTATTCATGTAGGTGTCAGGTTAAATTAGGTGACAGGTTCAAATGTCACAATTTTTAAATATGTTCACTAGCCTTTGAAATTCATACTCCTTCATAAAATTACCAGGGAGCCTTAGTGCTGTAAAAATCTTTTGCCTCTACTGACAACCATAAAAGATGTGGCTTAGTTCAGGTGTGTGTAGTAAATGCAGTAATTTGCTTGCAGGAACATTAAGAAACATTTCCTTAAAGAATTTTCTACTTTAGTTTGTCATATGCAAAAGCATTTTTCTTTTCCTCTCCTTGAAATACATGCTCAGTTTTCCAGCAGCTTTCCAGGTAGCAGTAGTTGTGGTAGGTAGGTTGTCCCGAAGATTCCTGGAGAGGCTGGGTGATTGGAAAAGAATCCTCTGGGAGCAGACTGGAAGCTTTGTTGCAGAATAAATCCTGTTCAGTTCTCCAGGTCTCGTATGGAGTAACTGGTAAGGGTTTGTTGGAATATTTATAAAAGAGGGTTCTCAGAGATAATGAAAGCCCAGAATCCTTATCCAATATGGGGAGTTCTTTTGTTGTGCTCCAGAAATGTACATGCTGAGTTCTAGTTCTGTATGTGCACAAAGATACCTTGCTCTTATACGAAACTCACCTATCCATGCAATCAGGAAAGGACTGGTGAATATCACCAGTCTAGTCTATGTTAAGTAGAGTGTTTTGACTGTTCTTCTTAACTTCTCTTTCTCACATGTATGCAGCATTATTTCTTTATGAAATGAAAAAAGCAGTAGAAAATACAGGACGACTTTAAGGGATTTAATATATTCTTTTAGCAATAGTTTCCTTATGTGTTAAGTCTTTGCTTTGTGTTTTATATCTCTTTATGGATTGGCACAGACTTAGAACGCACAACTGAGATGATCATGTATCACTGAAGTGAATATAAGTTTTTCTTGTAGAATTTAAGAATCAACCAAATAAAGAGAATGGATGAAAAGGTAGGTAGTGTAGCATATGGTTTTGTAGTAGGATTTTGATTGCTTCTCTTTCCAATTCAGGTCAAGATCTGATGGAAAACTTCACAGGACCTACCTGGTGGGCTTCTAAAACCCATACTTTGGTAGCTGAATTGCAAAGCCATTAGCTTGACTTTATTTACCCAATATACTAATCTGTTAACCATTTTCATAATGCTCAAAGTGAGGTTCTGCTCTGTGGATTACCTATTTGGAACTGGGTGATTGTTACAGTATAATTAGTGCAGCATTTCTGCCTTGTAGGTGGCTTTCCAGGAGGTGCATACACTGTTAGCATCTATTTTTTGTGTAAATTTAGAGCTTGCTTTTATGATTTGATTGCACTCATTCTGCCCATGTTCTTAATGAAAACAATGGTTCCAATATTGAGCAGGCATTATTTCCCAAGTTGACAGTCACAGAAAGGCAGAATGGCTGAGGTTAGAAGGGACCTCTGGAGGTCACTGGTCCAATGCCCCTGCTCAAGCGGGGCTGCCTAGAGCCAGCTGCCCGGAACAGCTTGTGAGTATCCACATCTTCGAGGATGGAGGCTACACACCCTGTCTGGGAAAAACCAGTGAGGGTGTTAGTGTGTTAGTGGTTAGTGTTAGATAATACTGTTTCCAGGTGCATGTAAATATGTAGGTTTGACACTTTTCACTGTGGTTAATCTGTGTGAAACAACTTTCCAAGTTAGAAATGTTGGCACTTTTTCCATGGTGTGTCCTGAACATGTGGTGTTTTCCTTTAGAAGAACAGTAATAAATTTTAAAGACTTTTATTTTAATGTAGTTTGCAGAATTACGGTATTTTTTTTTTGTTTAATCTGAGAACAACATGCTGTCACCAGCTATTATTATAGTGGCATACAGTTTTTTATTTCTGATATTTTAAATGCTTAGGTAATTTAAGCACTCGTACTGAAGAAATACGATATTGCATCTGTTAGAAACAAATACAGCAAGAATGTGAGCAATTTAAATACAAAACCATGAAGACAATCTCATTTTGATCTTACATAGCTGCAGTCCCTAGCTCTTAGGGAATACCTGCTCTGGATACTTCTTGTTGACAGATGAAAAAGAAAATACGTTCATTATATAAGTAAATAACATGGAATAATGGTGTGGCTGTATGACCTTTTTGCATGGCTTTTTATCTTCTGCATCACTGGAGATTCAACTGATCTATTATTTAAAAGAAAATAAGCCATTTTTTATACGGCAGTGGCAGCTGTATTTTTTCCAGCAGTATGTCTGTTTGTTTTGAGGAGGAAGAATGACTTGGTAAATACTAAGTTTCTATTACTGTATTTTTTTTTCAGTGTAAGCTGGAATTTTGCCATAGAAATTCTGGGGCTCTATGGCCAAAATTGTGTGCACAATTCTTTTTTTTTTAAAAGTGGCTTCTTTGCTTTGTGGACAAAAGCTGAACATGTTTGTTCCCTCTACTATGTAATTTACGTCCCTTTACTTACATAGTATACTAATTTATTTACTGAAATAATCTGTTCTGGTAGAATTTCAGCCAGGCATAGTTAAGGCTGCTTGCTATTCACTGCTACATATTTAAATTTCTTTTAGAAAGGCATATATAAAAGATGTTCAAGTGAACTGTAAAACGGGGTCTGTGGGATGAATAAATGTGGTTATATTGGTCCTTGATCTGAAGATTGTTCTCCATCCAAAGGAAGATGTATTTTGTCCTTGCTAAAGGGAAAAAAGCTCAACCCAAACCCCAAAAAAACAACCAAAAGCAAGAAACCCAAACCCATATAACACTTGAAAGGGAAATGAGGACTATGATTTTCAATAGTAAACTTTCAGTTTTACAGGTTTCTGGGATATTTAGGTTTGGGTGGGTGGCAGTAAGAATTAACAGTAATGAAAGCATAGCTGCTGGATTTGGAATTTGAAGAAGAGAAGTTATATTTGGTGATAAAGAAGCAAAAAGAACTCAGTGATGGAGTAGTGGGATTGGAATGGAAACAGAACTGATAATTCATGTTGGGAGTTTGCTGAGTAACTGGTAAGATTACAGAAGAGGGAAGCAACAAAGATAGTGGAGAAGTTGAATTCATATATGGACATACTCTGCAATGAATGTCAGTTAAGTTGAGATGCTTCTAGAAATATGAATGTAGACAGAAATAGATGGATTTAGGAATTGCTGCAGAGGATTAACAGGATCTGTTAGAATGTAATGAGCAAAGGACAAGTGAGTCTAGAAGAATATCAAGTATGAAAAAAGTGAAGGGTGAACAAATATTATTGAATAGATGTGGGTGATTGCAGGAATACTGAAGCTCATAAAAAAAAGCCTTAACTCCTTGATATTGGAACTAAAATGGCAGTTGGAACAATGCAGGATTAGAGAATGTCCTATCTCTTTTGTCCAAAAGGAAGTTGCTGATGGCCTTGTCTGTAGTTTCAGCAAAAGAGAAACACTGCAAAGTGTGGTGAGGAGTGAGTTACAGGGCATGTATAAGTTACAGAAGAAAATGGTCCACTCTTGGACAGTGTGTGGGAGAAGGAAAGTAGGACAATAATACTAAGTTGTGAGGAACTGGAGACAGGAGAACTTAAAACTATAATTTGGAGGAAGTGAAGACAGACTGATAAAAGACAGGAAAGTATAAGAAGAATTTGGTAGACTGTAAGATTAAAATGCTGGCATCAGAACACATGAAGGAGTAGAACTCAGAAAGGAGAACTGGAAAAGTGATCATAGGGATGGAATGGAAAGGACCTTTCCAGTTGTATTTGTTTCTGGCAAGATCATAGAGAAAAAGAGGAGTTGAAGGAACGAGGAGAGAGGAAAGAACATGAGCACCAGTGACCATACAGTCAGATTAGGGAGACCCAGAAGTCAGTTATAATACTTGTTCACTAAAAGAATGGCTGAATAAAAGAGAGTGGAGCTCAACAAAGGAAGCTGACATGAGTTGCCAGATTTGAGTCATCCCCCTGATTCTGAGGTGAAGGAATATGCTTAGAGAAGAACTTGACTGTGCACCACAGCTGTGAATGCAAAATTCACTTACTGAACACAAGCATTGGATGTTTGTGTGTGTTTGGTTAAACAATTTAAATTTTGCTTGATTTTAATTTTGTTTGTTTTTATGTTTCAGGTTCGTGGGAGTAAAGGTGAAGTCCTTTATATCCTGGATGCAAGCAATCCACGCCATTCTAATTGGCTGCGGTTTGTCCATGAGGCTCCATCACAGGAGCAGAAGAACCTGGCAGCCATCCAGGTAGGTGTGGTGAATTCCTACTATTTGCTTTGTGTAATTGATTTACTAATTTGATCTCCTCTTTGGTCTTTATCTCCTGCAGTAAAATCGCAAGATTTAAGTAGCAAACTGCTTTCCTTTTCCTACCTTTCTTTTCAGAAGTGAGCTCTTATGCTTGAATATAATGCTATAAATAAGATTGATAGAATAAAGCACCAAAGGGGTCCTTAGAAAAAGTGCTAGTGAAGCCCTAGCATGTAGTTCTGTAAAAGTTGCATTATTGCTGTTCTTTGCCCTGCCCCTTCCTCTCTATTTGTACTCAGCGGGACTTGGAATTTCAGTTTCTGTGTTGATGACCTGTCCAACTGCTTAAACCTGCTGCTCACCAGAGGGACTGGTTTGCTTATTTGGATCTTAAGCAAGCACTGCCCAGTGAGGTGGGTGCTGCCAATTACCCTGCAGACCTAGTATCAGCTTCTGTTCCTGTTCCAGCTGTGAGCTTTCCTGTGATTTCCATTCCACTGTTGTATTTCCTACTATGCCTCTTCTGCCTGGCTTTTCTTCCGTTATCACAGTTGAATGCTACTGTTAGCAGTGTACTGCATTGGAAAACCTATGTGCTTATCTGCCAACCATTGCTTGATTTGTGCCTCCTACTTTCCAAAGCTCTAGTATTACTGAATGTCAGTCTGTGACATTCCATCACAGATTGATGGCTGAGTATGACCACAGTTTTGCTGCCTACACTGTTTTCTTGGACCTTGTTGCTGTTCCTGTTTTAGGTCGCTGTTGAACAGCTTTGTCATCTGCTTTTTCTCTGAGCCTGTACTCTAGGTTGACTTTGGGTCAGACCTCTTTAGGTCTTAACATCTAGGCTACAGTTGAATTTTGAGTAACAGATAAGAAAAAGTGTTCGTCATTCATTCAGCAAAAACTTGTCAGCAATGACTGACTGCTTTATTGTGCTTTTCCTGATGTCTGTGACAAATCAGTGGTTAATAACTGCAGTACGACCGCTCCTTATGCTATTATTTCTGTATGTTTTCCTTCATTTTGGTCACTCAGGTATACCATGATCTATCAAAAGATTTGTTATAGTACCAGATAATGAGAGGCCCTCAGACATGAGAAATCCCAGGGGTTAGTATGGCATCAGCGCACAGGCAGTGTGATAGCAAAGTACAGTCAATGTTAGCAAATGCAAAGTAAGGTTCGCAAGATGTTGCCTAAATTTTTAAACAGTGTGAACAACTAATGTTCATTATTATATTTTAAATAAAGCAGTCAGTAAAATGACCTGAGTTTCTCAATAGAAGCCATAATGGAATATACAGTGCAAACCAGTGTTTTTTTTTGGTAATGAAAACAATTATTTAAATAAAGAAATGAAAAGAGACTGTTATGCTGTATCACGTAACATTGTACCTTGCTTAGAGTGTGCTTAGTGCATTTTGCATGCCTTTTAAAAAGATCATACTGGAGTTAAAGGATAGTTGAAAAAGGAAAAAGAGTGGCAAGAATGTTAGTCCTGTGAAAGCTTCCACAGAAAAATATTTAGAAAAATTACAGAGAAAAATAGAATAAACACAATCAGCATGTACAAAATTGTGAAAAGGATGGGGAAGGAAAACTTAGGAGAACAAACAAAAAATTTATCTCATAGGGTGTTTTTTAGTATTGTCAGTAATCAGCTGCCAAAATAACTTGTGTATTCCATGCGACTGACCTTGAAGCTGTAGAGATATGTACGTACTTGTAAGTATTTAATTGCATATAACAAGAATAAGTACTACTTGTGTTGAAAAAAGCTGTGTATGGGTGTATTTATTTGCAGGGTTTGATCTCATTCAGTAAATGGTAATGCAAATCCCAAAGCTTACTCCTTTAGGAGAAAAAAAAAATCCAAACCTAACCCACAAATCCTTCATTATTTTAATTCCACAATCTTTTCCATTAATGATAAGCAGATTTAAGGCCTCTTGGTGCAACAGCACTTTGTTTTATGAAAAAAAAAAAGTGGGTAAAAACATTGGTGGAATGTTTCCACTAGCGATACCTTTTAATTTGAATTGAGAGTTGCCTGCTTGCCACCAAGATGATAAAATTATATTTTACAAAGAGCAAGAAGTTATGAATTACATCAGTAAAGTTGTTCTAGTTTCATTAGCATTACTCATTTTAACGTGGCTGTGAAAAATAGTTTGTAGCAAACGTAAAAATTCCTAATCTTAAACTAACTGACTCAAGTAAAATATGTCTGCATATTTATAAAAAGGGCCAATCTACTAAGAGGAGAAAATAGAATAGTTAGAGATGGGTGGAGGCTTTGTGTCTTAACTAGCACATTACAATTACCTTTGTGAAATGCAATTTTTCTCCAGACATATGTGTTTTATGAAGACTGTTGTGATGTTGCCTAAATTTTTAAACAAGTGTTTGAATTTTCTCAGTTCTGCTGTTTACTCTTTAAAATGAATCTTTATCAGGGAATCTCACAAGTTAAAAATTGTTTCCTTGAGAATATTTGACTGAGAGTAATGATATGATAGCCTATAAAATGTGAAAATAAAGCACAATGGTAGAACGGGGGCTTCTCTTGCTTGTCCTAAGTCTGTTCGATGAATGCTTAAGAACTTCATGCTGGTTGTGTGCTTCAGAGCTGGCCCTTTGCGAATTTCTAGAAGACTTTGTATGAACTAACAAAAACATGAAGGGAAAATAATGATTTTTTTTTGTTTATACCCACTAATGCTGATGCCAACTAATTATCTTTCCCACTAGTTTTCTTTCCAGTTTCCAAATACTCCAAGGATCTTCTTGGTCTGCTCTGAGAACATTTCCAATCACTCTAACAGTAGCTACATATTTCCTGGATTGAGGTTTCTGCCCTCACAGACATTGCCGAGGTTGGTTTTACTCTGGGCAGCCTGACACCCTGGATCTGCAGGCAAAGATCAGGGGAAACTTGGTAAGGATTAGGAAGGCTGGGTTGGAGCAAGCTGGTCAAGCTCTGGAGGATGGGCAAGCCCTACTCTTTCTAAAGTAACAAAAGACTGTCTGCTTCCTCCTTTTCCTGTGTTTTCAGCTTTCAGGAGTGATGACGTATGTCTTACACTTTTGGATGGAAGTGTGAAAGGTTGTGAATGGTTCCTGGCTGTTGTGGTTTAAATTCTAGCCAGACAACTTGTTCACTGACTCCCAGTGAGTGGTGCTGGGCTGGAAGCAATCGAGCCCCCCCCCCCCCAGGCTCTCCCCTTTCCCACTCCCAGAGGAATGGGGAGGAGAATCAAAAGAATGCAACTCCCACAGGTTGAGATAAGAACAGTTTAGTAACTAAGGTATAACACAAATCACTACTGCTACCGCCAATAATGATAGAGGAAATAACAAGGGAGGAGAATACAACATCTCACCACCAGCCGACCGATAACTTTCCTTCCCAGCCTGACCAAGTACTGACCGATACCTCCTCCAACTGCGCAGTCCCAGCCCTTCTGGGTAACTCCCAGTTACATCCTGGGCATGACATGTTGTGGTATGGCATACCTCTTTGGTCAGTTTGGATCAGGTGTCCTGTCTCTGCTTCCTCCTGGCTTCCCCTCCTCCCTGGCAGAGCATGAGGCTCACAAAGTCCTTGGCCAAACCAAAACATCAGGCTGAAAGTCAAAACACAGCACTGCACCAGCTACAAAGGAGAAAAATGACTGCTACTGCTGAACTCAGGACACTGGACCATGTTCCCTTTAAGTATTCCCTCTTACAAAGCACATGTGAAGGTGTGAAACTATGGAAAAGCCAAGAACCTGAATGAGATATACCCGTAGTGGAGCAAAAATGGGCTAGCAGAGCTGTTGGAACAAGAAAACCATTTGCTGGGCAGGTCAGTGTGGCTCAGAGCTTAGAAGATGACTGTCAAGGCAGAGGGTGAGAGAATTAAAGTGGAACAATAAACCAAGAAAAGCATGAAGGGAGGTTGTGATGCCATCATGACCAGCACTTGGAGTTTTCTCCTAAGGACCATTGTGGCTTGCTGCAGATAGCAAAACAACTAGTGAAACAACCAGCATGGCCTAAGTAGGTAGACAGGGGGAACAACTGCAGATGAGTTCTTAGAAACGGGAGGATTATTAGAGTTATTTAAAAGATTTCTTGCTACATTCACTGTGTCTGCATGCATGTAGGTAAATGTGCTTCATTCAGGAGCTGCTGGTGGGAGGAGAGAGACTTAAATTCGTTTGTGGTTTCTGGAGATACTCCATTGATTTCACTGAAAATGCTGCCTTGGGGAGCTACTACAGTGTGGGTGTATCTGGATTAATTAGTGCTCTGAATACCTGACTACTAGCATTTGTTTGTCTGGAACACCCAGACAAATTAGCCTTGGAGGAGAAATGAGTTTGAGCTGTGTTTTAGTGTGGCCTGGCACCAGAGCTAATTTCTTTTCAATGTGAATGCAACCAAGAGCACTCAAGCATTGAGAGTCCCTGGTCCTTCTTCCATTACTCTCTTTACTATTACTCTCTTTACTAACCAAAAGTATGCAAATGGGAAAGAACCAGTCTGTTCTTAGGCATGAGCTGTAAAGTAAGCCCTGGATGCACATAACGCAAGTGCAGAGATGGTGAGGATGTAACAGTATTGATAACAGCTTGGTTGTTGGGGTTCTTACACTTGGTCTAGGTTAATCTGAATAATTCTGGTTGCTGTTTTTCTAGATTTACTGTGTGGTGTAGGATGACTTAATTGAAATGTGTAAGTTTGGGGTTTAATTTTTGCCTGGGATATGTGGCTTTTTCTTCTATTTATTTATTTATTTCCTCCCTTTGGCAAGCCATTAATAGGTGCATGCTTCCATTTATAAGGTTGCCTTGCTTTTAGCATAAGGTTGTCCTAAACAGTGATGTACTGGAGGTTTACCCCAGCAGTTTTATCCAGTCTAAGTGGAAACCGAGTGTAGAAAGACCTTTTACTTTTCCTCGTGTCAAGAGTTTCACTACATGGTTTGAGTTTAGACTGTAGCAAAATAAGGGGGCTGTGCAACTTGACAGAGGCATATGAAAACCAGCAACTCTTGGATGTATGCAGAAGTTAGGGTGGCATGCCAGTAGATATGTGGACTGAAGAATACATCTTGAAAAAAAATATGCATAATTTGTGTTTTTTCAAAAGCTGCTGTTGAGATAAGGACAGAGGAGTGGCGAGTCCTTCAAACCAGCAGCTGTATCAAGTCTGTTGAATTAAATAGGTTTCACTCTTGTGTGACAATATCTTGTGTAGTATACAACAAACCTTCTAAAGCTTGAGAAATACTACATCCCTGTTAACAATTTAAACTAATCTTAGAGTATTGCAAAAATTAAAAATCATTATCGTGTCCTTGTGCTAGGAAGCTTGTTGCAAAATATATGGCTAGATATAATGTAAAGAAGTGTAAGATAACTTTTCTGGATGCTAATCAGAGAAACACTACGATTTATGGTAGAACTTTGAAACCTTAATTGCATGAAAACGAGTCTCCCTTGGTACTTTGGGTAGATTCTAGAGGATTTGGTTCGCATATGGGAAGGAAAAAAAGCAGCAGTTTAGGAGGGAGACAGTTTTGTTGTAGAAGCCCCTCTCATGTTCCTCACTCAGCCCCTCTGCCAACCTTGGTGACTTTAAATAGTCAAAGACCAAAGTTATTAGCTTATGTATCTATTTGGAAGCTTGTTTATTCATTGGGGTGAAGGTTTTGGAGCTTATCAGTACATAGCTTGTCCTCTTGTACAGAATCTGGGCTGGATCTTTGGCCTTCTGTGGATCTCTGAATCTACACTGATTTAAACCAGCAGAGGGTTTTGATCTAGTGGTTTAAAGTACATTTTACAGATGTTCCTGCTAACTTGATAGTGAAGATAATTGACCAGGGATGGAAACCTCTTCATGAAAAAGGCTGGGAATCTTAAAGGAAAGAGAGACAAAGTAAACAAAAGTATGTGAACATGCTACTGAAATATAATTTATGCAGCCAGCAGCAAATGGAGCTAAAGCTGTATTGGTTATTTAAATTTGGTTATTTTTCTAATACTCAAATGTTTCAAACTTCAAAGTTCTTGTCAGGCAGAGTGTGTTAGGAGAGGAGGACTTTAATACCACCTTCACCTTGGTGTAAGCTACGGTACCTATTAGAAAAGCCTCACAGGTGAGGCAGGGGGATATTTCCAGAATACAAGAATGCTTAACCATGCAGCCACCCTGGGAAAGAAGTCCTAGAAAGGCAGTTCTAGCATTGTGTTCCCTGAGGAATTGAGCCATCCCTTCCATAGTTGAAGGCTAATATTAGTTCAGGTTCCCATACTTGTCTCTAGAATTTACTTTTTCTGACGTAATTATTTATTGCTTCTACTTACTATTTGCCACAGGAAGGGGAAAATATTTTCTATCTGGCTGTGGAAGATATTGAAACAGACACAGAACTTCTGATTGGATACTTGGACAGTGACATGGAAGAAGAGGAGGAGGAGGAAGAAGAAGTAACTGTTACCCAGGAAGATGAAGGCAGTGGCAACAACAAAGAAGTGCAACCAGCTGGTGAAAAAGTTGCAAGTGAGCAATATTTTAGGAAAGGGTAACTTGGGAGCTTAAAAGAAGAAAGAGAATGCTAATTGCATAGGATTGGGGAACTGGAAGGCTTGCCAGGTTTAATCTGAGCTCTTGTATGACTTTTATCTGTCTATTTTCCCCTTTACTCTGCTCTTGTCCCCTCTACTCTGCTCTTGTGAGACCTAACCTGGAGTATTGTGTGCAGTTCTGGTGTCCTCAACATAGAAAGGACATGAAACTGTTAGAACAAGTCCAGAGAAGGACCACGAGGATGATCAGGGAACTGGAGCACCTCCTGTATGAAGATAGACTTAGAAAGTTGGGGCTGTTCAGCCTGGAGAGGAGAAGGCTGCGTGGAGACCTCATAGCAGCCTTCCAGTATCTGAAGGGGGTGTATAGGGATGCTGGGGAGGGACTCTTCATTACGGACTGTAGTGATAGGACACGGGGTAATGGGTTGAAATTTAAACAGGGGAAGTTTAGATTGGATATAAGGAGGAAATTCTTTCCTGTTAGGGTGGTGAGGCACTGGAATAGGTTGCCCAGGGAGGTTGTGAATGCTCCATCCCTGGCAGGGTTCAAGACCAGGTTGGCCGAGGCCTTGGTTGATGTGGTTTAGTGTGAGGTGTCCCTGCCTATGGCAGGGGGCTTGGAACTTGATGATCTTAGGATCCTTTCCAACCCTAACTATTCTGTGATTCTGTGATTCTATGATTTTGATTTGAGTTGAGGTTCTTTTCGTTGCCTAATAGGAAGCAGCCAGTCCTGTGAATTAGTGAGTGAGTGAGTGAGCCTAGATTTCATGAGAAGCTAACATTAATTTTGGAACTAAAGACAGAATTCATTTCACCTGACGTGTAAGTTTATGGAAGTTAAGCTTTTGCTCTAAGAGGGGTAGTGTCCCTTTTATTAGATGGGAGAGCAATAAAACTTCTCATAAAACTCTTCAGCCAGTCCTAAGGTAAAATGTCTAAGAAAAGGTGAGCTGTCTGGTGAGTTCTCGGCATCTTTACCAAAGTAGAAACAATCTGGGTGAGTAATTTAGTCTAGCAGCCTAAATCACACCCAACTTAATACTTTGCATCCATTTGCAATTATGTTGGTGGTAATCCACTCAAGATAGGCTATGATCTATTCAGAGACAAATGTCTTTTGTGAATTTTGTGATTCCATTTTGCATGTAATGTAACCAAATATTCCTTGAAAACTATTCCTTTACTGGTTTTGCTTCCAATCATGCAGATCCCCTCACCTGTAAAGAAGAGCATGCATGCCCAAACTGTGAATCCAGTTTTGCTAGCCAGGAGATTCTAGCTGAACATCTTCAGACTTTGCACCAAAAACCCAGTGAGGAAAAGGAATTTAAGTGCCGAAACTGTGGAAAGAAATTCCCTGTGAAACAAGCTTTACAAAGACAGTAAGTAAAATCAGGAGTGTTTTTTTTTCAGGGATTACTTAAATCAGTTTCATTGTCATTTATTTCTCTTGGCTTAATCACTAGTTAGTAGTTTAGGAGATGTAATTTTTAAGCTGTGGATGTCATTACAGAACTAAGGAACAATTTAAAAGAAAGTAGATGGTGATCTAGAAGCACAAAAAAAAAGGGGAAAACAGTGCTTCATATTTGCTTAATTATTTGGGTGATTGAAAAAAAACAATTTGAAACATGAAAGACATGAGATTTAAAAGCACATCTTTACTGTCCTTGATAGTGTAAATATGCAATTTTGTCATTAACATATGTTACAGTTACACTTTTGTACAAAACCATAACTGTTTGTCTTTTGTATATGTATTTTTCTGCTTGCATTTAAATAGATCTATTACTTATACATTTAATTACAGATAGTACCTTAAATGCTTAAGTGATTATGGATAGTACATTTAATTTATCTTGCATTGAAACAACCAGACTTATATTGCATAGAATGTACTTAAGGCTGCTCTTGTAATATATTGGTCTTCCTTACATCTGAATAATGTGAACATTCCCAGAACTGGCAGCTCTACTTGAGCTCTGTGTTCTTTCATGGAAATAAAAAAAATCGTGTAGCAGAGAAGTATTTGATGGAGGCAGTTAAACAGTTTCTCTTGAACTTAGACTTGTTCCTTCTCATCTATAGTGGAAGTTGGATTTGTGCTGTATAGCTAGTTAAGTAAATATTTACAGCATGTGAAGTAAGAATGATCTGCATGAGGATACAGCAGTATGATCCTGACTCTTGCTGTTTATGTATTTGATTAGTCTCACTAAGTTCCAGGAGACTTCACATATGAAAGAGGTGGTTCACCTACTTGAGTGCTTGTAGAGCCGTATTTTTTTTTACCTACTGCAAGCCTGTGTAAGTTGTAGAATGTTCCCCTTACTTCGTTGTTTTTATTTTTCCTTAGTGTACTTCAGTGCACAGAGAGTATCAGCCCAGGAGACACTTCAAGAAGTTTTCAGTGCTCTGTTTGCAATACTTCCTTCAGCTCAGAATCGAGGTTTTGTGTCTGAGTTACTGGACTGCTGTCATATCATTACTGGCCTCCCTTTGCATGTTAGCTTTCAAGCTTGTTAGTTTCTGTGAATCCTAACAGTGAAAGAAGTCAAATGCTTTCCTTTCTATTTGCTGTAAGTAATGCATGAGGTGGCCTCATAACTCTGCAGTGCAGCATGCGTTAAGCTCAGAGTACTTGCTGTGTGTCTGTTTTTTGTAGATGCTGCTTGATGTGTTGCTTTTTTGTTTTGTTTTGTTTCGTTTTTGTTTTTTTTTTACTGGTTATCCCATATAGTTACGAACAGCACAAGGAGGCATGCAGAGGGGATGCCAGGTTCATATGCAAGGCAGATAGCTGTGGAAAGAGGTTCAAGAGTAAGGATGCTCTGAAAAAACATAAAGAAAACGTTCACAGTGGTAAGACATTTAACATTTCTTTGGAAAAAACTCTCTTAACATGTAGCCTAAAATTTTCAAATCAGAGTAAACATTGTCTTTGGTTTCTTTTTTAATGGATTCATTTGTTTCAAAAAGAAAATTGAAAAGTAACTAATTGCAAGAGTTCCTCCCCCAGGGAGAAATTACTCTGTACCAGATGAATCATTAATCTACTGCAGAAAATGTAATAGAAATCTGGGGAAGTTTAAACAAGGCAAATAATAGATAGTAGTGAGGAAAATCAGCCACTGGCACAAACTACTACAGGAAGTGGTGAGTTCTTGATCTTTTGGTATTTTTGGAACACAATGGGATGCCTTTCTGGAAGACATGCTTCACAAATGATTAGGCTTGATGAGGGTATGGCATAAAATTCTGTAGCCTCTGTTGTGCAGGAAGCCAGACCAGGCAATCCAATAGTCCCTTTAGGCCCTAGTATTTTTGTATCTGTCCACTATGAATCAATACTTTTCAATCAAACTTCACTCTGTTTCCATGAAAGGGCAAAATACTGCTCTCAGGTCCACAGTGCAGATCTCAGTTCTGGCATTCTGCTTTCTCTGTATGTCCCCTCTGAATATCAATGGAAGATCAGTATCTGTGGGGATAGCAAATTACCAGAGTGCAAAGAAAACAGTCTTTAGTTGATGATGACAGCACTGAGATGCTTTGTAAGATTTTCATTACTTGAAAACGTCTTTTCTGCCAAACTTCCAGTGTAAAAAACCTATTCCATTACCTTCCTTACAAAAGGTTATCCGCTTTTTTCAGTATCAGTAAGGTATTTTTTAATCCATGAGCATTATTATATTTAGGCTTAGCTTTGGCCAGTTATGTGGTTGTATAGAAATTCTGCAATTCTTTTGAATGATCACTTCAGACATGACTGAGAGCAGATGCCTGAAGAATGTTTTTGCTCTGCCTGCACAATGAGCAGAGCTTTTATTTTACCACTGGGGACTCATAGAAATCACATCTGGTGTCAGTGCAGGAAGTAAAATAACCTAGTGCTGTTGAGGGACTCTTACAGAACCCCTTCTTGCCGTATGTCACCAGGAGTCAAGGGAAAGTAGAAAGGATTGTTATGTGTGTTGCCTGTTAGACAAAGCTATGAACAGATATTATCACCTTCCTCTCCTCTGAAAAGGTCTTATAAATTTCTTGTAAGTTGAAGTGTATTCCTTTATCTATGGGTATATCAGTATATGTAAATACTTGTCATAAGTTTTAGAACAGCAAAAGCATATGTGAGATTAAGTTGGGATTTTTTATACTACAAATTTAAGTATTGAACCAATTGGTTGTAGTAAGAAGAAACAGCATAATAGGACTTCTTAGGACAGCAGGAGGAGGAAAGATGTAGGATACTGAGAGTCTTGAAAATTGAGCTGGAAGTCATCTAATAAATTAGTTTCTGATCCATACTTCCTTTGTGCTTGACTCCCATTCTATGTCCATTCTTTTTACCTTCATTTATATAAGTTAGGAAATGTCTTGCATGGGCATGTAATTCTAAACAAAGAATTAGGTTTGTGGTGGCTTTGTCTTGTAATAAAACAGCTTTGAGGTTACTAAAATGAATTTCAAAGTGTAAGTAAAAGATAAGCCCCATTAAATGCTCTGTCACCTTTTGAAACAGCTGTGAAAAGGGAAGGAAAATACATCCAGTAGCTGACCTGTAGCTTGTTTTGTAATTTACATTTTAGATGAGGTTTTAGAGGTTTCAATTCATGATACAATTTTCTTGTCTTGTTCAGTTAAAGTCTATTAAAGGTATATTATTTTATATAGTAGAATGCTTAATGCTTTTTGAATAAAATAAGAAATGGTGGTTTTGACTTCAGTTTGGGAACTTTTTTTGTCACTGCTGCACTAACTCCTGAATTGACTTCTGGAAGAAATCAACTGTTCAGTTGTAAAGTGAGTTGATCTTAGTTGTGAATTATGCTCTTCGTATTGGATTGGTGATGTGTGATAACATGTATTTGAAGGGTGTTTTTCTTTATTGTTCTAGTTTTCTTGGTTTATATTTCATCATTAACTGGTTTGTTGAACACCCACAGGGAACTCCTGATTTGAAACACTTTGAAGATGAGATACAAACATAAAAATCTTATGTCAGTCAGATGAGCTGTGAAAAGTCACAGACTCAGTAGAAAATATTCAGGTTCATTCTTAGCACTTCCTTTTTTAGATGTTGGTGGTAGTTTATTTCTGTTTCAGGAAATTCTAGGAAGAAGCTGATGTGTTCAGTGTGCAATAAGAAATGTTCCTCAGCAGCAAATCTCCAAGAGCATCGAAAGGTCAGTAAGATGAAGGCTAACTCACAGCAGGCTTTAACTTCACTAAGATGTGAGACTGTGGTGCTTAGGTCACTTGAAAGCTGCTGTAATGCAGACCTTCGCATAATCTCTTTCATGGTTACAGAACAAATGTATTTTATTGCAGGTATTTATTTTTGTAATCACAATCAGTTAAACCAAAATCTTCCTAAAGTTTTAATGCATCTTTTACCAAAACCAGAGATGTTTGTGCTTGGATCATTTATGCATTCCATCGTTAAGTCAAAGTTGCCTGCTGTTCTTAAGCATTCTTAAGATACTAAGCTAAATGTAGAAGTATGTTATATACAGGATTCATACAGACCATAAAATAAGTTCATGAGCCTTAAGGTTTTGTACAAAATACAGTCAATCTTTCATATTACTTTGTGACATACCATTAAAAGGGTTACTTGTAATTTAGTTATGCAGTAGTAAATTTTTTTTCTCCTCAAAACCAAATTGTTACTGTCTTCTTGTTTATACCCCTAATTTTTTATAACCAGAACAGGAGGGGTTAACAGTTTGAAAATCATCTGTTGCAGATAAATACAGATGGACTATGACTATGAGATTCTGAATCCATTGTACCCAAAGGAAGTCCCTGCAAGATTAATTTGATAAATGACTAAAACCCAGGAGATTGTTTTTACAAAAAGATACATTGTACTGTTTATCAGATTAACTGTAAGTCTTTAATAACACCCTTGTTATAACCTGAATCCATTGAGGATATACATGATATGATCTAAAATACGTTGTTGCAAAGGAAATGGTGGCCCCCTCCTTTTTAGTTTGTCTTTCTTCTTGCTTGTATTACTATAACTGCATTTCTTGTGTAACAGAGCTATATTTTATTACTCCTCAGGCCAAATCTTGGTATGCCTTGCCACATGTAATTGCAATTTTTACACATCCAGTACACCTTATGTTGGTCCTGAAAATAAAGGATACTATTGTTAGGGTGTGCATTTTACTAAAATGTTTGGTTTGTTTCTGTGCAGATTCTCTGACATAAACTAACAAACTTTTCAAGTAGCATTGATGGTTGCTCAGGTGAGCACTTACTCAGCTTACGAATCACCATGAAGATTTTATGCATACAACTTTTTTTCCTCTTCTTTATTGGCTCCTCTTTTATGACATCCAGTAAATAGATATTCTGGATTCACACACCTACATCAGATAGTGATTGAGATGGTATGTAGGACTTATGACTTCTGTTTGCTTGATTTACTTTGCATTTCTAGGTGTTGGGGCTAGATCCATCACAAATATTGCCATAAATATTTTGACAGGCAAAAAACCCAAAAAAACAGTAAGAAAATAATGGGTGAAACAGATAGGAAAAGTGATTGTTTTTTCAGCCATTTCCTGTCAATGTAAAGAAATAAAAGTTGAGAATATAAAGGTAAAGTATAGGAGAGAACAGAAAATAAGCTCAAGCAGCAGAGAGAGAAATCTGACAGAGAAAGAAGGTAAAGAGTGTGGCTATAGGGAAGATTAAGAAATCTGTTTACTTTCTGAAGAGACGGTTATTCAGATCTCTATCTTTCATGTCATCTTTGATTTAAACCCATTTTTACCTATGTATGTCCTGCGGATTGCTTGCACCTTAAATGTCTAAAGATAAGCCCCTTCTCAGCTGTGCACAATTAAACTCTGCTGTCATCATTATCTGTCATTTAGTCTTACCTTGTTTTCTAGACTGTTGCTTGTACCATGCTAATTTTTGGTAACATGATCTTTTTTTTTTGTTTTGTTTAACCTCAATAAATTCAAGGTGGTACAGGGCTGGAAGAGATCTCTGGAGGTTGTCTAGCCCTCTGGTTCACAGAAGGAAGTAACTATATACCTAAATCATTCCAGATATGTGCTGTCTCATCTCCTGAAAAGTTCCACTAAAGGAAATTCTACCACCCCCATAGATGTCTCTTTGTATTCTCTCTTTCGGCTTTATTGCCATCGACTTTTTTGCAATATATTTATTAGTCCAGTGTTTGTTTTTTCTGGTGTTTACGAAAATCTTCTTTACTGCAAATTAATTGCTCTTTGTCTTACCTGAGAGAATGCTGAGAAAAATTCACCAGAGTCTTCTCTGTAACAGCACATTGCAAAGTTGTTCTGAACTCCATTTGCAATTTCTAAGCTGTACAAACACACTTATCTCAGTCTTTCTTGATGCATCTGTTTTTCCAAACTGCTTTTTCTTTCAGTAAACTTTTTCTTCCTGTGGATTATCTTTTCACCTATGTGTTTCTTGAAATCAGCTGCCCAGACAAGAAGAGCATTGGTGTTTAGTTGAGCCTTTGGTAGTGGCAAGAATGGAAGAATGATTGTACTAAGTTTATTAACACATAGAATATATTTATTAATACAGAATGACAGTGCTTTCTGACAGTAGCCTCAATCTCATTATTCATACTTTGGAATTCATTAATCTTTTCTGTAGTGGTGCTGTATGTAAACTGTTGGTCATCATTTGTGCATTTGATTTCTCCTTTCTAAATATTGAGTATATTGGAGCTTCATTCAGAGTGTAAAAACTGTTTTGAATTCTCATCTTACTGATTACAATTCAAACCAGAACAGCCTCGTCTATATTCAAATACAATCCAAAACCAGAACAGCCTCATCAAATTTTATATTTGATTTCCAAAACTGCTTACCATAATACTACCCTCCTGCATGATGCCTACAAAACTTTAACAACAATTATGATGCGTGATGCCTGCAGAACTTGAACAGTTAGGATGTCGATCCACTGATCATTGCTTTTTTTGATGATCAGTATCTTTTTGATTTCCATTTTGTCCATCCACCTATTCTCTTTTGTCTTATCCTCCAGTTGTAAAGTAACATCCTTCTATCTGGTATTTATAGTAGTCTGTGCTGAGTGATATGGTAGTGTAAACAAACAAACCAACCAACCCTCAGCAAACACAACTAAGGCAGTGCTGTACAGGAGCTTACAGAAGACTGGGTAATAGAGTGAAAAAGTTTGTTGTAAAATCTCCTTTCTGCAGGTTTGTGATTTCTACTGCCAGGGGAGATGCAATACCATCTGAATTATATTTTGATACTAAGCTCTGAAATTTAGGTAAAATGCAGAACTCCATCATTGAACAATGATAAAAGTGAATAAGCAAGTGAGGAGAGTGTTGTCTTCATTGATGCAGATTATTGCTAAAGGGTTCCCTTTGTACCTTTGAATATAGCAGCCATGTTTTGGATTTGAATTACGCACAGGAACTTAAACTTCAAAGCGAGCATGTACATGTGAATAGCACAGGCTGCCAGGCCTCTCCACTGATGCTGTAATGTTCTCTAAGTGCAAAGGGAAGAAAAATTCAAACAACTCTCAGTGTTGGTAGTTTCTTTTCCCAGTCAGAACTGATAGTGCTACACTTTCAGCACTTGTAGGGTGTGTGTGGGGTTATGTCTCTTTCTGGCTGTAGAGCTGTGAGGTGAGTTTCTGACTGTAGTTGTAGGCAGGTGTCTTGAATGGTAAAGTAGCGAATTCTTTTATGAGAAGAAGGCTAAGGACACCTTAGAGTGTAAGACAGGAAAACTTTTTTGATTTTGAAGAAGGTCATAATATGAATGCCTGTATAAAATGCAGGATTGTGCTTCAGTGGTAAGACTAGTTTGTGCTGTTGGCCTTCTGGATTTCTTAGCAGATTTCTTATATGAATCTGTAAGGTTCCAGTAAGAGGCATGCTGTAGCATGGTTTGCTGCAGAGAAAATGACAGAATAAAGAGGGATTCTACTCATTGTTAGAACAATGATCAGAGATTGAGAACGTTTTATTGCTCATGAAAAATCCTTGACTCTTTCTTAACTTTCTTTGTAGTAGAGCCGGACTTAATGTAAAATTATGATGAAGAGAGTCACTCTTAAACATCATCTGTGATTCCCGCCCTCCCTCTCACCCTTTTTTGTCTTCCAGTTCTGAGTGTCTCTCTGTTGGGGTTTTTCTGCCCATTTGTTTAACACTGGGCAGTGTTTAGTTCTACTCTGCAATTTTCATTTTTCACAATTACTGTAAGAGCTATAGAAAGGTAGAAGAAACCAAATTTTGAGCACTGCTTTAAAATCATCAATAATACTTGATAATTTAAGTTGGGTGCAACATTCTCATATCCGTGCTCTCTCAAAGCACTGCCTTCCAGCATATAGAGTCTCATCCAGTTCTTGGAGTGGTAAATTGAAATTCATATTAGTTTCTGGAAAAGCTGATCATTGGTTACTTGCATCTTCAAAGCTTTAGCTCAGCTGGTCCCCTAAAACTCTTTCAGAAATCACCTTTTGCTTTTCAGTAGACCTCATGAAAATTTTAAGATCATCAGTCCTGTAAGTGAGGGAGTGTATTTATCTGTGCATATGTTAATCTTGTTCAGATGCTTGCTGTTTTGTATAGCTAGTAGTTATCTGAAGGTGTAGCTCTTCAAGTGCCTGTGAAACTATTGTAAGTATGTTCTGACTTCAATGTAGCAAAGGTTTATGTTGATGGCTATTACAGCTAAGGAGACTAATTTTGTTACACAAATAAATCATTGTATGAGCACTTGTCTGTGGTATTACAGCCTGGATGCTCATAAATCATCTTATTGGACAAGTTTTCTTACACTGAAAATCTATTTGAATATAATTATTAATTAAAATATTTGCTATATTTTATTACTGTTGTTTTACCATGTAATGATGCACTTTTCTAAAGAACTGATTAAAGAGTGCCAGCTATAGAATATAATAGCTACAACTATTTAATGCATGTGCACACAAGTCTGATTCTTTTCTGAAAAATTGATTAAAGAGTAGCAGCAATAGAATATATACCTAAAAAAAGCTGTAGCTTTTGAATGCACAAGCATGGAAGTCTCTGTTCTGATGCAAATGTGTTCAATGAGACTGTTAAACCATGCTTGTAAGTTGAAATCAGACATTTGTATGGTGTTAAAGCACAGTCTGGGTTCTGATGTATTAAATACTGTGTTTAAGAATACCTTGCTAGTTATTTCAAGTAATTGTGTCTGGGGGGATTCTAATAGGTAGCACAATTATATAAACTTCAGACAACCATCTAAGTAAAAAATATTACTTATGTCTTATTGACTAGAAGGAAATGTTCTGAAAAGGTATTCTGCATCTGTTTTTTTTCATACTTTCATAATAGTAATATTTTACATGGATCTCATACTGCAAATTTGCATGACCCATGTTTCTGTAGGTACTTCTAGTGATACTTTTTTTGTTTGTAATGATGAATATTTTTATTTTTTGAGAGATACTATTGTTTACCAAGGGACTAGCAGGGGGGAAATCACAGAATATTTATAAGTGTGAGTATAGCAGCTGGCTAAGAAATAGTTATGGTCTGTTAAGAGAATATCTGTATATGTAAGATGTGTGATCTTGTTGGAGACACATGTTTAATTACCATTAAACACTTATTTTGTAGGTCCATGAGATCTTTGAGTGTCAGGAATGTGACAAGAAATTCATTTCAGCTAACCAGCTAAAGCGCCATATGATAACTCATTCAGGTAACGTACAAAGGTAACAGAAACATATGTATATGTGTATGTATATGTATTTAACATACATTGAATTTTACCTGAATTAGTTAGACTTTTATCTGAATTATTACCTGATAGAAGGCTT
Organism: Pezoporus occidentalis; assembly: GCF_034315485.1. Classification (NCBI taxonomy): domain Eukaryota; kingdom Metazoa; phylum Chordata; class Aves; order Psittaciformes; family Psittacidae; genus Pezoporus; species Pezoporus occidentalis. The sequence continues at coordinate 141,833 of NW_026914885.1, forward strand.
GGTGAATTCTGTTTTGCCCTGAGCTGCTCAAGAAAATCTCAGGTTCCAAGGAAACCATGTAAGCTATCTTCCTAAGCCTTTCAAAAACCAAGTGTAATAATATAGTCTTCTTGCTATTGCTGCTTTGTCAAGCTATTTTTTCATGCTAGCTGGGATAGATGATGTCAGTTAGCTGGATTGGGGCGAAAAATTGCTATTGATTTGTAGAGGAGGTGAAGAACCATTGGGTAAAATCTCGTGTTGAGGAGAACGTGAGTTAGGGTATGGTGTCAGTCAGAGATCTGTGACAAAAAGACATTCATTCATACATATACATATTAGTGGACTCATGCACATAGGTTCCAGTTGAAGGAAGGTGGCTTGTACTCCACATCATTTCACAGACCACACACAACTGTTTCGTTTTGCCAGTCATCTTTCGGAACAGGTGACTGTGAGTGGGGAGTGGCCTGTCCATAGGTTTGGCAGTATGATACAAATTGGTCGGTATTTCTGATCATTGCAGTCTAGCATTTCTAGTGATTAGAAACATCAGCTAACACAATGGAAACACAAACATTTTTCTGTCAAATACATTAGCATTTAAAATACACAGGTTTTTACAGCTGCAGAGGCTTAGAATTGAACTATTTTCTTGATACCAGTCTGCACCAAAAGCTCATTTCTCATAATCTATATCTCAGAGGCTTCTAGCTTGCTTTTGACACTTTTGGATGAGCATTAATGTAGCTAAGTTGCAGTCACCAGTTGAAGCTTAAAGTCTTTTTGCATAGGAACTTTTGGGTTTGGAAGCTAATATGTATATTGTTAATTAAGTTTTAAAACATTTAAACTGTCATGCCCTCTTTCACATTTGTAATCTGAAAACGGAGTTTTCCTCTTTGAAGTCATTCTCTTTTGATTTAAGCTAATTAATCAGAATTTAGTTTTAGCAATAATTATTGCAAAGAATGTGCCAATTTCTTGAGATACACCATGGCTCATCTCTTGTGAAGCGACTTAACTGTCTAACATAAAGGGCATTAGATGTCTTTCTAATTGGTTTAATCTTAATTGGGTTGACTTAATTGCAGAAATCTCTCAGAGGAGATGACTGTCTCTGCCTTTCATCTTCTCCCCCTGTGTAAGCAGGAGATTAAATGTCCCCCGCTCATTTTCTGCAGAAAAACGCCCCTACACCTGCGAGGTTTGCAATAAGTCCTTCAAACGACTTGATCAAGTGACTGCACACAAAATAATACACAGTGAAGATAAACCTTATAAATGCAAGCTTTGTGGAAAGGGATTTGCCCACAGAAATGTTTACAAGAATCACAAGAAGGTAAAGCACTCTGCTGTTGTTGTTTACAGGTCTGCCAGCCTCAGATTTGCAGATTTTTTTTCTTTTAAGTGGTTCATCATTAAGCTCTGGCATGCTTATAAAGAGGGGATTGACTTATTGGAGAATGTATTTTTTAGTTGTTTTTTTTTTTTGTTATATCCAAAATCCCAAAATACTGAATGAATTCTAATAAGGAAAAAACCCACCACCAACCCAGTGAAATAAGCAGAGTATCACAGTTGCTTGGTTAAAAGCATCAAATAAATCCTCATTTTGACTTTTTTTCCCCCTACTTTTTATCAAGTTATAATGTAACTGAACTGTCCTCAATTTTGTATTTTTTTTAATACCGTATTTGAATAAAACTAAGTATAGTCCTGTTGCAGCAGATGCTTTTAAACTGCAGTGTATTTGCACTGGTAGTGTTCACACATTAAAACAACATCAGAAGAAACATTACCTGAAAAATAGGCTCATGAAAGGATGCTCCATTTCTGTTGATTTAAGCTCAAATCTGCTTGGCCTAATTTCTGTAATGCTTGTCATTATTTTTAACCTGGGGTTAGATTTTTAATGGCTAGGCTATACCTATGACTGCTGTTTCAGAAATAAGAGACTGTATAGAAAGGAAGAAAACTCACCCCTGATACACCCACACTTACAAGCCTTTCTCAGTTCAGCTCATGTTCTGTGCCATCTGTGAATTTGGCACAGGATCTTTGCACCATCTCTTGCACTTTCAACCATAAGTCATGTAAGAGTAATAATAATGCCTCTTGCAGGATGAAGTGGTGATGACTGTCTAATATAGAAAGCATGTAGAAGCCTGCTGAAGGACTCCCCGTATTATGCTGTGATTGTATCTCATGTTTTAGACTTCATTAAGAAAATGGGGCAGAATCTTGCCAATTGGCTCTATTTTAAGGAAAATGTGTAAAATACTATCTGGAAAGATACCATCTATATCTTAAATGAATACTTCTTACATGTTTCCTTATGTTAATTTGCAGTTGATGACTGGTAGGGAGTTTGGGCTAAAAAAAGGACTTCAGGATTAAGTGTGAATGAGTAAACACTGTGACCCAATTCTGTGTTTAAAGCAGCATCACCAGTAGCATAAGGAAGGATTAGAGTCTCCAATTAATAGGAATAATATTAAAGTTTAGACAGATTTAGTGAGAATCTAATTTTGACAGAATTCCTTTAAGCATGTTGGAATACTTCCTGAACATATTGGCACATAGTACTGGCTGTAAATCAACCCTGTCCTTATAATGAAAGGAACTTACTCCTCTGTTTACATAGTTTACCCAAACAACTGTGAATATTGACCCATCCATATTTAGATCTCTGATTTCCCTTGCTAAACGAAGAGATGAGTGTGAGAGACAGGAGACTGACATAGATGTCTTGATTTGCTTTTTTAGACATGCCTTTCTCCATTGAGTAAACAGTGTAATCAAAGAGAGGTAGTAATTAATGGAGGGGAGCATGGATGCACAAAACCAGTTGTAAGGTTTAAGCCAAGGATGTGGTAGTTTGGGATGGCACTTAAAATTACTTTGGCATAATTTTAGAAGGGCTGCTCTACTGCTAGGGGAAGAGGATGATAGTTCTTCTGCTTATTCATAGGAATAGCAATCCAGTAACAGTGGAAATTTAAAACTTTACCATGTATCATACTACTGTGTATATCTTCAGCTTGGGATTTTAGTGATTCTTTAGGTGTGTATTCCGTTAAGATGTCTTCCTAGGTTCCATTTTCTTTTGGAGGAAGAAAAGTTGTACTCTGAATTATTTCACAGTGCTTTTTTGAGTTACAGGTTGCAGCTACTGTGCTAGTAGCAGGGAGCTTAGAATCCTGCATTAGGAATGATGGGTATAGCGGTTAAAAATACTTAAATCAACCACATTCAACAGAAAACATTCTTTCAAGTTTGATAGCAACACACTTGAAAAAGTGTTTTAGGTTTTACAGTAGAGCCACATAATTTTTATTTATAATAAGAAACAGGATGCATATTCATTTTGTGCCTTTGAAGTTTTGTTTTGTCTTTTAGGTGGAAACTTGTTGCTGTTGTTTCTGGGATTCCTTTATAGGATTATTTTATGTTGGGAGTATCAGAGTAAAAATGACTCCCACAACGTGCTTTTAAACATCTTTCAGATATGGATAAATGTTGGGTCATTTCATCAAAAGAAGATTAGTTCCTCACATTTCACAAGATTTCACTGGGAGGTAGACAGTGGAATCGCGAAGAGTATTATCTGCTCTGTTCAGTGGAGCGTTATGATAGGAACCCTAACTTACCACTCTCTTAAGTCTTCTGTGGTACCTCTCTAATGTGCTGATTCTGCACACAAGTACTACACTGCTCAGTAGGGTACATGTGTGAACTTGCTTTGTCACTTCCTTGGAGATGTCAGCACTGGGAAGTGTTATGTGAGGTGGAACTAGCTCAGATGTCTTTTCAAAAAGCTCAGGCTGTATGACCATGTGATCATATGAAGAATATGATTCCATTTTTGTGACAAGGGAAGAGAATAGTATCTGAAATTGAGGCAAATGTAGTACTGGATTATGCTACAGATAAAAGTAGTCAATGTTCTGTGCCGTATAATGCAGATTACTTCAATACAGGAGAAAGCAAAAGTTTTTTTTCCATCTGCTCCTTTGTGCTATGTATAGAGGATGAGTTCAGAGAATAAAATATGAGGATATAACAGTGAGCAGATATAGGTCAGCAGACACAGGATTTTAAAGGGTTTATAGTTAATCCAGGGTTATTTGGTCTTGGGGAGCATAATGAATTTGAACAGCCATATTCCCTCAGTTTCTCTATTGAGAATAATTGGGCTGGGTTTAAACTTCTACAAATGTTTTGTTAGGAATGGCAGATGTGAAATATTCCATAAGAGCCCCTCCTCAGTTGCTTTGGTTGTACACCTGTCTTCTGCTCTGACTGAATGGAAGCCATCTCTGATCTGGGACATGTTAGTAGGACAAAAAGGGACAGTATTACAGGTAATATGGTTGTCTGGTGGGGATACCTCACCTCATTAGGACTTCCCTGGCTTTTCTGTGATAGACTTAGGTTGGTTTCGGACCACTCACAGAAGAGGCAAATGATCTCTGTTTCCTTGCATGAGGGTATGCCTGCGTAGGTGTTTGTAGTGAAGTTAAGATGTACAGGTGAATATTGTATTTTGGTCAGAAGACTAGGAGAACCGTCAAGGAAATGATAAGGAATTCTGTACAAATCTTCAGAACTATCACTCGAGTGGTGAGTGTTCTAAACCAGGACATTTTTTGAATAAGCAAGAGGAATTTTGCGCTCGTGAAAGGTGCCAGATTGACAGCCCTAGAGACTGAACCCTTCTATTTATCCACAGAACAGGTACAGCACAGACAGCAGCACTGCGAGCTTCCCCACAGTGTCTCATCAATATATCTCAACCCTGTTCTGGAGGAACCACCTGTTGAGGTGAGAAGGTAGTTCAGTCTCTTCATGTACTGTCAATCCTTGGCCTGACTTCTGAGATTGCCAGGCAGGGTGTCATCTGATGCAAATTGATATAAACCTGTAGAATCTGGACTGAATAATTCAGCAGATTTTATGTGTGATACATTCCACACGTTTGATGATGCTTCAGTTGCCATTTTGCTTTAAGTGACATAGGCTGATATCCAGGGAATGACTTTGAATCCAAAGCTTCTGTATGCCATTGCAAGTACTCTAATGTTTTCGTACTGTTGTGTATGTAGGAGGGCATTAGTGTTAAAATAAATCTAAGTTCAAGGTCCTCAGTCTACATCTAAATAATTACACTGACTGCTCACAAATCCCCTTTTCCCCATAGTTTAAGGGATAGCTATAAATGTTGTATGGTATTATGAACAGCAGAAATAGATTATCTAAATACGTACTACACTAATATGTACCCTTATTTACCTAATTTTGTGCATATTATAAAACACTGTCCCTTTTCCTCTTGACACAGCAGCTTCTACTTAAGATCTAATACAAAGTGATCTAATGCAAAGTTTAAACTTGATTTCCTTTGCAAAAATAGTAGGAAATTGGCTAGATAATAAATTGTATGGTTTAATTTGCTATCTGCAGTGGGACAGCACTTAATAACACTAGGAAACAGGGAAAGTGCTTTGGAATTTACAGAAGCAAAATGAAGCTAGATGTTTAAGAAGCTCCAGAAAAGAAATCTGCTTCAGCAACTTTGCAGTTTGAGAGATTCATCCAAGCTTAGGCCCTTTTATTTTATGTATGACTTTGAGGCTGTTTCTCACCTATGATAACTTCTACAACAAACATAACCCTCAGTACTGATACTCCTATTTTTTTTATTTTTTTTATTTTTTTTTTTGTCTTTTAGTACAAGAAGCTGACACAAGGATATGTAAGACTAGGTTCATTATTTGAGAAATTTTCTTGGCCAGATTTTAGATACTGCCTTGAGATAATCAGATCAGATTTACCCTCAGACTTAACAAAGGTTTTTGTGTACATTTAATTAGAATCATAGAATAGTTAGGGTTGGAAAGGACCTTAAGATCATAGAGTTCCAACCCCCCTGCCATGGGCAGGGACACCCCACACTAAACCATGTCACCCAAGGCTCTGTCCAGCCTGTCCTTGAACACTGCCAGGGATGGAGCATTCACCACTTCTTTGGGCAGCCTGTTCCAGTGCCTCACCACCCTCACAGTAAAGAACTTCTTCCTTAGATCCAACCTGAGCTCCCCCTGCTTCAGTTTGAACCCACCAGCCCTTGTCCTACCAGTGCAGTTCCTAATGAAGAGCCCCTCCCCAGCATCCCTATAGGCTGCCCCTCATAGGCTTTCAAGCGTTTATTCATATTAGTAAGTACTTAAGGCCAGTGTGAGTACTGATGACACAGTGCAACTGAGCTTTTGGTTTTGTTTTTTTTTTTCCTGGTTATTCTATATTTTGTTTCTGTTTAAATACATACCTCAGAAAACAGTTCTTGAGGACTGGAAAGGCATATTTATTCAGTGGCTGATAGCTGATTTTCGGGATTCTTGGTAATGGCAGAATGATTGTTAATTCTTCATCCCCTGATGTTTCAAATTGTTGTGATATTCCCTCCTTAATTCAGACTAGTGAATTAGCTATAATTACTGTAATGAGAGCTAATTGATTTCCTTGAGCCTTTCCTCTTACATGTTGTCTTTCATCTGCAGACTCATTCTGAAGAGAGACCATTCCAGTGTGAGGAATGCAAAGCTTTGTTCCGAACCCCGTTCTCTCTACAAAGACATCTGTTAATCCATAACAGTAAGTGCTAAGAGAGGGAAAAGAAGTTCCTCAGTTCTCACATTTGACTGAGTAAAGGAGACATATGGCGCCTTGCTCCAGTATGCAATTTGCTATATTAAATTAGTATTGAGATTCAACTCTAGCCCCAGGAAGTTAGAAGATTCAAAGCCAAGTTCAAAACTTGTCTTTAAATGCACTTAAATGCAAATCCAAATATGCTGTATAAAATTTAGCAATGACTTGAAGTCTGATGGCAGATTTATTTGTGCGTAAAGCATGACAGTGTTACCTCCATTTTAAGAAGGAAGAAATGGAGGCAGAGATAACTTGGTGGCTTACTCAATTTTTGTAGATAATCCTGTTTAGAGCTTGAAACTGAAATTCTCTGTCCTGTGCCAGATCAGGCTAATGTTTCCTGCCTGTGGCGTAGAACTTGCAGCCAAGAGAAATGCTGTGGCCATTTTCCCTCATGAGTAACTTGTTCTTGGCATTCTGTACTATTTTTTAACTGTCTGCATAAAGATTTATTTTTGGTGGAATTTTCCCTGTCTTTGATATTGACAGAGCCCAAGGCTACCATTCGACAATGTGAATATCAGCAATTTAGAGTTTAGAAAATAGTCATGGTCTAAAATCCTTGTAGCTTAGAAGGCAGTACTTTGATTTGGAGAATATTTATGTTGGTATAATTAAGAACACCACAAAACTTTTGTTTGTCAGTCCTGTAAATACTGGTTATATTAGACGAATTGTTAGACTGGTGTGTTTAATTTGTTCTTTTACAATTATCTTTCAGAACTTCTGTGATTTCATAAAGCATTGAATTTAAAAGTTTTTTTCTAGTGTTAAATGTTTAAAAATGATTGCAGGGGGTGGGGTGTTTAAAAACCTGTTTAGCAATGTATTTTCTAATGAACGAAGCATTCGCAAAACATCCAAAAGCAGTAAATTCACAGTGCACAGAATAGTTTGCCTTGGTAAAGATCTCTCTAAAAACATATATGACTATTTTTGAAGAGGTTTGAGCTAGGGTTGTGATTTGTGGCAGGTTTAGTTGTTCCTGAACCACCAGTATTTAAGCAAATACAGAATATATCAGACTGTGAACTGCACTGGCACAGACACTGTCTTGTCAGTCTTCCTTAGTGCAAAAGGAGACATATCTGCTGAAGTACAGAGTAGGTGTTTGAATAGGTAAATTCTGCCTTACCAGTATAGGTAAAACTGCCTCCAAAATGAGTCCAAGCCTTAAACTGAAAAGACTTGCATTTTTATTAATCACAGGAAAGATTTTTAAAACTTTCTTTTTTTTTACTTTTGAAAAAAAAGGCTCAACAACTGGGCAGCTTAATAAGGAGGCCTTAATACAGCAGAATATAATCAAAGTTTTTACAGTCATACTGCATCTTTCATCTGTAGGGTCCAAAAAAAGAAGTGCTGACAGACCAGTAGCAAGGTGAAAGTCATTACTAGGATGAACTGAAGAATAAACAGCTTTTAGTTCAAGGCTGTGATTAAAACAAGGGGCTCTGCTGTTGTCTGAAAAGAGCTTGTGTTCCAGAGAAGAAATGTAGAAGTCTTCTCCTCATGACCTAACTCGTGAGACTGAGAAGTTGTGATGACATGGTAATGAGCCTTTCATATTTGAAGTAACTCAGAATTACTGGCATTGTCCTTCTACAGCTGGATGGTAGTCCGTTTCATAGCTCTGAAATATACCTGCTCTATAAAAAACAGGAGGGAAACAAACCAGAACTTCCGGATATATTTATCTGGCTTTGCTGTGGTGTGCTGTAGGAAAGAAAAAAATTGTTTGCGAAGCTTGAAACTTGAAGGGAAAATTGAAGGTCGTTCTACATCTTTTTTTAAATTCAGTATCCCCTTGTTGGTTTAGAGGCAGGCCCTCTGGAGAATGATGTAGAATAACTTAAATTTTATTTTACAAACTAAATAGGCTGGAAAAATCCATATTTTGTAAACTAATTTTTCAGTTGTTCCTGTCTTTTAATTGGAAAAGGTGTCATGAATAAAACTTTACAAACTGAACATCAAGTATATCTAATTAACCAGTAATAGTAAAAATCCAAACTCTTCTTTCTACCCTCCCTCCCCAGGCTCTAGCTGTAGAAATGTAACCCATCTTCTGAGAGTCAGACAAATTTTTTCTCCTAGGCATGCTGCTGATAATACTTTTAGCAACTGTATTCTCATTATGTCACTGTCAATGTTGGGGCTAACCCTTTATTCTTAGCTATAGTGTTTAGGGAGGAGATAAGGTACATAAGTGCATAGTACCTCATAGCTCATACTAGCTCATGAGGCCATAAGAGACTTGACTAACAAGAATGAGTAGTCCTGAACAGTTTTACTTGGGTGATTTAGTTATTTAGGATTGTGGAGACATGCATGAACATGATTGCATTTGCAAGGAGGACATAATCCACATTATGTATTTGCTTTCCAGGGTAAAAATCTGCATGCGGAATGTTTGTTAGTAGGAGAAATATTAATTAGCTATTGCTACAGGGATCAGCAGAAGCGGGCACTGAAGATCACTCATTTAAATAAAGAATGTGTAGTCCTGATTTTCATTTTCTTGTTTTGTCATGAAGAGACTGCATCAGTGGAATAGATAATGTCAGTCCCAGGAAAGATACATTATGTTGTGTATTCCTGGGGGAAAGCACTGTAGGATATTCTAGTGCTCTGTTTTCATCTTGGGAGACATTTATCAATATTGTTAACAGTTTCATGTCAGGTACTCTGAAAAAGTTTCCTGCCTTCAGTGGTTTCAAGAGCTGAGTCAGTGATAAACTTTCTTGTTTACTTCCATTGTCTGGGGTGCCTAGGCCTGAAGAGAATCGATGTCTATCTTTTGCTATTTTGTAACAAACCTCTAGATCTATCACAGTGCAAACATGTTGACTGACAATACAAAATGGAAATTCTTTATTTTTATACATTAATATTAGGAATATATTTGGAATCTTTAGTATTACTCTTATCTGCCAAAGAGTTTGTTTTTGGCAGTGATCATTCTTAAGCGTCAGATATGATTTTACATTTATGATATGAAACGTGGTTGTTCTTTATCACAATGAGGTATTATGAAACAGGTTCCATGATCTTTAAGGTCCATTCCAACCCTAACGTTTTTATGATTCTGTGATTTCCAGAGCTGCTCAGGAAGTTTTAGTCCATCTTTTTGCAAGCAGTTTTGATTATTGCTTTATGCTGTTGAGAAACCGTCAAGACCTCCTTACATAGTTGTGTACCAGCGGTATTTTGAAACTAAGTTTTCATGTATCTTTATGGCTTAAAAAAAACCCCAAAAACAGTAAGGTGTAAAGACTGTTCAGTGAGCTAGCTTTGCATGGAGATAGTGCAATGTCAAATGGTTCCTCTGTAATGAGATGTAGGGTTTCTGCTAAATAAGGAAGCTGAGGAGAAACACTGATTATTTTCCTTCATCTAGAATAACACTAAAAAATTAGCAAATTCTAGGCTTCCCGTTGCTTTGCATGTTGAAGAATTTTGCTAAACTTTTACCCAGAAGTTGGTGAAACGCATACTTGGTGTAGTAACTATATATGGTTGAAGACTATTATAAATTCAGGAAGATGTCTCTTACCATTTAAATTTCAAAAGATTAAGCCTATTGCATCTTTTGCTCATTGCCATAAAGAGAGTCTGTTAAAGAGGTTCTGATAAAACCTGTGCTCCATCTTGCTGTCAGCCATTTCCACTGGATGCCATTTTACCTTTGGCTGTAGAGATTGATTTCACATTTCTGGCTACATTGTTGTCAGGACTACTTCCTTAATTTCTAAATGACCTGATTTGATGTTCTTTCTGGTCTCAGAACCCAGCTTTTCATTTGTCTTTGCTGCTTTTATTCATTATTCTGAAACAGTAAGTATTAGTGTATTTCCACAAAAATATGATACCTTTAAACACTGTTTTTCTCTTTATAAGGTGAGAGGACTTTCAGGTGTGATCACTGTGATGCTACTTTCAAAAGAAAGGACACATTAAATGTTCATATTCAAGTTGTACACGATGGACAGAAGAAATACAAGTGTGATCTCTGTGACAAAGCTTTTGTGACACCCTCAGTCCTAAAGAGTCATAAAAAAGTGAGTAGAATAAGTTCTGTCATATTAATTTGTTCTGTGTCCTTAAGATGGTAATAAACATAAAATCCCCAGATGCTTCTGCATTTCTGGCTTTTCAGTAGAAAGCTATGATGGTGCTTCACATCCTAAAATGCTTATTGCAGTAGTGGGATTCTTGGTGGCATGCAGAATCTGTAGTGTGTGCATATGTATAAATTCAATGTAGGTACTCCAGCATCTGGTGTGTGGCTGGACTTGCTGCACTATTCTTGCCATACTCCTTCCCACTGATCTCTGTGGCGGAATTGGGGTAAACTTTAGAAGAAAACTTGCTCACTAGTTGTGCGTGAGGTAAGGTTTATGTTACAGCAAAGAAATGAGAAGAAAGTAATTGAATTGAGAACAAATCAGCTGAGGCATTGCCACCAAATGCAGATTGCAAGAGTTTATTGAAAAACATGATGCATACATTGTTTGCCATGTAGTATGCTCTTCATATGTGCATGTAAAATTTTAGTAAGAAAACTGAGTGTAACTGAATTACTTAGTACAATATTTTCGGCACATAATTGTTGTGAGTCCTATGCATTACAACACAAATATATGTTCAAAATTGAGGAAAAAATATAAGGGAGTCTTCCAATGTCTCTCCAGCCCTATGTTACAGCTGTGGGAACTAGTACACATCTTTAGAGCCTAAACCAAGTTACTGGCAGATAGTAGACTATTGAAATCTGTAAGGTAGTGGATGGCACTGTCTCCTTAATGTGTAAAAAGTATTTGCAAAAAGTATTGGAACCAACTATGAATGAGTGGTGTTTTAAAGATCTTGATCTTCCATTAAATGTATGTTAATGCATTTGCTGTCTGCCTTCAGTCTGTTTTAAGTGCTGCTTATTCCATATTTAATATGCATTAAGTTACTTAGTAATTATAGTTGCTGGAAAATAAAGTTTCCTGTGATTGAGTGACTTAACTGTGTAAACAAGATGCATTCCTCTCAGATATGCTTAGTGGAAGATTTTTGCCTGTTCTTCAGAAGAGCTTAAATGACGTGGGTTGCCTTGTTTATAGACTGCAGTACATGTACTGTAAGAGAATTTAGATTCAAATAACCAGGATCATTAGTTGTTCAGCCTGTTATATGAGTTGAGTTTTGCTGTAACAGAGAGAGAACTTTATAATACTATATATTTATACATAATACTATATATTTATATATACTATTTATATATAATACTCTATATACTCTATAATACTCTTTTATAATACTGTTTTTCAGAGTATTAAAACACATTTGTTTTTCAAGCCTGAATATATTGGTCCAAGAACTAAAAAACAAATGGTATGCAAAATAAAATTGTGTTCCTGGGGAGCAAGACTTCAGGGGGGAATAGTATAATTCATTAAGCAAATTGATTTCTTTGCGAAACAAGACTGCTTTTCAACACACAATCCTTTTCATCCTTATCCACTTGTTCTAATCACTTGAGTTAACAGACCTAGCTTATAATACTGATACATTGAGTTCAGATCAATTTTTTGTGAAGGATGGATTGTAAGATCCAAAAGTCAAAGTATTACCTGGAATCATTGATGTGCTCTGCATAATTTTTTAAAAATTTCCCTAAAGTCCTTTCTAAAAAATTCAGTATGACTTACTATTTCACATTAAAAATGACTGTGTGTACTTGTATTTTAATGGAAAGTACCTGGTGGTTATTATTTATCCCTGTTCTCTCTTTGGCATTCCTACTTAATTGTAATTGCTATTGCTCTATGCTGCTGTCAGACTAGGACAAGCTATATGTTTGTGAGCCTTTTAGTTGTACTGTATTGCTCCCAGAAATCCTTTCTGGTAGTTTGAAATGTATTAAGTGAATATGGTATTCCCTAATACTGCTGTTAGAGAGAGAAGTGATTTCTAAAGAAATCTATCCTAATCAAGAAGGATTTAACATTGATACCCCTAATGTTGGGGAATAAAAATGCTGCAAGTGCATCCAGTGTTGAAATGGATGCATCTCATTTACTCTTCCTTGCCTCTTTACAAATGCCCGTAGGGCGGGGAGCAAACAAGAGGAATTAGAGATGTGTGCACGTCTACAGGGGTATGATATAATAGGTATCGCAGAAACATGGTGGAATGGCTCCTATGGCTGGAGTGTTGGAATGGAAGGTTACAGGCTTTTTAGAAAAGACAGGCCTGGCAGGCGGGAAGGGGGAGTTGCCCTTTATGTTAGGAATAGGCTGGAGAGTATGGAACTCTGTCTGGGGACAGGTGATCAGTTAACAGAGAGTTTGTGGGTCAGGGTTAAAGGGAAAATGACTATGGGAGACATTACTGTGGGGATCTATTACAGACCGCCTAATCAAGAGGAACCTGCGGATGAAGCACTCTATAGACAGATAGGAACAGCCTCACGCTCACAGGCCCTTGTTTTCATGGGTGACTTCAACCACCCTGACATCTGTTGGAAGGACGGTACAGCCGGACACAAGCAATCCAGGAGGTTCCTTGATTGTGTGGAAGACAACTTCCTTCTGCAAGTAATAGAGGAACTGACAAGGAGAGGTGCCATGCCTGACCTTGTGCTCACCAACAGGGAAGGGCTGGTTGGAAATGTGATGTTCCAGGGCAGCCTTGAGTGCAGCAATCATGAGATGGTCGAATTTGAGATCCTCAGGACAGTGAGAAGAGCATGCGGGAAGCTTACTGCCCTGGACTTCAAAAGAGCAGACTTTGGCCTCTTCAGGAACCTGCTTAGTAAGGTTCCATGGGATATAGCCCTAGAGGGCAGGGGAGCCCAAGACTCTTGGTTGACATTCAAGGATCACCGGCTCTAAGCTCAGGAGTGTTGCATCCCCACTAGAAGGAAGTGCAGCAGGAGGGCCAGGAGACCTCCTTGGATGGATAAGGAGCTGCTGAGGAAAATTCAAAGGAAAAAAGAGGCTTATAATAAGTGGAAGCAAGGACAGGCGGCCTGGGAAGAATATAGGGATATTGCTCGGGAAGCTAGGGACCAGGTTAGGAAAGCTGAGGCCCAGTTAGAATTAAACTTGGCTAGTGATATTAAGGATAAGAGGAAGGGATTCTACAGGTACATAGCAAATAAAAGACCGACTAGGGACAACGCAGGCCCCCTGTGGAAGCTATCAGAACTGGCTACACAGGATTTGGAGAAGGCTGAGGTTCTGAATGACTTCTTTCACACACAGTATCACAGTATGCTAGAGATTGGAAGGGACTTCTTTGCCTCAGTCTTTACTGGCAAAGGCTCTGACCACACCGCCCATGTCTTGGAAGGCAGACACAGGGACTGTGAGAATAAAGACCTTGTGCCCACTGTAGGAGAGGATCTGGTTTGAGACCATCTTAAAAATCTGAAAGTGCACAAGTCCATGGGTCCTGATGAAATTCATCTGCGGGTCGTGAAGGAGCTGGCAAATGAAGTTGCTAAGCCACTGGCCATCATATTTGAGAAATCATAGCAGTCAGGTGAAGATCCCCAACGACTGGAAAAAGGGAAATATAACCCCCATTTTCAAGAAGGGGAAAATGGATGACCCGGGGGATTACAGACCAGTCAGTCTCACCTCTGTGCCTGGCAGAATCTTGGAGCAGATTCTCCTGAAAGGCATGCTAAGGCACATGAAAAACAACAAGGTGCTTAGTGACAGCCAGCATGGCTTCACTAAGGGGAAATCCTGCCTGACCAATTTGGTGGCCTTCTGTGATGGGGCTACAGACCTGATGGACGGGGGTAGAGCAGTTGATGTCATCTACCTGGACTTGTGCAAAGCGTTCAACACTGTCCCACACGACATCCTTCTCTCTAAATTGGAGAGACATCAGTTTGATGGATGGACCACTTGATGGATAAAGAACTAGCTGGGTGGCCGCACACAGAGCTGTGGCCAGTTGCTCAATGTCCAGCTGGAGACCAGTAACGAGTGGCGTCCCTCAGAGAACGGTGTTGGGACTGGTCTTGTTTAACATCTTCGTCGCTGACAGTGGGATTGAGTGCGCCCTCAACAAGTTTTCCAGTGACACCAAGCTGTGTGGTTTGGTTGATACGCTGGAGGGAAGGAATGCCATCCAGAGGGACCTTGACATGCTTGTGAGGTGGGCTGATGCCAACCTCATGAAGTTTAACCATGCCAAGTGCAAGGTGCTACACCTGGGTTGGGACAATCTCAGGCACAGCTACAGGTTGGGCAAAGAAGAGATTCAGAGCAGACCTGTGGAGAAGGACTTGGGGGTGTTGGTCGATGAGAAAATGAAGATGAGACAGCAGTGTGCGCTTGCAGCCCAGAAAGTCAACCGTATCCTCGGCTGCATCAAAAGGAGAGTGACCAGCAGGTGGAAGGAGGTGATCCTGCCCCTCTACTCTGCTCTTGTGAGACCTCACTTGGAGTATTCTGTGCATTTCTGGTGTCCTCAACATAAAAAGGACATGGAACTGTTGGAAGAAGTCCAGAGAAGGGCCACGAGGATGATCAGGGGACTGGAGCACCTCCCGTATGAAGATAGACTGAGAAAGTTGGGGCTGTTCAGCCTGGGGAAGATAAGGCTGCATGGAGACCTCATAGCAGCCTTCCAGTATCTGAAGGGGGCGTATAGGGATGCTGGGGAGGGACTCTTCATTAGGGACTGTAGTGATAGGACAAGGGGAACGGGTTAAAATTTAACCAGGGGAAGTTTAGATTGAATATAAGGAGGAAATTCTTACCTGATAAGGTGGTGAGGCACTGGAATAGGTTGCCCAGGGAGGTTGTGAATGCTCCATCCCTGGCAGTGTTCAAGGCCAGGTTGGATGAGGCCTTGGGTGATATGATTTAGGGTAAGGTTTTCCTGCCCATGGCAGGGGGGTTGGAACTAGATGATCTTAAGGTCCTTTCCAACCCTAACTATTCTATGATTTTATGATTCCTTCAGCTGCAGTGTAATAACGTACGACGTGAGGTAATGAAGACTTTCATGTCATTTCAGTGTCGTTAATAATAATAAGAATTAATTTCCCTATCTGAAGAGAGTTATGTGCAAAGCTTGAAACCCAAATAGTCAGCTGTGCATATGATTTAATATGTTATCTTTCCTATCCTATTTGAATGAGCACTTGGAAATGAAGGGATTCAAAATTCTTCACTAAAGGAGCAATCTCATTTATAAGGAAACATTATTTGATAGGCTGGTATATCTTCAGTTCAGAATAGGCCGTAGAAAATGTCAAAACCGATGAGAAGCTGTGTTTGTGACTTAGTTCAAGGTGGTCTTGCTGCCAACCTCCCAGGTTGGATGGGAGATTTTGAGATTTTTTTAAAATTTTTATTTTTATTTTGAAATAATTCTTCTTAGCAGCAAGGTGCTTTAGCCTGAGGAACTTGCTTTCATAAGGCAAGCTCAGTGTATGATTCATTATTAGTGACAATTACAATATTATTTTTGTGATAATTCTCTAAATGCAGTCTGATTCTAGAACTTAAGACAAGCTAGTATGTCCAGTATGCAAGTTGTGTTGACTGAATTGTTGAGAACTTACACTTTGAAGGATTGCTATCTGTCATACTTCAGATGAACTGTTGGCTGTGTTTCATTTGTATGAGACAGAA
Organism: Pezoporus occidentalis; assembly: GCF_034315485.1. Lineage (NCBI taxonomy): Eukaryota > Metazoa > Chordata > Aves > Psittaciformes > Psittacidae > Pezoporus > Pezoporus occidentalis. The sequence continues at coordinate 158,179 of NW_026914885.1, forward strand.
ACCATATGCACAAATCTCCATAAAGACATTTTAAAGTTCTAGTTCAAGTCTGCAACAGGAAGAGTAATGCTAGGTTAGGTAAACTATTTTCACAACAGTTCATAATGTAATAAAATCCTGTGAAATTATAAGCTGTTAAAAATAGACCCATTTATGAAGATTAGTTGTATTAGATAACCAAATTAACGTTTATTGGAAACCACTATCACAGATACCAAACTGAAAAATAGGTGTCTTATTCTTGCAATCATGAAAACAAATAGAGTTGGATAGGACATTTTTGATAGTAACTACTTTTAGGAAATAGTAAACTTAAGAACTGAAAAGCCAGATTATTTTGCCATTAGTAATGAGAGTCATTTAAAAGTTTTAGAAGAAAAAATGAAAGAATCTCTGCCTTGTATGATGGTATAACATGTATAATGGAGATAATAGTGGTCAACGTCAATACAGTTAAAATATTCTATATTCCACTTCTTTGAAAGCTATGCTGAAGCTTTCATTCTTGTCTTTCTCCACCCCGTGTAGACTCACACAGGAGAAAAAGAGAAGATTTGCCCATATTGCGGACAGAAGTTTGCAAGCAATGGAACACTGAGAGTTCATATTCGAAGCCATACAGGTACAGTGTTGTTTATTATAATCAACAGAGATGACTTTCTCAGTATGTAGCAGGGTGTCTATAAGTATGTCCATGATTTGTCTATCTACAAACAGAAATGCAAATTTACAGGTAGGCCTAACACAGCATCATTTTCAGACATCTTACCTGCTTAATGTGTAAAAGCATATTCTGTTCTCAACTACGATTATGTACGAGAGTGTGTATGTAAGTGTATGAATGTTTATATGTATATACAATGTAAGTTCATCTTTCTGGTAGCAAAGGTGTTTTGACACTCTGACTTCATATTAATGTAATTTCTGACCTTACCACAACTTGCACGCTACCCAAATTAGTATGTTCTACCTTGTGTATGCTTTAACTCAAAATTTATTTTCTTTTGCACCATCTTATTCATTCTACAGGTCTCCTAATGTTCCTGGGTCTGATACATGCAGCTTATTGCCACCCAGATTGCATTACTGTAATGCTGTTGTGTTATACATGTGCATCTATGCACACACTGAAAACAAATTAGTCATGTTGTCAGGTTTCATTTTGTGATCTTATACTTTCATTCAGGTAAGTGGCAGCATCTGAAAGGGGTTTCATTGTGATAATTTGATTCCCGTATAAAATGGTATAGATTTGCCTTTGGCAGTCAAAGCATCAGTTAGCAAATAGCCTTCCTATGACATTCCATTCACTTGGCATAAGCAAATTTCGTTTCCAGGGAGATGACAAGAATTTGTACTTTTAGTCATTTGGCTTTCTACTGTGTTTGGAAAAGTCTGAGTCACTTTAATCTGTCAAGACCACCTCTTAAGTTTACAGGTTTACTCGTTTTTGATACATTGGGATTTTTGGATTTCGCTGCTATAGACACTAGCAAATTTTTATCCTGTTCCTGCAGGATGAAGGCTAAAATTGACTTCTATCTTTAGCTGTTATTATTTACTAAATTCCATTTTTGGAACATTTGTCCTTCTTGGCAGCAATATAAAATAATATACATAGAAGCCTCTGTATATTCATTCTGCTCATGTTGTTACATACACTGTATAATCACTGATACAAAAACCAGAAGGTCAAAGCTGGCAAGACCCGAAATCTGTCTGTTGCTCCAGTTTGTTGACAGTCTTTCTTCTACGCATCTTATCAACTCCTTTCAAAGCCCTTCCTGCACATATTTTTTTTTTCACTTCCTGAAGATTCATATCAAACAATATTCTAATTCTTCATTAAAATCTCTGGATTCACATTTCAACATTTTTTTGCAGGCAAGTCTGCTTTATGGCCTTCGCTAGTGTGACACTTGTGTTTTCTTATTTCACAGGCCCTTTCCTTAAACTTCAGGTATGTTTTCTGTGTACTATGAATGTTATACATCAGTTTGCACAGGGTACAAAGGTCCTAGATTTTCAAGTTGATAGTGCAGATAGCTCTTGGGGAAAATGCTTTATAGCTGTCTGGGTGAAAATGCTTTTCACACATGTGCTGCTACCAGTTACACTTAATGTTTCAGCTCTCAAGCAGGCTTTCCTGAATTTAGAAGTTAGGCTAAGCTGATGTTCATGAAACCACGCACCAGAGACCTCTAACCTTGACTAGAGAGCCTAGCAAAATTTGTAGCCAGTATAACACAAGAAATGGTAACTATGACATTTTGAATTTACTTGAAGTAGAAAGGCACTGAAGATTTTCAACTCATTTGTAAATTAAGTGTGGTGGGACAAACTGTCTTGCCAGCATATGATACAGGTTGGAATTAAGGGGATATGCAGTGTGGAAACGACCCACTGCAGGAGGAGGGAGAGTTCAAGGCCTGTTTCGTTACCTAAAAAGCTAGAAGCACTCATTTTGAAGAGGGTTGCTAATTCAGGAAAATAGTTTAAAAAAATAATCTGTAAGTTACACGGCAAAATGCCTTACGTGAGGTTTAGTGAGAACATGCTGTAGTTAGATGCATGTTGGACTTTTATAGAGGTTGTTTTGACTTGTGCTGTACCTGAAGACTTTAGCCAAGTTGTTCATGATCATAATAGATGCAGACTAATCACAAAAGGAACTTGTTGTCCAATGTTCAGTGGGCCTGAGGACGCATAGCTTTCTGAGGAATAGCTTGCATCATTTCTGAGAAAGCAGGGATAGTTGATGAAGGGAATCTGTGTCATCTGCAAACAGTACAAAAATACTTGACGTACTTATTTGATGGCTTTTAGCAATAAAGTTCACTGCATTGTGAAAATCCTTGACAACTTTTTGGGTATTTTTCTGAGTGCCAAGAAATTTGCAGCTCATCAAACAGTGGAGCCGCAAACTTACTTTATTCAGTGATGGATGTTTGGTTTCAAAACATTGCCGTATTGAATACTTCATGCTCTTGATATCTATTAAATTCTGTGGTTTTGAATTGATCAGTTAAAAACTGTGCTCTCTTTTCATTTTTTGTGACTTTTCATTCTGACCTAGAAGTGAAACAACCAGCAGCCATGGTCTGCTTTCAAGAGATGGATCATCTTTGTGAATAAGCCTTCAGCTGGGGATGAACTTTGTTGCAGCTAAGCAGTACACTATAAGTGTAAATATTACAAAGACCTTCATGTCTTAGTGATTAGTTTGAGGTCTTGGTGCAGAGATATATATTACACCGCTGTGCATGTGGTCAGCTAGACTTTGTTTTATTAGCTACTTGGTTCTGTATTTAAAAAATAAAGCCGGCAGTTCTTTTTAAAGAGAGTTGTGTATCAGTTTTTATCCTTTTTTTTTTTTTATAAAGCTGTTTTTGATAAAAAGTCAAGGTTGTCGGGTCTGCTTTGGAATTGTATTGTCATATGCTTAATAATCCATATACAAAAAGAGAAGCTCAATGGAATTTTGGCTTATATTTAATACACAGCAGATGTTCTTCAATACTGTTACTCACAGATGTATGCATGTTTCCTTGATAAGCAGTCTTCTTCCCTCTTTTATCTTAGAGTAAGACTCTGTAAATGAGCCCTAACAGTACTTGGCCTGTTGCAGAAACTGAGCTTGTTTGGGGTGAGTGAACATGTCTGCATGTGCATGTACAGAGGGAAGGGGTTGATGTTTGCATCTGAACCTAGCATTTTGCTCTGTAATTCATCATCTGGGTTTCAGCCTTGGCATGACAGAGACAGTGCTCTGTAGGTCAGCTGAAACACTATAGCACATTCTCCCTCTGCTGTATCTTGTTGGTTTATGACTTCTTAGGATCAGAGGGAACTGGGGTTAATTTGGCAAAAGAATCCTCTGACTGTGATATAAATTCCTTGGCTTGTTCATAAATTGTAAAAGAAATTCTATGGTCTGCTCCTTGGGCTTGAAAACTAGGGGCCAGGAGGTTAATTACTTCCCTAAAGTTTCCTTAAAGTTTTCCGTAAAGCAGCTTCAGTGTTAACGGTTACTGGCTGTGGCTTATGCAACTTCTCAGTTTCTTTATGCGTAGCTATTTAGATCTAGTAGTTGCTGTATTGTGTGGTTGTGTGTACATCTATTTGTGTGTGCCTATGTAATGTATTTGTGCACATGCATTTTATCTGTCTGATACTTACACTATTGCTTTCCTAATTAGTTGTGTCCTAATCCCGTTCATCATTGTGATGTAGCACATCAGGTTGTTGTTACAATAGAAGTTGTTCTAGTAGTAGAACAACTACTAGTAGTAGTTGAGGTAGTTTATATTGCAGGTAAATTTTTTTCTGTGTTAAGAAAATGAAGTGTTTGAACTGTAATTCCATCCTTTGCATGCTATCTTTTTCTACTACATTACATAGGGACTGAGGAGGGACAACTAATGACCATACACGTCTTCCAGAAAATGCTTATATATGCAAATATAGGTTAAGACATAAACTTTGTTTTTGCTTTTTTCACCACAGTTAGTCAAAGTATTGCTAAAAAGTCACTAAGATTACGATGACTTTATTTTATCCTAAATGTTTTCTGAAAAGGTGAATGTTTATATTCTGTGTCATTTAAAAGGCATGACTTAATGTGGCATTCTTACATGTTACAGTCTCTGGTATGTGGAAAAGCTGCTTTATTTTGTAAGTGTGAGTTAAGAAGGTTCTTTGTTAATTTGTTTCCATATACATGAGTAAGAGATAATGCCAAGATACTGCATTAGAACAGTGAAAAGCATTGGGACCATAGACTTCCATAGCCTTTGTGTCAACACAGTTAAGCTTACCTTTTCCATTTCCGTTTTCATAACTAAAGACTCCTTTATAAGCTCATGAAAACATTTCATCTTACTTGCTCACTGTAACTTTAGGTGCTGGTTGCCTTTTTGAGATGTTTGTCATCCTCTACATTGAGGATGTGATGTTGTGATCCTCACTTTGCCATTGTAGTCACATTTTTACAGTTTAACTAGTCATTTGAGCATGTTTAAGATCATATTTATGGTCCAACTGTTTAAAAATCTAGGCCTAAATTTTGCACTTTTATGTAAAAATTCCTGAGTAAACAATAAAATATTAGTTATGTAGTTATAATAATGATCTTTGCTTATTAACAGTAGTTGAATTATCTGCGAGCAAAAGACTTCAAAGTAGTTGAAGGAAGAAGTTGAAGAACAATTTAACTTTAGTTTAGTACTGTGTAAAATATGCCCCCAAAGTTGTAATAGCTAAAGAAGCAACTGTTTATTCATGTACATAAGAAATAATGTACAACCAGGATCCTTATTCTAGAAAATCTACTGGCAAATTACCTTATAAGTAATAAATGTTTTGTTACATTTAAAAACAAAAAAAAAAAGAAAAAGGGAAAAGAGAAGCTTAAAGGAACTTCCTCTCATAACACATTGAAGTATGTGGAAAAACGTATCTGTGTCTAGTCAGTGAACAGCTAGCAGGTGTTTACAGATAAACAGATTGTTTCTATTCAGTAACTTATAAATGATCTCTCTTTTGTCTACTGAATTTAAAAATGAGCTTGCAGAAGACCTCAAAGGTAAGGATTCTGCATTTCTAAACTTTTCAGTTTATACATCATTGTTCTATTTATCTCCAGATAACAGTTAAATCTTTAAAAATACCTGTAAAGTTTCATATAATTGTCAGCCTCTTGTTTTCTGCTTCCATGAATGAAGAAATGTTCTTATAAGGGATAGATCATTTGAATGCTAGTGACTTCTTTAGGTCACATGAATTAGTGATTGATTAAGGCATCTACTTTAAAAGATTTGGTTGACCATTGGGTTCACTGAAGTCATAGATACTAACGCGCCATTCATAGGGAAAACAAATTGTTTATTTCCACTGATAGATGCAGAGAATGAAACTGCTGTATTCTTTAAAGTAAGCCTGTTGGGTTTTTACTTGCGACTCAAATCTCAGCATCACTGTAGAACTGATGAAAGGCTAAATAATAGTGGTATTTGATGTTTTATTGTACAGATTCAGACAGCCGAATTATTTCATAGGGTCCTTTACTAGTCTTTATGGTTTGTTTAGTTACAGATAGGTAAAACTTCAATTATATCATGATAATTTTTCTGGGCCAGATAGAGCAAACACTTCGAGTATTGGTCTTGACTAGGTAATATGAATTCTCTGAATAAACCCCAAAATTAGCAGAAAACAAACCTTCTCAGCTCTCAAAGTACTACTTCTGCTCCTCAAAGAGTAAGGCATGGGTAAGAACTGATAAGGACATATTAATAGAAAAAAAATAAATGGTTAAAACAATTTGGTTTTCTCTTTGAAAAAAATAGCACTTGAGGTTTTTGTTATTAAATATATGACTGTTTTTAGTGAATGGCAGATGCATTTGGTTTACTCACATAAAAGCAATTCTGGTTCTCCCTGTGCCTGGAAAATACACAAGTATTGGAGCTCTGTTAGAAAACATTCAGGAATCTATACGCTTACTGACACTGTAATCATTGGTGAAGGGAAAAAAAAGCAGAAATATTTCACTTCTTGTCTTCAGAGCCTGCCAAGTTTGAATGGTTGTTAAAGTGAAGAAAGAAATTTCTAATTGACCCATACATGTGTACTGTATTTCCATTTTTCTCAGGCAGCAAGCCTATTCTAAGATCAGTCAAAAAAACATCCCTTTCTACAATGTAGAAACATGTATGTATGGTGTTTCTGGGTTTTGCCTCAGCTGGCATTCACAAGTATTTTACCTTTCAGATTACCAAGTTGTTTGGTTCTTGGCATGAGAAAGCTACTCCTGTGTGGGTACTTCTGTACCTTCTGCAGTGCTAAATTTTGAGTGTTTGATTGTTGAAAATCTGGCAAGCGGAATTTTGTATAGGCCAGATTACTATTTTTATTGTCTAGTCCAGGTGTTGTAAAGCGAGCAGCTAGCTGCTGGAATTAGCCAAGTTTCTTGGTTGCTTTTCCATTATTTTCACTTGCTAGAATCCCTGGTCAGCATTATAAAAATGTTTAAGGGCCCAGTGGTATTAAATGCTTTTGAAAATGCTAGTTAACTAGAAAACTGCCAGGTCTACACAAGAGGAAATGTAATATTTTGAAGAAGTGTTTATCTCTTCAAGGGCCATTTGACATGCTGTGTACCACCAAGGTGGTGAAATATACTGAATATTTTCTTAAAGTGTGAATATTTAATTTTCATTCAGTAATTGGTTTTCTGGCATTTTCTACTTTAAGTTCTTTTGAATCACTTGGTTGCTAGAGTTCCTATTTAACTTAATTTTAATTCCTAATGAAGTTCTTCTCACATAGGAGGAATTCTGTGCTGTGCATCTTAGGATCTTTGTGTGTGGACATGCATGTATAGTGCCTTAACTGAATTCTGTGAAGTTAAGGACACAAACTTCTCTTTTAATTTGATGGAAACACCATATACAGAGCAACAGCAGCTGAGGATAAATGTGTAAAGCTGTCAAGTGCTCTATATGAACAGATAGTGTTCTAAAGCATATGTCACAGATTATAATTTTGTTATATCTGTTAACCTTTTGCCCATCCTTACTTGCTGTTGAATGCTGTCATCACTCCAGATTATCTCTGACTAAAAAAAACTTCTTGCAGTTCGCATTCTGGGCTGCCCTGTTGATCATCTGGTATGGAGTGTTGCATGTGTGATCCAGATGGCCCCCTTGCCTCTGAATTCCTTCCCTGGTGAACTGTTGTCTTTCCTCCACAGTTGAACAGGGATGGAAGAATCTGGTGTTTAACTTGTTATGGTAAATTAAGGTCCAGTAGGTGTTGTGATCTCAAGCTAGAGATTTACACACTTGAGGAAAAAAGAGACCAGTTCTGTCATGACATATTTTCAGACCAAAATCCCATATGGTTTTCAGTCGTGGAATTGTTTTTCGTAATCCTTGTATTAGGGTTAAAATTTATTTTTATTATGTTAAAAGCTGTTTTTTTTTGTTCATAGGAAAATCTGGAAGTAGAATGTCTAGACTTTGAATTATATTAAATCCATTGCACTTTATCCAAGGATTATTTATTTAGGGTTATTTATACGTAAGTACCATTAATATGTTGAGTAGTTCGTTGTTGGTCATCAGGGACATGACAGTCAGCTGTAACTTGAGGGTGAACATAGCATTTATTATGTCTGTCTTACTTGAGTGTACTGGTATTTTAATTATAGCAGTTGTTCTTAGTTATCGTTGCATTCATAACATTACTTCTGGACATGTTGACTGGACAAGGTGTCAAATTAAGATGTATTTAATATGCCTACTGGATTTTGATACTGTACTAAAGTAGAAAGCCTGATGCAATGTTTTAGTGAAAAGTGCAGATCATAGTCTCTGTTGCGGTTTAATGGCAGAGTTGCAAACAGTAACATAGAAGGCCAGGGCTTTTTCCAGATATTTTCCTAATGTGGAATGTTAGGATTAAGGCTTGGTAGCGTATTTAGAAGTTAAAAGATTTTTCCCCCACATTCTCCATATTTTTGTATATAAATCAAATCTAGGAAAAAACAACCAATGACCCTCACTTTGTGAAATAATACCTTCAAAAACTTACTCTATTATTGACTGAAATGAAAAGGCATAGTAAAAAAAATGGTGCACTGATTTACTTCAGTTATTATCCCCTGATAAGGATTCATCATTGTCTTCAAATGTAAAGATCTTTATGTTACATAGATATATATATTTAAAATATATCTGTTTATATAAAAAGCAGAGTGCAAATGGCATAAATGTTAATCGACATTAACAACTTCATCTCTGACGTACCCCCTCTTACTATGATGATATTCCATATTGAGACTGTATCTCCTAAGCATGCTTCTGGCAGTAAATTCAAGAAAAGTTTGTTTGTCATAGGGAAAATAGCTTTCTTTCATTGTGATGCTTAATAACTCCTTTTTGTAAGGGCAAGAGAAATAGAGATACATGACCTGCAACACCATGTTGTTTGCTTCTCTTTGCCATTTCTTTCTTCTCCTAGTAACAGATCCATTCCTTTTCTGATCAGAGAAGTTTTACGTCTGGAAATCTCCAAGTATTTACTGTTTGTGAGTTGATCTGAAGTTTAATATTCCAGTGCTTATAATTGAGTTTTGGTGGCCTTTGCTTGATTGCAGCTGAACATGAAAACACTGATACATAATGTCACTTTCCCGGGAACTTTTATCTCATCACACTCACTTTCCAAGTTTTCTTAGTGACAATTCTAAACTTTGTTGAATTACAAAACCTTCTCATTTGTGGACACTTGCAATAGTTCTATATGAAACAGGGCACTTAAGCAAATCTTGCTGTGTGGGAAGAATATATTTAGCATTTGTTATTTCAAATCTGTTTTTTCTCTGTTGTCGTCTTATGCCATTTGCATTTTGCAGTATTAGAGACAGGATCCACTGCTCCCGTTCGTCTCACATGACTTAAAGTGAGATAGTGTCTAAGACTTCTCTTGCGGAACACCTGCTTCCCAGTAGTCTCAGTGGCAAATCTGTTCCTGGGAACATTATTACGAGCAACTGACCGGTAGCATGAATAATGTTTGCCTAGTCTAGTTCTGAAGCAAGAAATTTTTTCCCAGAGATAAAGTAGTTGATAAGTAGGATTGTGATAATCTTGCCAAAATCTGCTGTCCATAAATTCAGACATCTAATCTGAATTAATTGCCTAGGTTCCTGATACAGTAAATAGTGAAAAAGATGCATTGATTGAGGATAGATCTTTCAGTTCTCAGGCAACAGAGGCCACTTTTGGAGAGTAATTACTGCTAGCTTTCATTTATCCTTAATTTCACTGGGATTCAGAACAACTAGTTAAAATTACATGTTATACTTTTACATGGCTGATGTAAAATGAAGAGTAATCTTGACTCTTGTTCATAATTTTTAAATAAAACTTATTTTTTATTGAAAACCATTATAAATATCCATATATTTCTTACACACTGACACAAACTCATCTTTGGACTGCTTACAGAGAGACTGAGATTTTTTTTTCTAGAAAGTAAGCTATTGCAAGCACAGATTTTTTTGTAATAGCCCACAGTTAATTTTGTATAATCTTTAGAGGTAGAAGGTAAGTTACACAGTTAAAAGATGTGCACAGGAGAAACAGTTGCTTATGCAAGTGCAAGGGCACTTACATGTATTTTGGGCATATAGGCTACAAAGATTAGGTGAAACAAAATAACATAAAAAAGAGCAACAGTAAAATCACTGGAAATGATATCTTGTTTTATTAGCAATTATTAATGTAATAGTGCATAAGAAATTGTTTCTGTAAGTTAGAAAAACAGGATGTCACCAGCCATCAATGTCAAGTGGGAGTCTCAGTCTGTGTTACATAGTAAACTTGTTATTTTGGAACAGTGAAGACTTGAAAATTTACAGTACATAACAGCTGCTTGAAGCCAGACTTTTTAAGGTGTAACATTTTGATACAGAGTCATACTGTTGCCCTCTACTGGCATCTGCTAAAAGCTTTTAAGACCATACTCATCAATACCATGGTCTCCATGGCTAAGTTCTGAAGGATGCAGTTAATCCATTTCAGGCAAACTCAAAATACACCATCATTTGAAAGCAAAACTTTTTCTCTTTAAGGAAACTTGGGGATTGGGGGGAAATGGAGGAGGGGCACAACTCCTACCTGTCAACACTCATCTGCTTACAAACTGCTGAAAGCTTTAGCTTCTGCATTCAAAAGCCCTAAAACATAAAGATGTCAGCTGAATTAGTTAAATATTTGAGTACTGGCAACTGTTGGAGTGTTTGAATTTTGAAAGCATGGATTAAAGACATCAAGGGTCATGAGAGAGTGTCGTATTTCAAACTGCTTAGTGAAAACACAGCTATAACACAGTGATTGTTGCTGGTGTTCCAAAAAAAAAAAAAAAAAAGCCAAATTCATACAACTGTGCTTTCTGAGAGATGGCAGAATACAAGAGAGAAAAATATTTGTATTTTGCAAGTACTTTTCTACACAGTGTCTTGCTACTGTCATTAACTGAGCTGCCTAAACAGGAGTAAAAGACACAAAAGAGAAAGATAGTTTATCTACTAAATAGGGTGGGTTTTTTTTCTTTAGATGATTATTTAACTAAGACGCTTAATCTCAGCTGCCCTCAAATCTCTACACAGCGTGGGACTATTTGGAGATTTTATGTGCAACAGTGACTATCAGTACTGTACTGTATTTGGAGTCAGTCCCTCTGAAGAGCTCTTTCTGTAAGCTGTCTTCCATTAAATACTTTTTGTGATCCTTTGACTTCTTGTTCTGAAAAAATAAGACATCCAGTATCTTCCCTCTGGGCAGTAATAGAGGAATACCTCATGTGGAGAAAAGATGAGTTGGGATGGGGCTTCCTTCTGGACAGTCATACAGGAATACCTCATGTGGAGAAAAGATGAGTTGGGATGAGGCTTCCTTCCCTCAAGTCAAGATGTCATTAGGCACTGTGGAGCTTTAAATGCTTTTTTCTGTTACTGCCACTGTCTTGCACTCTGGTCTTTGACATGTCAGTGAAATATGCGGGGGAGGGGGCGGGAATTAATTGTAAAATGTTATTTATTCTTACTTACCTATTATCCAGGATTGAGTATGAGTGTTATTAATTGTATGCCATTTGTACTATGTTTAATCTCTCTATACATACAAAGCTTGTTTTGTGAGTGCAAAGCAGTGCGTTAACTTAGTGGAATAGGCTTTGCTTAACTCATATTTTCAAATAAAGGTTTGTTACACCTTCAACATTATGATTGTGTATAACAAATTCCATTTTATTAATAGAAAAATAGTTATTTTGTCCTTAGTTTGTTGAACTGTGATTTTGTTCTAGAAACAGCCTAATTATTTGCTTTTAAAGTGTTGTGTACAGGTAGAGGAGGCAATAGACTCAGATTCCACTATGTTGCCTAGAGAATTGAAAATTAAAATGCCCTTAGGGAATGATAAAGCTGTCCTGGGTTCAGCAGTAGCAGTCATTTTTCTCCTCCTTGGTAGCTGGTGCAGTGCAGTGTTTTGACTTTCAGCTTGGGAACAGAGCTGATAGTGATGTTTAGGTTTGGCCAAGGACTTTGTGAGCCTCATGCTCTGCCAGGGAGGAGGGGAAGCCAGGAGGAAGCAGAGACAGGACACCTGACCCAAACTGACCAAAGAAGTATTCCATACCACAGCACGTCATGCCCAGGAGGCAACTGGGAGTTACCCAGAAGGGCTGGTAGACTGCGGGGTTGGAGGAGGCATCGGTCAGAGCTTGGTTGGGATGGGGGGGGCGAGTTATCGGTTGGCTGGTGGTGAGATGATGTATTCTCTTCCCTTGTTATTTCCTTTATCATTATTATCATTGGTGGTAGCAGTAGTGATTTGTGTTATACCTTAGTTACTAAACTGTTCTTATCTCAACCCGTGGGAGTTGCATTCTTTTTGATTCTCCTCTCCGTCTCTCCGAGAGCAGGGGGAGGGCAAGAAAAGGGGGGGAAGTGAGCGAACGAGTTACCTGACTGGGTTTAAACCACGACAAAAGCTTTATTACTTCTTCCAAATTATGGAGTTGGTTTAGAAACTCTTCACTTTCTGATTCTGAACAGCTCAGTATGCAGATATCATTAATGTGAGTTTGGGAAAATTGATGCTAAATGACACCAGTTTAAGGAAGCATTAAACAAAATACCTTTAAGATACAGGGTGCTGCAAGGAAGATGCTAAGAACGTTATGTTTCCATTTCAGTCATAAATTGTGATACAAAAATTGCAGAGACTTTTGTTTAACTAGGTTCTAACACAGTTCAGATACAGCATTAAAAAATAGTAGATTTTTTATTTCATTGGGATCCTGACACCCAGAGGACTCTAATAATGACCATATGTGAAACGGAAGAAATATTTGGGAGCAGTTAATGTCTGAATATAAAAGTGACCACGTGTAAATCACTGTAGAATGTCATTTGAGCAAGGGCAGTAGGTGTTGGTTTTGTTGGTTTTTGCTTTTTTTCTTTTTACCCAAGGCTCTCTGTGTGTATCCATATATTCTAGAAAAAAATCAAGCAGCAAATAGGAATATTTTGACCCAGCCCTGTATCCTGCTCAGGTGGACCTTTATTGTAATTTTCATTACACTTAGATCTTTTCTTGTTTGAACTGAGTGTGAAGACAAGGCCAGAAAAAAGTACCTCAGTTTGACAAATAACCGAGGCCATATTTATGGACTCTGATGTGTTTCTTGTTTTCAGGTGAGCGTCCTTACCAGTGTCCTTACTGTGACAAGGCTTTCAGCAAGAATGATGGATTGAAGATGCATATTCGCACCCACACAAGGGTAAGTGTAGCTTAGTTTTTATGGTTACTTGAGGATTGTCTATGAATCATGTAGCTAAAAGTAAATAATTTCTGGTTTTTGTAGAGATAGGGCTGTACCAACCAAGATGTTTTATACTTACAAGTGTATCATAAGAGGCAAAGATTTACGTAATTAACTGTTTAATTATAATTACGACTCCCTTACTGACCTTCTGTTTTTCTGTCTTTGATTTCTTGCATGTTGAATAATATCAGTACAAACTTCTTCCTTCAACCTGTGTTTTTTATAGCTCTAATATAATGTTTGTGATTGTTTACTGAGTAAACAATTCTGTAAAGTTCTTGAAACTTCAGTATCCAGTGTTTTGATTCTTGCCATATCTTTAAAATCCAGTCACTGTGAGCTTTTTAGAGCTTGTACTTTTCTAATGGATGGCAAATACTAAGCTACATATTTACTGTATTTAAATTTTATTTAACTGAAGGCAAAATAAAAGGCAAATCGCAGATGTCTCCAGGATTATTTTTGAACCTTTAGTCTCAGCACAGAGGTTCCCTGTTTTAAGGAAAAGCATTGTAATGTATATATATTCCTAGAGGATAAAAGTGAGATCTTGGCCCCACTCAGCCAGCATAGAGATGAATAGCTGTCTTCAATCAGCCAGATGTGAATTCCCTTAGTAAAGGGAGATGTCCAGGTGAAGTTAAGCTGGTCTATCATTCCATGTGCTACCTGCCTCATCCACCATAAGAAAACAAACAAAAAGTTGAAACAAACCTGTAGCTTTTACTAGTAATCCCTTGGGAGCTGTTACTGCTTAAAGGAGTCAAGGCAGTCTTGAGGCCAAACAGTGAAAGTTTATCTGTTAGGGAACAGGAAGGATGATAGTTAATTTACTGGTCTCCATATTCAAATCTGTGCACAGAATAGTTTTCTAAATAAGTGAAGATACGCTCAAAACTGTTTGCTTAATTTTCTACCATTCTACATAGGACTTGAGGGTATTAACTGGAGGTGTTAGATAAAGTTTTAGCCCAAACTTTAGCTTAGAAGTAGTTTGTGCATTGCTTCCTGGTGGTTCATTGTGAGCAGACTAGTCCTATATTATATGTTGTTTCTTCTTCTTTGCAGCTATTTAAATAACTTTAAAAAGTGCTATAAAGTACTTTTCTGTTGTTACTGTCCTGTATTACTGGCTTTGCACCAGAAGAAATTTCATTACTGTGTGTGTTCTACAAGGCTCTGAGTGGGAGGAGTAGTAAACAAGACCTGCTCTGAAATGGTGCGAGTTTATTTTTTCTCTGATTTGTCATAGTGTTGGAATAAAATCAACAAATCCTATTATTTACCAGAGCAGTTATGTGCTTGGCAGGAATATGAAGATTTATTTAATGTTTGTAGTAGGTTGATGCTTGTCAGGAATGTAGTGGTTGACATGCAGGATTTCATTACAAGACATTAAAAATTCAGAATTCATTCTTGCGAGTTTGGTGTTGCTTATGCATAATTTTTAACTTAGTAAGAATGTTGAGAAAAAAAGAAAAATCTACAAAGCTATCATACAGGATCAGGAAACAAAACCAGCCCTTTCAGTAGAGAAACAGCTACTGAGTGGGTAGGTTCTATAATACTTTTGTAAGATTGCCTGCCTTGAAGTTTCTTTGAACACAAAAGTGCTAGCTAAAGGTGAAATCTCTGCACTGTGAGGATGTTGGCTATGCCTTTTCCTACCTTTTCCTACGTAGAAATTTTATTTTTAAATTTATTCTTGCATGCAAAATAATTATTCAAAGAAAATTAACAAGATACGTAAACCAAGTATGCACTTTTGTGTCAGCTGAGCCTAGCAATGTGGAAATAACATCACAGCACTCTTCCTCAAGGGCTATTCTCATGTAAATATTTTGGAAAAAGAGTTTGGTCTTTTAGTCAGACAAATTGTGAAGTAGCGTAAAAGTAATAATAAGACATTCAACAAGGAAAATGTCATTGTAGTGATTAAATCTAGATGTATTTTACCAGTGGGATTAAATGCCAAACCTGACCCTGTGGATCACGGAGGGCTGCTGGAAAATCATTTTAGAAAGTTGATTAAGGTCTGGCAGCTGCTAAACTGAGTACAGCCTGGTGGCCACAGGTGTCAGCTCACTCTGGAGTAAACAGAGAAGGTAAGCCAAAACCCATAGTGACAATGTAAGGAGTAAAAAATACCAACCACCTAATATTAAAATGTCACCTGAGCACTGATTTGTTTCTATGAAAGTAAATGTGTTTGGTGTTTATTTTTTTTTTTACTTAAGAAGAAATACAACGGCATAACAAAACTGTGCATAAATGAGAAACTCATTGAAGTTCTTGATGAATCAGCTTTGAGGAAGTACATGCATACTTCTGACCTTCACAGAGCAGTAAACTTCAGCTCTTTCCTAAGGCTTTATTCAGTGCCTGACATAATACTATACAATTTGAGCTTAAATATGTAGATAAATTATTGTATGTTACTGCAATAGAACTGTTAATATTTGGAAATATAATCATTGATAGGTGCCCAGAGTTGTTGTCACACAAATTGATGTTTTCATTACTTCCGAAAATGGTACTTTAGTTACAGTTTATTTCAGTTAAATACATGGCGGTGATGGAAAACAGAAAGAGTAGAAGCATTTGCAAATGGTTTTTCATCACATGGTTTGAATATTTCATATTTTTAGCTTGAAAGTATAAACGATACATGTAATTTTTATAGCTTGTTTAAGAAACCAATTTCTGGTGGTTGAAACGCTTCTGGCTGTAATGCTCAAATTGTATGTTGCCAAGATAATATTTTAAACATAGAGAAATTAGAGAAATTGTAGGGATAGGACAAGAGGTAACGGGTTAAAACTTAAACAAGGGAAGTTCAGGTTAGGTATAAGGAAGAAGTTCTTTACTGTGAGGGTGCTGAGGCACTGACACAGATTGCCCAAGGAAGTGGTAAATGCTCCATCCCTGTCAGTGTTCAAGGCCAGGCTGAACAGAGCCTTGGGCGACATGATCTGCCCATGGCAGAGGGTTGGAACTGGGTGATCTTAAGGTCTCTTCCAACCCTAACTATTCTATGAGTCTATGGTCTGCTGTCACAAAAATGACTTCAGTATAAAGATAGCCTTAGAAGCTAAGGACCTAAGGCCTGATGCAGTATATGCAAGAATTAGTGTCCTGATTTTGGCTGGGGTAGAGTTTATTTTTCTCCTAGTAGCTGGTTTTATGTTTTCTTCCCTTGTTATTTCCCTTATCATTATTATCAATATTAGTAGTAGTAGTTTTGTATTATACTTTAGTTATTGGACTGTTAATATCTCAGCCCATGGGGTTTACAGTTCTTTTGATTCTCCTCCCCATCCTGCCTGGGGAAGGGGGAAGTGGTGGATGAGCTAGCGGCTGCGTGGTGCTAAGATACCAGATGGGTTTAAAACATGACAGCCAACCTTGAGTTAATTCTGAGTTTTATTTGTGAATTTCATGGGAATAGTTATAAGTCACAATAGGTATGGAAGCTAGGCAGTCTCCTGTAGAGATTCTTGTCTTGAAGTCAGTGTTTCAGCTTGCTGCTGGGACAGTACAAAAAGAAAACTGTCCATATCCAGATCCTGAGTCAAACAGCCTTTTGAAAGCACTCATTTGGAACTTTAAACAACACCCTCTATTCTTTTTTTAAGCTCAGAAGAATATTAAAGTACTGGAAAAAAGATGCAAGAACAGTATTGACGATTGTGACATAATTTCCCTTGTTCTGTTTCCCAGGAGATATTTGGGCTTCAGAAAGTTTTAACGAAGGTCATGTGTTCTAGAAACATCATATTATGCTATGGCCCTCCCCAATAATATTGGGTACTAAATATAGTCCTCTATGCACATGACAGTGCGTAATGAAACAAGATGAGGTGTTGATTGAATTTTGAATTTTTTTCAATATTTCCGTATTGGTGAGACATGAGTGAGTTCCCAAACATCTCTCTGAGGATGATAACTTTGACAGTGCTCTGGTTTCCTTGCCTGTGGAATCTGTGTTTGTGTACAGAATACAGAAGGTTTTAATCCCACTGCAGCTATATTTTAACACTTTTTTTTTTTTTTTTGCGATGTTGACTGATGATCACCTTTTACTCATAGATTGAATATGTTTTGGGGTGTTTTTTTTTTGTTCTTTTTCCAAGAGCAGATCAGCATCTGTTGAATATTCATCGTGGCTGATGTAAATAAACCCTCCATCACTAAATCTTAGGAAGATTAGTTATTTCGGTGGTTTAAAAAACCCCAGGTAAACAATCTTTAAAGACTGTAGGTAGCAAATAGGTAGAACTACTGTGGAAAATGGGAAGTTAATGGTTTTGTAAGGTCCAACTAATTGCATATGCTACAACTTTTGAACAAATAATCCTTTTTTTTTTCTTCTGGCAGCATTTCAGTTAAGATGTGTGGCTTTATTTTCATTACAAGCTTTATTGCAAGAATTTCAGATAGTATTTTTTCAAAGCTCCCAAAACTGAATTGAGAAATTTTTGAACAAAACCATCAGTCATTTCTAATAAAAGTGACTTTTTATGTACATTTGCCAAATCCTGTCTGAATTGTTTCAGCAGGAATGTTTCTGTGCCTGCTCTAGTTATTGGAAATATTTTTTTAAAGGCTTTTACTTCTAAAGTGAGGAAAAGTACTTGTAAAGTGATTGTTTATTGAGTTTTAATCATTGTAAGATTCAAGTCCCTACTATTTGTGTAGGGTTGTAAATTCTCATCAGCCTTTGTCTTCCTGTGTCAACATTATTTTAGTAATTTAATGCAAGTCTTAGTAGGCAAGTCTTTAATGCAAGTTTAAGTAGGCCTCTGTCTGTGGGTGAGCCACTTGCTGTAACTTCCAATCCCCTCCCAATTACTAAGAAAGCATCTTGTTAGTTCTTGCCCATTTTTCACACTGAAATATGAAACTGGACTCCATTAACTCACACCGTCTGTGATCTGAAGTGTCTTAGGTTCCCTTCTCATCAGAGTATGTGTTGCTAGTGGTGATGACCTAGCAGAAAGTATCACTGATGGTTTTTTTCTGACATTAATCAGATTAGTCCTTTTTTTAGGGCTGAAATGGAGGAAAGAAGGAGATCGTTAACCCAGGAAGCTGGAAAATAGTAACAAAAAAAAAAACAACAAAAAAAGGAGGAAAAGGACAATTAAAAGCAAGTGGCTTCCTCCTAAATCTGTTGTTCCCACCCAGAACCACTTTGCTGTCCTGCAGGGTCTAATGAGGAAACACACTTGCACCATGAACAACCAGCTGATGCACTGGTAAAGGAGATCACTACTGGTGCTGCCAGGAAAAAGTGGCAGGTGGTAGTAGTAGGGGACTCTACTTTGAAAGGAACAGAGGCACCTATCTGTCAGCCTGACCCAGTCTCAAGGGAGGTGTGTTGCCTACTAGGGGCATGGGTCAGGGATGTTGCAGAGAGGCTGCCTGCTCTAGTAAGTCCCACTGTTACCCACTTCTAGTAATCCATGTGGGTGCTAGTGATATATATAGAACATAAAGAAGTACTACAGAGTCCTGGGAGAGGTGGGTAGGGGCTCTGGAGCTCAGATAGTCTTTTTGCCAATTCTCCAAGATAAAGGAGAGGACCTTAAAAAGGCTAGGAGGATTGGCCAGGTTAATAAATGGTTAGAGTGGTGGTGCCATAGTCAGGGGTTAGGGTGTCTTGAACATGGGACTCACTTTAGTAGGCCAGGTCTACTGGGGGCTGGTGGAGCTGGTCTAAGGGAAAGAGCAGTTTTGGTAGGAGGATTGCCAGACTGGTCAAGGTAGCTTTAAATTAGATGTGTTGGGGGAGGGGGGTATCATTCCACCTGAACACACCCAGACAGTTGCCAGCACCTATAATAAATGCTCAGAGCAATGTAGAGATACTCCAGCCGCCCCAGCCAATGAGCCAACTTCATTTGGAGCTTGGCTCAGATGCCTCTATACAAACACCCGGAGCATGGGGAACAGAGAAGAGGAATTAGAGATGTGTGCACATCTACGGGGGTATGATATTATAGGCATCACAGAAACATGGTGGGACAAGGGGTAGCAGGTTAAAACTTAACCAGGGGAAGTTTAGGTTGGATATAAGGAAGAAATTCTTTACTGTTAGGGTGCTGAGGCACTGGAATGGGTTGCCCAGGGGAGTTGTTAATATTCCATCTCTGGCGGTGTTCAAGGCCAGGTTGGACAGAGCCTTGGGTGACATGTTTTAGTGTGAGGTGTCCCTTCCCAGGCAGGGGTTGGAACTCAATGATCTTCAGGTCCTTTCCAACCCTAACTATTCTATGATTCTGTGATTCTAAATGTAAGCATCAGCTACATAAGCCACCCTTGTTTCAGTAGGCGCTTTACTGTCTTTCTTACTGCATTATACCTTAATTCCCAGCCCTTCAATTAAGGTGAAAGTTGGTCTTTTTAAAAGAATTGAGTGATATATTGCATGTCACCACTTCATTGATAGTGATACTACCGATCACTCTTCTTACATGTAGAAGAAACATGTGCGTTAACGCTGGAATTTGCTGAGGCTCGGAGGTTTTACCACAGCTGCTATCTAACAGGTTTTCTTGTAAAGAATTGCTCACTTGGTCTGGCCCTCAGCATTTTCTGGTGCTGGCTGTGGGGGGTTTCTAGACCAAGCAGAAAGATTCGTCCTATTCTGTAGGACTTCTGTTACTCATTTGTCACTGTTTGTTTAACTTTTGGTAGAACTTTGCTGTTAGCGAGTGACTACAAGTTAGATTGCAGGTTGCATATGGCTGTGCATCATGAGCCCTGTTTTAGGCTGCCTTTGAGTGGACTCTTTTACAGGCTCCTGAGGTCATGCTTTTCAGGCTGTTGGAGCCTTGAACCTTCTTTCAGTTCACATTCAGGTGGAGTTTTGGGAGAGGATGATCCCTGTCATGTGCAACTGGCTAGAGAGCTCCTGAGTGTGGTTTGAGGGGCACATCAGCATTAATAATTAGTAATAATTGAAACAAACCTTTACTGATACTAGGAAAAGGTTTAAAACACACAAAGCAAAGGGTTTATATAAAATACATGTAAACTCGGCATCATTGCCTCAGTGCCTAAGGTGCCCTTTAGATAACACTTCCTGAAGTGTGTTATTTGTCACTGTCATCCTGGACTGTAAGTGGGGAGCACCACTGTCTTTTCTGCGTTTTCAGCTGGCAAAGCTATATGATTTCCAGGGCTCTATTGGAGCAGTTAGCTCTTGGTAGCAGCAAGCCTGACTAGTGTATTTTAATGTTGTCTGGCTTGTCATGTTTGTTCATTCTGGGCCACATTTTTCCATTCTTGCAGATTTTTTTCAGAAGGATTTTTGTTCTTACCCTGTGTTCAAGCGATAATGCAAATACATGTGATGATACTCGTTAAGAGTAATACAGATATTTTCAAATTGCCCACGTAAGGTTTGAAAACAGATGTTATTGTACCTGCATCTCATGTACAAGGCATTGTAAGACTTTCTGTTTGGGAGCAAAGAAAAGCTCTTTGTTTTAGAATAATGAAAGAAATTAAAACAAGAAGAAAGAAAATTAAGCTAAAGGATGAGCTATGTATTTTAAAATATTTTGCTATCAAAAATACAGGCTGGTATTTTTCTTGAGCTCTGTGTTTCCTGTTGTGAGAATAAATCTCACCCAAGAAAAGTTCCATACCTACTGTTTTCCAAGGAGTTTAGGTTGAGACCTTTTCAGGCTTATTCAGGTTTTACCAGGTATCTTCATGTATGTACTGGGCCTTACTATTTTATTTTTTTTCCCCAAATGTATCATGTTTGTCTCCAGATTTGTCTTGTTAAACAGATCAATGTATGTCTCCAGAGGAAAAAAAAATAAAAATAAATTTATTTATCTTTTCTCTCCTGTGTCATCACCTCATGCCTGGCAATTTTCACACTTCTATCACAAGTGTATATGTTTACAACTAATATATGATTCAATGTACTTTTCCATGTTTTTCTGAACTTCTTTTAATGTTCTGTTTTCAGCATACAGAAAATGCAGATACAGCAAGTTGATGGTCATGTGAAACGTAACATGATCAGTATGTCTTACCCCAAGATGCTAGCAGTTCTAATTAGGTGTGTGCTTAGATGTATGAACATGATCTAAAAGTACAAATGTGCAATATGTGAAATTCTCAAGTATATCAGAATTAAATCTGCTGAATTCAGTAGGATAAAAAAAATGATCTTAAGAGAGTTTCGATCAGAGCTTTGTGATTTTAACTGTACTTTGTATGTCAGTTAAAACCCAAGTGTTAAAAAGGTTTATTGATTAACATTTGTGCAGTCAAGAAATTGACTTTCTGAGTAGTTTAAGTCTGCAATCACTGTAGGAAATCAATAATTAATCTAAAAAAAAAAATAGTAAAGAATAAGTTCTCTTGAGTGTAGGTTCAGCCCAGTTTTAATTTGCTCCTGCCACCTTGGAAAGAGTTACTACAACTGTTATTAACTCGCATTTATTTGAATCTTGAGCAGTGATTTCTTTGATTATAGTAGTAGCTAATGTTTTTCTTGCTCTTGCTGTTCAGCTTACATAATAGTTCTAAATTCAGAATTAAAAGGTTATTTGGAGATACTCCTACCAAAGTAATTCATGTTTTACCTGTGTAATCAATTTTACCAGGTATGCAGAAAAAAACACATGCAGTAGTGCTAAGCTAATATACATAATGCGTTTATATTTTCTTAAGTGAGATATGGTCAACTACAGCAACAGTTAGCAGTTCAGATATTCTGGATATAAGTATTTCCATCTGCTGTGATTGCAGGATACTCTGTACACGTTCTATCAATTTGTTAAAGGTGCTGTCAAATGGCCTTGAGAATATGTTGTGTTCTGATGTCTTCCTAATGCAAAGCACAATATGCATAGTCATTTATGATTCAGCTATCCACAAACAGATGTATTGCAGACGCCGTGTATTCCAGACGCTGTTTTATTTGTCATATTTGTTAAAATGTTGAATTTCTCTCAGTTTTAACACAGTGAAGTGAAAATCGTCAGAGATGGGAGCTTCTAAGTTAGTGTACCAACCTTATGGCAAAGCACCTTGCAGAATACTAAGTCCCATTTGGGTTCTCCTTGGCTTTTTTTTTTTTTAAGAAGCAGGACTGTTAAAAATCCTGATCTACATATTTCTTATTTATATCTGATATGCTTTAAAATGTAATATTAAACCACTGCAGTATCAGCTACATCCTGCCTTCCTCACTCTTTCTGCTCCCTTCCTCATTTATGTCATCAATAAAAGAAAACATGTCATCCTTTGGCTTTGCTGCCACCATAGTTGTGGCCTTGCAGATGCTTTTTGAACAGAAGGTAGATTTATAGTACTAGCAGTTGCTAACTCCTTTGAGGTCAAACTTAAATGGTCTTCCCAGTGACCTAATTGTTGACTCTTAGCAGGTTTTTCCCTTTGCTTGATTTTTTAAATTTGTCCAGCTTTCTTCTAACCTTATCACTGGTCCCTGTTGTCCTTCTGTGGTGGCGTTAACTTTCTGTCAGACTTACTGCTGTGGGTTTTATCTATTTGGGGTTTGTTTTCTGTTTGCATTTAGAGCAGTGATGCTTATGCCAAGCCAACATCATCTTTCCCATTTACAAATGTTGCCTTCTCCAAGTATTGTGCAATGGAAATTTGTTATGAGGGCAAGAAGCGAGAGAGGGGAAAGGAAAAACACAGAATGTTTTGTTTTGAAGAAATTAGTCTCTGAGAATGATGTCTTCTTCAAAACTGACAAATAAGTCTTTCTCTGGAGAGAGAGGTAAGGCCAGGTTTTGCTCTGGACAACACTACTGATTTTACTGAAATGGACACAGATGTGAATGAAGGGTAGCTTAGCTTAGGGGAGAGGCAGCTAATGTGAATCAGAATTGTGTCTGCTGAAGTCACTGGAATATACAGATGTAAGGAATATAAAATTAGATCAAAGACAGCTTTGGATGTGTTTCCGGCACAACATATGTGAATTTGAATACAAACGCCAAGGAGATGGCTAGATACACCCTTTTTGGCCATAGGGAATAATAAAAACAGGCAAACATAACTGGGGGGAAGATATTACAGCCCAGGTTTGTGATTTCAGCTTTAGAGAGTTTAGAATGGCTGTTCCTCCAAAGTAGAATCCTGAAGTCCATTTCACTCTGAAATCAGTAACATAATCATAATCAATCATAATAATACCTGAAGAACAAGATGATAAAAAGGAGCAAGTACACCTGGTACAGTTTGCAATAATGAATGTTTTCATAGGTGTTGAAGATGCACACATCATGTACTTTGAGCTTTCTGTGGAGCAACGTACACAGAGAAAGGATGTTTTCAAAGAACTCACAGAAAATGCAGTTTATGTTAACCACAATGCAAAATCAATTAAGGGGGGTGTTGCAGAAACCCGCTGTACATATTTACATATCATTATTGCATATTCATACATTTCCTTAAAAATTACAAGCCTGCTCCATGATGTCTTTAGTCAGTCTAGCAGAATTCCCTGAGATGAATTTTTTGGTCTAGGTGATGATTTTTTAAGATCAGCTCAGATATCCTTTAGGTAATTTGTTATGTTTTACTCCATACTGAAGAATCATGGAAATTACAAAAAGATAATGATGAAAAAAACGCAAAGATGATAAGGATGTGTAGGGAGAATCTTGCACAGAAAAGCTCATTAGCGGCTTCCCTTTAGGCCAGTTTGATTATATGCAGCTGGGCACCGTATACTCAGCCTCTGTCAGTGTAAAAATTCGTCTTGCATCATGCTGAAATGTACTTAATTTGTCTCATGATTTACTCATGTCTGAAACTGAAACTGCTGGAGAAATGCTTTTTCCTGTGTACGCTACTTAGGACGTGGTTTCAGTGAGCTCGAGGACTCCTGCTACTAGAAGATGAGAAGTTTATGTCTGTGACGCTGCCTTTTCTAGGAAACCTAACGGGAGGGTACTCCGTAATGAAAAACCCAGTGTTCACCTGCACTGCGATCTCTAGATCTGCAAAAACCTACCCTACTAAAGAGAGAGCCTGGGACTTACCCAGAACAACAGTGGTTTGTAGTCCATTGTATTATGTGTACAGTTTATGCTACAGAGTACCTGGCAGGATTCGGCAAGATATGGAGACCTGATTTTCCCCTACAAGCTGAGAACAGTAATTAATAACCAGAGAATTTTTTCACTTTGTAGCTTCATCCCCTAAGCTGAGTTGTTCTTTCTCACTTATCCTTGGATTCCGCGTTATCTCCCAAAGGACCATTAAGATTGCTGCCTATTACTTGTTAATTCATAGACTTGGCATTTTTGTTGCTTATTGATTTTCAGTCTTGGTTTCAACTGAATTTAGTAAAATTCAAAATTTTACTGAAGAATTACATCATTGCCTAAAATACCCATCTTTAGAACTTAAGCAATACAGAATTAGAGGCCACAGGAAAAAAAAAAGAATGAAAGAAGTGTGATTGATTCAAAAATAAAGGTGCCTCTAGAGCATCAACATTTTAATGAGGCAATGTGCAGTGCCATAATAATAACTTTTACATTTAACTGATTCATTTAAATACTGTTTTCCATACAGTTCTTTTATCACTTTAGTGGAATAAATGAGGCATTATACCTTATGTAATTTTCTATATTAAGGAAGAACTTTACAGAAGAAAAGCTTTATAGAAATGGTTTTCCGTACATACATCTATTTGAGGCTACTGAGCTTGCAACTTTTATAACATCATGTATTACAGTAGCTGCTAACCAATAGTTCTAATAAAAATACAGATGGCTTGGTTGCCATCTGCTCTTCTTTTGAGAACCTCCAATGAATATGTGATCAACCTTCTGTCACCACTTTTCAAATAAACTTTTTTCTCTACCACATGGTTTCCTTGTATCCCTTCTTCCTCTCCTCACCTCTTCCCCTGTTTGGAAACACACTAACAAACCTGAGGTTTTTATAGTTATCTTACTTGTCTTTATGCTTTAAGCTTTTGTGGAAGATAAAGGAAAGTACCTCGGAATTTTATGTGTCTGTACCTTTCACATTACAAAAAACAGATTCCCAAAATGGCTGGTTTTGAAAGACTAGAACAGATAATTAATTCTTAAGTGGGTGTTAAAGTGGAAACTGTCAGGCCACGGCTTTCCCAGCTTTACCTTCATCATTTGAAAGTAGTTTTTCTGTTGTTTTCACTGTCTGTAATCCCTTAGAGAGAACATAAAACTTGCACCATCCAGGATGGAATTTCACTCCTTTAATGACTTGGGCTCTGCGTTTACTCACTTTCACTCATTTTCACTCACTGTTGTCATTTCATACAGGAAAAGCCGTACCAGTGTTCAGAGTGTAATAAGGCTTTCAGTCAGAAGCGTGGCCTAGATGAGCACATGAGAACCCACACCGGAGAGAAGCCATTTCAGTGTGATGTGAGTTTGACCCTTTGTCTTCTTGACTTCAACGCAGCACCAGGACTTACTTGCAGTGGGATTATAGCCTTGCAGCTATTGGCTGTGGTATAACGTTACACTTCGTAGAGTCTTTGATTGTCTAACTAATGAAAAGACCATTCAGGAAATTTTATGTACCTTCCCCACTTGCCAGAAGCTTTGTACACCCTGTTATTTTATGGTTTTGGATCCCTTAAGAGTTATTTTCACCATTAATGCAATTTGGATGTTGCAAGTTACAAATTCATGCAGGTTAGGTTCCCGTACGTTTTATGACAGATTAATATTTGGGGATTAGCTTTTACAGGAAAAGGTACTTAATTCATTACATGTAATCTGAATGCTTCTGATGTTGGATGACACAAATATGAATTCAGAAATTCCAGTTTCTATTTACTGGAATCTGGTCTGATATTTTCAACATCTGTTCTTTTTTTTTCTTAATTGTGCATTGAAGAAAGCATGGATGTTGTGTATGTTTACTGAAATGCAGCATATTATATTACAGTTCATAGATCACTGTCAAGTCCCTTTCGTTCAGCATATCCCATTGTGTATACAACATATCTCACAACTTTTTGGAAGGTAGGTGGGGAGGCTGAGTGTGCAGAGACTTTTGGAAAAAAATATTGAGAATTAGCAAAAGCCAGAAGGTAAGTTGTTGCTCAAGGATTTGGAGGGTATCAGGTTAGGATATAGAACTGGTGCTTTTCAGTTGTCCAGGTGACTATCATGGTGTGCTGCTTAATACACACTTGGAGAGTGTTGAAAGTTTTGTTTTCAATAGTTAGCCCTTATTTCATGTGTACTCCAGTTACACAGGTGCTGGGGTCATAGAAAATGTTATGCAGAACAGACCATTCCTCCAGAGCTCTCACATTGCATGTTACCAGATGTTTCAGCAGAAGTTACAGGAAAACCAGTAGTGGGCAGTTACAGAAAAATGTACCTATGGGGGACATTAATTGTTAGCTTTCCAATACTTTTTACACTCAGATATTCTCACCTACAATTTTTTGTCCTGCTACAGATAGCTGTAGGTGTGCTCATTATTTTTCTTATGACTTGAGTGGTAATTTATTGCACAACTTCCGCAAATTCTTAACTGTGGATTTTGGGGAGGAGAGTGTATGTCAGGTTACTATAATGGAATTTCAGTACCTTTTAGTTCTTTCCTTAACAGAGGCGGTTAATAGCTATTCCATTCATTGTTCTCTGTACATGTGCCATGTACCTTCTTAGTCAACTCCTGTGAAGTTTTTTCTCTTTCCAGCGCTTTCCATGACGTTTTCCCGTGTTCATAATAATTTTTGTTACTATTTTCTGGATTTTTTTTTTTTTACCTGTTCCCATTGGATGTTTTAAGGAAGTAGCAATATTACTGGCATAGCCTTACTCATTAAGGTAATTGGCAAGTCCGTAAGACAATGCCCAGACCTACTAAGAATCCTTTAAAGGTGAAAAACAGGCTGTGTTTTTATTTATTAGCATATCCATAACTGTAATCATACATGAAGCCATCCTGAAAGACAGAAGTTGTAAGAGAGTTGTTTGCTGCCTGGCATTAGAAGCAGTCATAGAAGCTATTCAGCTCTCTAAGTATATATAGACAACAAATTACATGTTGATAACATATTAAAGAACATTTTCTGTCAGAATTTTCTTTGTTTCTTAGTACATTTGCATTTACAAACAAAAATTGCTTTCATGCCAAAGAACTGAAAAAGGAAATGTTTGGCTATTGAAAAAAAAAAAACAACTGTTTGGTGAAGGCGCTACAGTTTATTTATGTGTTTATTTCTGTCATCAAAAGCATTTCAGAACTCAAGGACTCAAAGCTCACATATCCACTGATGATAGTACAAATTGAATATTCCTATTTTAAGGTGAAAACTCTAATATTTATCATAAAGGAAAGTGAAAATAACTGAAGTATGGAAATAGAAATATTTTTTTTCCCCCTAATAAATTAGATTTCTGTCCTCTGAAGACCAGCCTGTTTTTTACTGGAAGGCCAACTGAACTTCAGTTGCCTCAGAGACCACAGATTATTCTTTGAGGGCAGAAAGGTCAGGGTACTGCCTGTCCTGGTTTCTTTCCGGTACAGTGTTTCCCTCCACTCTGCCTTTAGTTGGCCCTACACTTACTTTCAAATGTCAGTCTCTTCGATCCTCCCTACTTGATCAAAACTTTGATCATTTTGAAGAGATTGATTAGATTTCAGGTGCACATTAGCAGGTATGGTTGTAAATCTCTAAAATGTCAGTCTTACTTATAAACTTGAAATCTGAAGCAGACTCTTAAAAAAAACCCACAAACCAAAACTTTTGTGCATAAGCACAGCACAAGGTGTATTATATCATATGATCCTGTGCTTTCTGTGTTCTTTTTGAAGAAGTTAGGTAGTAGAACATGCTAGAGCCCTGAAGGAACATCAGGACACATTATACTAGTTGCATGAGCATTATAAATGAAAAAAACGTAGTTTAGGACTCTGTTAGAAGCTGTTTACTTTAAAAATTAAGAGAGGCGTGTAAGATGCAGAGATCACGTATGTACCTTGTATGCGTGTATATCCTTGATTGGCTTCCTGGCTTCCAAGAAACATGTTGGTGTTTACAAGTATATGATACTTATAACACGTTGAGTCTCGTGAGCAAGCATGTTGTTACAATTAGGTAAACATTATGAGTTCACTTTTTATGCTGTGTGGAGGAGGAACAGAAAATGATATTTGGCAAAAGCAGTATTAAGACCTCACCAGTGGATGCTGTAGGTGATATTCCTTGTCACATAACAAAAGGGTGACTGTTGCTTGGGTCTGAAAGAGGCTGGAGAGTTACATTTGCTATATAAAAGTACTTGATTGTGTGATAAATCCAAAACTATTTGATTGCAACCGGACATGCAGTGTTCTTGTTTGGGGAAAAATTATTTTGGATACAAAATTTGCCTCTTTTTTATGGTTATTGGTTTCTTTTGCCTTAATTGGCATAAAATACATATACTGTAGGCCAACATTATCTACTTGGTTAGTCAGCACTATTTCAAAAGGAATCAGTAATAATTCAGCATTTTCATTACTAGGTTGGTACCAATATGAATTTAAAACTTTATTTTCATAAGGAGAGATTGTGCTGGGTTTCTTCTCTGTGGAAGACATTTTGCCTGGAATGCACCTGGAATTTGAGGATTGCAGGCCAATGGGTGTTCATTCTTATTTAATTATGTGATTCTTTCCTATTTCATTTGCCAAATCAGGAATTGTGAGCATGCTTCCTTTCTCCTCCCCATCCCCTAGAAAATACATGCATACTGTGTGTACCTGGATGGAACGTGAATGTGACAATGTAACTGCATGCTTTCAGTTGATTTAGTCTTCCCTACAGATCCTTAACTGTTCATTCTAACTTTTCGTGGCTGGACTTGTTCTTAACCTTTCATTTTGACTTCAGCACAAGAATTTTTTTTAAAGTGATGTTTTTAGTATGGCAGTGTCCTCTATAATAATTATTAACCTTTCTTGCAGTCTTCAGAGCTGCTTTTTTTCTCACTCCTCCCTCCTTGTAGCTGAGCAAGTTGAACTGATTTTTTAGGAACACACAGATGTCATTCTGGAAGTCAGGAAGGAAATACTTCATATGAGGTTGAATTACTGCATCCCAGATATAATAATATTTAGAAAAACCCACAACCGTGAACCAAACCCACACACAATAAAATATAACTGGGACACCCCAGTGTGTTGATATTTTGAAGATTAGATCTTTTTCCTTTACCAGCCCCCATGCCTGTGGTACCACGGTTACTGTATGACATTGAAATATACCAGACAGAGTAAGGTGCTTTCTGAAGCAGTTATTCTTCCAAAGACCAGCTCATTTATTAACTATTGCAGTTACATCTGGCTGTGGCCTCAGTGATAGCACATAAAGGGTTCTATACATGCTTGAAATTTTAAGGCTTCTTTTTTCTTTGTCTTGTCTTCACTGCCTTAGGTTTGTGATTTGTCCTTCAGCCTGAAGAAGATGCTGATCCGACACAAGCTGACTCACAACCCCAATCGACCAATGGCAGAATGCCAGCTTTGCCACAAGAAATTTACTAGAAATGACTACCTCAAAGTGCACATGGAAAATGTCCATGGTGAAACCGACAGCTAATTGTGGCATATGTGAGAGGAAAGGATCTCATGCTCTGAAGTGCTCCATTTGCGTGTGTACAAACTCCAGACTTATCACCTGATTTGTAAGCATAGTCAAGAGAAACAATGGTTATGTGTTCACAAATTATTTTTCCTACTTTTTTTTTTTTACTATACTACTAGGAGAAAACCAAAGAAAGACATTTACCTAAAGTAAAACATAGCTTGAAAATAAAAAGATGAAGATTAAAGAACTTTGGGAAAATTTTATCCTCATAAAAATGAAACTAAAAAAAAAGCTGTAAGCAAACTTCACTTTCCCAATTACAGCCTTACAAACCTAGATATTAGTACTGTTACCTGGAAATAGTGGACATTTGGAACTAAACCCTGTCTGCAACTGTATTTCTGTATCTAAGTTTCAAGAGTCCATTAAAATTCTTCAATTTGAAACCATGCAGAATTTGTCATTCTGATTGACAGCTGATTCCATGCAGACATATTTTATCCAGATATTACTTCTTCACTTTATTGTAACATGATTGTGTCTTCCTTTATTTCCAGCTTTCTCGTTAATACATGAAGCTTGTTAACTTGAGTTGGTTCTTGAGATGCCAAATGTACAGGTACAGAAACAATGGAAATCTGTCCCAATAAGTATTTTTGTATGAGCATTAAGAAGGATTTATTCTGGTTACATGAGGCAAGATTGAAGTGAAAACTTGGAGCAATTTATTTTAAATACTGTATTCATACTCATCATTGTGACTGGTAAGGGAACTGGAAAGACATCTGAATAGAGTGGCTTGAGCAGCTACAGTAACCTAGTTAACATGTATTTGGTTTCTTGGTGAACAGCTGGTTCCCATTGTTCCTTCCTGCTGAATCAGATGCCCCGGATTTCTACGTCCCATTTAACTACTTTTCTTCTCTTAATTCTGTTAGTGAACACTGGGAAAAATACTGCTTTACAACAAAGTAACAATCAAATTCTTCATGTTATCAGATTGAGCTGTTTGCTGCAGTAAAACTCTTGAAGAGTTCCCACAGGCCCTCTTGTACTACAGCTAGATTACCAAGAAATTTTTATCTACAAGGACAGTAAAACTGTAACTTCTGAGTGTGATTGCATGTGAAATTCCTGAGTTACCAGTAGTTAATATTAAGGTTCTGTCATAAGTAAACTGTTCATATGCATTCTGGATCTGTCAAGGTTTTGTAAAATGAACTTGAATTGGGACATCTTACTTCAAGTTTTCATGAGAAAAGAATTCAGCTTCCTTATCAACTGCAGTAGGCAGAATTATGCTGAAGTGAACACCATAATTCTTTATCTTTTTTCTCATGGTAGACTACTCAAATCTGTTTATCACATGGTTGTTTTTCTACTCGAGCAAAAAAAGAAATAGCAGTAGCAGTATTGCTAGCAGTGGAAATCACTAGCAATAGAAGATGTTAGTATAGTGATTACCAATTCCTTCCTTCTCTACTGATAGTTTGGATTCCATTCTTCTGCATATAAATCTCTACATGTTCAATTTCGAGACCCAGCACTGGATCCCAATAGTAATCTTTGCCAAAGTCATTCCTTTTCTCCAGAAATAAGCAGAAGACACTTTTTGTTTTTCTTACAAGCTGAAGAAGACATGCCACTTAATAGAGGTAATTATATTTATAGGGTCTATATCAGAAGGTCTTAGTTTTTGCTGTGTTTTGTTATGAGACTTTTTGTTTTCAACCTCTTTTCTTTTGTGAGCCTGTAATGTTCCATGACAACAAACTAACAAGTTTATAGGTTCCTTCCCGTTTACAAAGAAGTTGTACACTCAGCTTTCCAGGTTCCCTTTCTTAATGAAGCCAGGTGACTTCCTGCTGGCAATTATAACAGAGTTGATCTGGGACAAACAGGAACTATCACTGCTTTCAGCTACAGAAAACTTCGAAGTGATATCTTCCTGTTTATTTCAAAGGTCCTTGATTCAATTTACATAGGACTAGTTAGGCTTGAATGAGCCACTTGCAAGGTTTCTGCAGGGAAAAGAGTAAGCTTCAGCTGTATCTGCAGATTTGAAATTGGAATCCAGTGTCTCCTAAGTTGATCTGAGTTGGAAAAAAAAATAAAGTGTAGTAAAGCAACAGATATAAGGTGTGGACAATAATGTAATTGTACTTTAGTATGCCACAGCAGTTACATGTGTGTAAATCCATATGAGGATCCTGGAGAAGACCTGTATATGGAGAACCCAACTTCATATAATTTTTTCTGAAATGTATTGGTTCAGCATGAAAGAAGTGCCTTAGTTGTTACACTGCCGTGTGACAGTAAAGTTTATCACTACCTGTATGTTTTATGTAATTTTGTATTATGTTGTAGCTGCTATGGTGTTACATAATATTACATAATAACATTTATGCTCTTGTTAATTTTAATTAAATATAAAACTTATCTTTCTATAATTTCAGTAGTTATTTGCAGTATTAGTTTTGAAGGGAAACTGCTTGGTTGATGTTTCATGATTTATAATTATCCTGTAACACTTGAATACTTTACTGCATTCAGTTTGCATGTTGAAATGCATGTACTTTTCTAAATTATTTAGGATTCCTGCAGATTTTGAAGGAGAAGTGTAATTATGAGTATTTCACTTCTTTGTGACCACCAGCTATGTGTAAAAGCATACTAAGTTGTGTTCATGCCCTTTTTGTTTCCTGAGAGGTATGTAAAACTTGGAGTCTTTGCCAGTTCCATACAAATCATTTGTTCATATAAATAAAACATATAATATGTGTGCAAATATAGTAGAAATAGGCATTATAAAGCTGAGTAAAGAATACTTCCTCTCCTTATTAGGAGAGCTTTTGTTACAGTTTGTCAGACTAGTGTATTTCTAAGTCTGGAGAACTTTAAATTATTGCTACAGTTGTTATAAAAATTAAATTAATATAATTTAAGTGTTCAGGCAGCAAAATCAATCCGTACCAATGCATGTGTTTTAGTTGTAGTATTCTTAATTATCTGAAAGGAGAAATAGTTCAGCAACTTTTTTTTACATGTATGGGGTGGGATGGCATTGCAAAGGTGATTTTTTTGTTTGTTTGTCTGCCGTTTTGACATCAATAAAAGCCAAGAGTTTGGTGTTAGAAAAACTGAGATCACATTTTTTTATGTTATTCTTCCTTTATATTTCTGTATATTTTTCATTCTTTCATTTGGGCAGTGCGAGCTAAGGCACAGGAAAAAAAAACAACAAACCTGCAAACAAAAAAATGATTTTTTTCTGAGCATTTTGAGAGATGATGCTGTTAAGAAGAAAATCCTTGGGGGGAGAGGGAGGGGTGGGGGTAATTGAACACGTATTCTACATAGGGTTTAGAAACCTTTGCTGCAAAAATGTGTTACATGTTTAGGATTAATAACTGTCTTTGAGAAAAACAGCTAGTTATTGAAGTGAGTACATGAAGAGGAGAATGTACTTTTTTTTTTTACTTGATAAATTACAGTATACCTATTAAGATTAATCATGCTGTGTGTAATTAATAACAGTAGTTAACTAACTGAAGTATTGATCTTGATAATGGCTTCAATAGAACAAGGAATAGACGGGATCAACATGCGAGTGAAACACCTTCTCATGGGAAACACAGGACGTAGGTGCAGGAGGTTGAAGGCCAGCTGCGGGTGATGACTCTTTGACTGTGTCCTCCAGGAACTTTCCGTTTGGGTTAAAGTGGCTGCAGAACTGCCTGAGCTTCTACAGGTCCAGCATCTGGCTCAGCAGCTACAGGTG
Organism: Pezoporus occidentalis; assembly: GCF_034315485.1. Taxonomy (NCBI): domain Eukaryota; kingdom Metazoa; phylum Chordata; class Aves; order Psittaciformes; family Psittacidae; genus Pezoporus; species Pezoporus occidentalis. The sequence continues at coordinate 191,952 of NW_026914885.1, forward strand.
TTTCCATGTCAAGAAATGCCTAGTTCTTTGCATAAGGTGCTTGAACTTAATTGCAGTCAGAGTTAATATGATTTAGATTCACATGAATTCATGTTGCTGAATTGTATAATTGATTTTATATGTAATGCAATATATTTCCATTTGGTTATAGTTCTTTTTGTTTGTGGGGTTTTTTAAACAAAAATGAACAAAAAAAACAACAACAAACACAAAAACAATAAAAAAACACCAACAAACTTTCTTCTTTAAGTGGGAATTACCATTGACAGTCTCCCAGTTGGTATAACATTTGGAAAAGACAGAGAGCATTCCCTTCACGTGATTTTGAGCAATGAGAATTTGAAACCCATTGGTTTAAAGGTAATGGTTACTATTTTAGTGTGTGTGTGTTCTGTTTTGCTTTACTGTCTACCATGGCAAATGAACAAAATTGATCATTAATGAAAATACTGACTTTTACATGGTAAATTGTGCCATGCAGAATAACATGAAGAGCTAGAGATAATCCTGAAATAACATGCAATCACTACAATTTTAGAAGGCTGTGGTTATTTTTTACCCCTTCTACATTGTAGGATTTTCTGCAGTTCATAACATTCAATTTGTTCTCTTTATTTTTCCAGGGCAGTTGGCCCCTCTTGGAGAGAGCTCCATCTCTGGTGTTAAGAACAACAGCAGTCTTGCTAGTTCCTTTTGCTTTCTATTCTGATCAGATATCTGGACAAAAGCTGATACATATCATTAATATGATAAATATCCTTTGCACTTGCTATAGTTCTGTTTTGTCTATATGATTGTGACGGATTTGATGCATTTTTTCATTTCCACCAGCAAGTCTTAATTAGAAACCAGACAAAGGAGGAAATAGTGTAAGTTAACATGGTGCTGGGCATTTTATATTGTTATATTTGAATGTACAGACATAGTTTAGTGAGAGCAATTTGTATATTCTGAGTCAATTTATGATATTATGCTTTTGATTTGTGCTTTAAATGGCAACATTTCATTCTTTGCATTTGTATTTATATGTACCAATGCCATTATTCTTCAAAGACCTCTGATTATGGTTTATTTTAATTTTTCAGTTTAAAAGACATAGCATAATAGTAACTCTAAAGCATCACTTTTGGAGGTGGAGGAGCTCAGTGTGCTGTTGTCAGTTTATGATCAGGTAATAATAAAATGTTTTAAGTTCACTTACATACATGTTGTGCACAACTATAGCGATTCCCTTCACACTGAGATTTGAAATCTGCCCATTTGGTTTTTTAGGCTAGTATTAGCTCAGAATATGATAGCACTTCCAGCTGTAAAGCTGTAATCTTGGACATGTTTGAATTCTGACAGCTTAGTTTTGTGTCTTGTACATATTGTGGCACATCAAGAAGATGGAGTAATTTAGGATGTGCAGTAATGGCTGCAAAGTTGTCACTGATAAACAGTTACCTTGACCTGGGGAATGTTTTGTTGAGCAGTTCAACCTGTGACTGCCAGTTTTGTTTTTATTTAATAGTCATTATCTATTTTTTTAGTCTGTTTTTTCTTCCATTCTCTTGTAACCTGATGCTGAATAGGTAACACCCTGTGAACGAGGGCAGACAGTATACTGGAAAATTTGGTGTTTGCAAACGTTTACTGGTCTGCTGTGTTACTTTCACCAAGCCCTATTTGTTATGTTCAAGTAGCATGCCTCTTTGACTTTGCTAACCTCAGGTACCTCTCATGTTGCAACAGGAGTGCAGTCAGAGGCTGTGAATGATATATAAACTGTCATCACCCTCCAGTGCCGAAAGAAACCTGGGAGAAACCCTCACCCATGTCACAAGTGGAAGAGAGACTTGATGGCCCGTTTGTTTCTGTGGACTCCAGCTGAGGTAGGCAAGAAGATATTCTTGGATCTCCATCACTGAGTGTGTCTTGGGCCTGATGACCTCAGAAAAACTGAGAAAGTAGGATGGGGGAACTAAACTAATTTCTGTCAATTGGTAGAAATGTACGCATGTATGTCTCAGTTTTAATTTGATATTTCTTTTGTTAAAAAAAAACACAAAAAAAACCCCAGCAATCAGACAAAACTATAACCTTTTATTAATGCATGATGTCAGTTCTGTGTAAGATGAATTTCCCATGAGACATATGCATCACAAGCAAATACATGTTTAGCTATGGTTATTTCAGCTTTTGAACAATACAGTTAATGTACTTCAACTATCATTGATCATTTGTTCATGCCCTTTGACTATAAAATCCCTGAAGTAATGAATGCGTCTCTCAGCATGTTTATACAGCAGCTAGCATCAGGTAGATCTAGCAAATAGTAAACTACGAGTAAGTGGTTCACAGTTTTCTCCTCCCATTTGTTGTATGGCAAAGCAACATGGTGTTTGCTGAACAGTAATTGAGGAGAGGTTGTTTTCATTTCTGTTTTCATTTGAGAAGAGCATTCCTCAAAATGGAACCATTAGTAGAAGTTGCTATGGGTTTGTGGGTTTGGTTTTTTGATTATTTTTTTTTTAACCTTTGTCGTGGTTTAAGACCAACCAGTAATTCAGTGCCATGCAGCCGTTAACTCACTCCCCCCACTTCCACCCCCTCTTCCTGCAGGGCTGGGGAGGAGAATCGAAAGAATGTAACTCCCACGCGTTGAGATAAGAACAGTCCAGTAACTAAGGTATAACACAAACCACTACTGCTACCACCAATAATAATAATGATAAGCGAAATAACAAGGGAAGAGAATACAACCACTCACCACCCGCCTACAGATACCCAACCTGACCTTGGCAGTGATCTAACCCTTCTGAGTAACTGTCCCCAGTTTATATACTGGGCATGACGTGCTGTGGTATGGAATACCCTTTTGGCTAGTTTGGGTCAGGTGTCCTGTCTCTGCTTCCTCCTGGCTTCCCCTCCTCCCTGGCAGGACATGAGACTCAGAAAGTCCTTGGTTAGAGTAAACATTACTGAGCAGTAACTAAAAACATGGATGTTACCAGCACTGTTCCCAGGCTGAAAGTCAAAACCACAGCAGTGCAGCAGCCACTAAGAAGGAGAAAAATGACTGCTACTGCTGAACCCAGTACAACCGTTTACAAGGAAAAGACTGTAAGCCGTTAAATTCACAAGTTCATTTCCAGTTTAACAGCTGTTCAGACAAAACTGGGAGGAAGTACTGCAACAGGTAATGTTGCTGCTGGATTAGAGACCTTCACTGCAGCATTATCTAGGTTAACTCTTTGGTACTAATACTGTGGTCATTTTTTGAGCCATGCCTCAGACTTTAAAATATTCTCTAACAAATTTTATCTGCCAAATTCAAATTAGATCATAAATCTGCTTTGCAAGTGAAGACACATCAAAGCTGTTTCACAAAATGTCATCTTTTTTCTAAGTGTTTGAAAACATGGAAGTCCATTTGTCTGATATGTGCTGACTTTTTTAACAGTTCATTTATACTGTGGTAAAGCTCAGAAGGATTTGTCTCTACATTTTCTTGTACATCTCTATGCAATTTATTCAGTCTCATAGTAGATAGGCTGGGGATTGAATCTGCTGAGATGATATAGTAAAAGCCCTTTGGCCATGGAAGAAAACGTGATTACAGATCTCTCTTAAGCTTTGTTTTCTTCCTTTATCTCTGTCACTTAGAACTAAATTATTAAAAACTTCGAATAATGAAACTAAGATTGAAAGTATCTGTTTAATCAAATGCAATCTAGAAAATGCAAGAGGGGATGAATTAAAACTACATTAAAACTACACCAATCTTTACAAAAAGGCAAGATGCATGGTTTTTGTGTTTGTTTATTGGAGCTTGCTGTTTCTAACCAGGGCCACTTACTGCTTTTCCTTCTGGTTTTAAGCAGAGTTCAGCTGATAATTAAATCTTGTCAGATGACACTGACAGCTTATGCAGAGGACTTTTTCTACTGTTTTGCTTTTACAGAAAGAAAAAGGCTGCTGAATTACTCAGTTATGCTGGGTAAGGAGTGCTAAGGCCTGAGCTTTCAAACCCTTTCTTGTGATGTGAGCAGCCTTGAGTCACATAAGAAAGTCTTCTGTTAAATCTCTTCCTATACTCCTGTTTTCTAAGCTCACTCTGTGTCTGGGAGAAAATCCGGGAGCTGTTTTTAGTGACCTGGCCTAAGGTTATTTCTCAGATGCATGCAATGGAAAGTTTCTTCTGTCTTGAGGGTAGTTGTCAAGTCAGGTGGTTATCCCTTTCTAAACTGTCTCCTCAGGTCGTTTGTGTAGGATGACAGGGCTAGGCTTAGGCCATAAAATCAGCAAGCTCTCTGTTAGAGCTATGAATGAGGTCAGCTGTATTGACCTGCAAACCAAAGCTTCTCTAAATTCTTCTGCCTACTCCTTTACAGCACAGCAAGGATGGCTAGAAGCAGTGATTTCTTTTCCTTGCTTTGATACTGTTCATCAGCTTAGCAATTGTATAAGATAAGTAAGGTTTGAATGTGGCCTCAGAATTCAAATGAGGATCAGAGTGGAGAAAGCTATGAAACAATGGCTTGGACTTTGTTTTTGTTTTCCTGGTTCTAAAAATCAGTATTCAGAAAGCTGGCTTTCTGTACCACCACAAAACTAAACATCACTCAGCTAATCACTGGAGAGATGGCAAATGGCTGCCTATTGGTTAGAAATTAGCCTTTCTAAGTCAGTTGGAAAACCTACTCTGAATGATATACAGGTTTAATGGCTTTTTTATAATGTAAAGATTTTATGGCCCTTCAGAAGTTCTTTTGTTCTGTTTTTAAACCATATTTGTCACAGGCATAGCTGCCAGATTTTTTACATGTTGTTCTCATTTCTCATTCCCCTACTGTCACACAATTGTTGTTCAATTTTGACTCTTTTCAGGAGCCATGAGTTGAAAGATAATGACAAGGCATATGAAATACCACCAATTTATTCAAAGATTTGAGAACTTTTTCTAAGGTCAGAAGGTGAACAGATCAGAGCCTTCTGCAGCATAGCTTTGCCAGTACTACTTGTAATTTCTATCTAAAATATTGCTGTGTGTGCAGAAGTAGTAAATTGCTTCAAAGATGGAGGCCAGGGATCGCTCTCTCTGATGAATAAATCCAGGAGGATTAGTGTATATAAGCCTGCAAGGTACAATATAATAAGCAAAATATAAAAATGGAAATCTAGTCCCAGATATTCAAAACATTGTTTATATGTTCCATGTTTTTTGGAGTCATTCAAATAATCTGTCACTTTCACTGTGTTTCTGGTTTTTATGCCAATGCAGTTTTGAATTTTGCTACAGAACTAAGAGAAAGATGTGCATTATGTTCATAGTGTGCAGCTGGGAACAGAAAAACACAGCTAATGTAAAATGAGTTTTCAAACAGGATAGTTGTGGCAATATAGTGGTTGACACAAAATAATTTAAATAGGTTCTTGGCTTATATCTTGTAAAATGTAACAGTCGAAGGACAAGAAAGGAGAAATAGGTAGCTTGGGGTCAAAGTTGGGAATTAAATAATAAGTGTGAAAAGTGAGTTCTGGAATAGAAATTTAAAATAGGTTGCTGCTTCCTAGAAGAAGATACTGCACCACTGAGCATTTCAGATGAGCAGTTTGACAGGCTTTGTAACAAAATGGAGGTACAGAAAAAAGCCCGGTCTAATACTCCTTTTTATCTCTTCAGTTTTCTGACGCTGCTGCTGTCAGCAGCTCAGCGAGTACAGCAGGCAGTGGTGCTGGAATACTCTCTCTGCAAGAGCTTGCATCAGGTGTGCTGTTTTGTTGGAATCCTGTTCTTTTCTGGATGCACACAAACTGGCCTACTGGAGAAATCCAGCGTATCTCTGGTACAAGCCATGAAAATTTGGGCAAAAAGCCATAGTAGAGATGTCCTTAAGCCATCCTGGCCTGTGCGTGGGTGTTCACAGAAGCTGTTGAGTTTGGATTTTGTGTGTGGGTAGCTGGATGTGCCACTGGCTCTGCCCAGGCTCGCACTGTCTGAGGTGCTGATAGCACCTGATAGACATAGACAACTTCTGCACCACAGAAGTGGGGACCTGCCTTCTGGGACCATTTATTGGGAGGAACTTATGTATCCCAGCTAATTATGGAGCAGTTGCTATTCCAGTGGGAAACTTTAATATCTGGCAGTGTTTCTAGGGGAACATGTGATGTGAAATACTCAGTTTCCTAAAAGGTAACTTTCTTCTTACCTGCATCATTTCTTTGACAAAGGGACAGAAAATAAGACTTTTCAGAAGAGTAAAAGATCATCTAGCTCACTCAAAAGCATTCTAATTCAAACTCAGATAGATTGTTACAGAGTTGTGGGGAAACTGAAGGAGGATATGCAGGTGTTTTAATGTCTGGCCTGGACTGTCAATCACTTCTGCTAACTAAAAGGTAAGCAACAAAAGTGTATTAAAATGTACATCCTTTGAAATAGAATCATAGAATCATAAAATAGTTAGGGTTGGAAAGGATCTTAAGATCATCAAGTTCCACACCCTCTGCCGTGGGCAGGGACACCTCCCACTAAACCATGTCACCCAAGGCTCTGTCCAACCTGGCCTTGAAAACTGCCAGGGATGGAACATTCACAACTTCCTTGGGCAACCCATTCCAGTGCCTCAACACCCTCACCCTTCCTTATATCCAATCTAAAATTCCTCTGTTTAAGTTTTAACCTGTTACCCCTTGTCCTATCACTACAGTCCCTAATGAAGAGTCCCTCCCCAGGATCCTTATAGGCCCTCTTCAGATGCTGGAAGGTTGCTATGAATTCTCCACGCAGATTCTCTTCTCCAGGCTGAACAGCCCCAATTTTATCAGCCTATCTTCATACGGGAGGTGCTCCAGTCCCCTGATCATCCTCGTGGCCCTTCTCTGGACTTCTTCCAACAGTTCCATGTCCTTTTTATGTTGAGGACACCGGAACTGCACAGAATACTCCAAGTGAGGTCTCACAAGAGCAGAGTAGAGGGGCAGGATCACCTCCTTCAACCTGCTGGTCATGCTCCTTTTGATGCAGCCCGGGATACGGTTGGCTTTCTGGGCTGTGAGTGCACACTGCCGGCTCACATTCATTTTCTCATCGACTAACACCCCCAAGTCCTTCTCTGCAGGGGTGCTGTGAATCTCTTCTCTGCCCAACCTGTAGCTGTGCCTGTTATTGTCCCGACCCAGGTGCAGGACCTTGCACTTGGCATGGTTAAACTTCATAAGGTTGGCATCAGCCCACCTCACAAGCACGTTGAGGTCTCTCTGGATGGCATTCCTTCCCTCCAGCATATCAACCGAACCACACAGCTTGGTGTCATTGGCAGACTTGTTGAGAGCACACTAAATCCCGCTTTCCTGGTCGCTGACAAAGATGCTGAACAAGACTGGTCCCAGCACTGATCCCTCAGGGACATCACTCATGACTCGTCTCCAGCTGGACACTGAGCTATTGACCACAACTCCTCTCGTGCGGCCATCCAACCAGTTTTTTATCCACCGAGTGGATCTATCAAATTGATGTCTCTCCAATTTAGAGACAAGGATGTCATGTGCGACAGTGTCGAACGCTTTGCACAAGTCCAGGTAGATGACATCAACTGCTCTACTCCTCTTCCTCAGCTCTGTAGCCCCATCATAGAAGGCCACCAAATTGGTCAGGCAGGATTTGCCCTTAGTGAAGCCATGCTGGCTGTCACCAGCCACCTCCTTGTTTTTTGTGTGCCTTAACATGCTTTCCAGGAGAATTTGCTCCAAGATTTTGCCAGGCACAGCAGTGAGACTGGTCTGTAGTTCCCTGAGTCACCCATTTTCCCCTTCTTGAAAATGGGGGTTGTATTTCCCTTTTTCAAGTTGTCGGGAACTTCACCTGACTGCCATGATTTTTCCAATATGATGGACAGTGGTTTAGCAGCTTCATCCGCCAGCTTCTTCAGGATGTGTAGATGGATTTCATCAGGTCCCATGGACTTGTGCATATTCAGGTTCTTAAGATGCTCTTGAACCATATCCTCTTCTACAGTGGCCTATGGTCTTCATTCTCACAGTCCCTGTGTCTGCCTTCCAAGACTTGGGTGGCAACTAAGGCTGCCCTGGAGCATCACATTTCCAATGAGCCCTTCCCTGTTGGTGAGCATGAGGTCAAGCATGGCACCTCTCCTTGTCGGCTCCTCTGTTACGTGCAGGAGGAAGTTGTCTTCCACACAATCGAGGAACCTCCTGGATTGCTTGTGCTGGGCCGTACTCCAAAAGATATCAGGGTGGTTGAAGTCCCCTACAAGGACAAGGGCTTGTGAGCGTGAGGCTGTTCCTATTTGTCTATAGAGCGCTTCATCCACAGAGTCTTCTTGATCAGGCAGTCTGTAACAGTTCCCCACAGTAATTTCCTCCATAGCTGTTTTCCCTTTAACCCTGACCCACAAACTCTCTGTTAACTGGTCACCTGTTCCCAGACAGAGTTCCATACTGTCCAGCCTATCACTGACAGAAATAGCAACACTCCCTCCCTGTCTGATGGGCCTGCCCTTTCTAAAGAGCCTGTAACCTTCCATTCCAACACTCCGGTCATAGGAGCCATCCTACCATGTTTCTGTGATACCAATTATATCATATCCCCATAGACATTCACACATCTCTAATTCCTATATGCTTTTAAACTGAGGCTGTATGTATTAAGAGTAAAAATGTGCAATTGTAGCGGCACTTACCAGCTGTTCTTTCCTCTTGTGAGTGCCATCCTTGCAGAATTACTGATGGATGGTCCAATAACTATGAGACTTCTAATTACCCACTGTACTGTTTTCATATTTCTGAACTTGGAAGCCAACACAACCAAAAAGCCAGAAGGTGATCTTAGTATGAATGTTTGCTGAGTACTTCAGTTCATCAGAGAGGCAGGAAGTGTGGAAGGGCAAGCATAATTCCCATGTAAGTGCAATAATATCTCTCACAGCATCTTCTGAAATCAGTCATGTTGCTCTAAGGAGGTGGAGTCTATAAACAGACGGATTTTGGAGGCTGAACATAAAGATTTATCATACTTTACTTTTTTTCCAGCTAATGGAGGAGAAGTATATTTTAAAAGAACAAAATTTGGAATCTCAAAATGCACAATATTGAGTAGAAGCTCTCAGAAAGATGGCAGGCATCACAAGATGTATAAAAAAGTCCTGATGGCTGCTGATGTTAGAACACAAATAACTTTCATTTAATTACTTCTCCTTTAAAGCGTATTGATCTATACACATTAAAATGACCACATAAATGTTGAATGGATTTGATGATTAAACCCTTATTGTAGTTCGAAGCATAAGTTTATGTTATCATATTTTGTCCTGCTGTGCTGGGGTTTTTTACTCACTATTTGGCACATACATGTGTGTATGTGTTCACGAAGACTCCAAGGAAACATTAAAATACATGCTGAACTTCTGTTAAAGCACATAGAATGCAGGTGTTTTTAGAAAATAAGGAAGAGGCATTGAAACACTATCCTAAATAGGAAAGTAAGTATGTGAGGAACTGAAACTTAAGACTGTTTTTGACACACTAGTTTTTGCTAAGTGACAATTTACTTTGTAAATGTCTTGGGATTGTTTTGTAAAATGCTGCTTATTCTGAATTAGTGATTTTTAGTTCTGACAACAAATTCCCTTATTCTGCCAACATAACATTCTCATTTTGCTGAAGAAAGCTGAAGTCTGTAGCTCTTTTTTGCATCTCAGCTTTCAAATCTACTAAATATTTCAGTCAGTTCTGTTTACATCTTTATTTTCAGCACATTTAGGTAATCTGTAGGGTTTTAAGTTGTTTTAGCTTGTGTCTGCTGTGAGATATTAATATAGCATTGAGAAGGTACACGGTGTGGAATGTTTTGGTCTGTAACACCAATAAAAACAGATGGGGGATCAGAGCCGTGTATGATGTGAGGTGCGCAAAAATGCACATCTTGCCTATTAATCATGGCCTACTGCTGACAAACAAGTGACAGTAATTGATGCAGCTCTTTGAGAGACAGTCTGGAACTCCTGCAACCTGGGAAAGCTCATTCAGTTCTTTTCCTTCCCTAAGTTAGTGATGAATAACAAGCCCTACTTTATTGCTGCCCAGTGTTGCCTTACGAGGTAGCAGTGTCAGTGACAAGCCTGGAAGCAATTAGAGCACTGTCTGGCAAAGTCTTGCCTGTGTTCTGTTCCTGAAAACTATTGATGTTTTCAGTACATTGGCCATGAAAGGGCTGATGCACATGAATCTAAAGTGCATTTGAATATCTAAATATGCTCTCTTAGGTTTTCTACTTGACAGTCTAATTATGAAAATGTTTTGATTATTTATTTTCATCTTATACTCTTAAGCCGTAGTGTCAGGCTTTCTAAGATGCCCAGTAGATCTCAGCAATAAAATATGTGCATTCTGACTAGGTCTGACTTGCACTCCATCTTTTGTTTTAGGTGAACTTGTCTGACTGAGAGTAAACCCAGAAGGTCTTATGGCTGTAGGAAAATGTCGAACTGTTTTAATAGGCAGTATGCCAGACCAAGGCAACATATGTTCAAACCACTGCTGGCTGCTAAAGTCCTGCTTGCAAAGTATTCCTTTTTTTGACAGCAGGAAGAGAAATCAAGGCTTAGCCCAGATACTAGAACAAAGATATTTCTGCTAAATTTTCTCTCTAGTAGGTAGTGACTGCTTCCATCACATGGAGCAAAATTTACTTCCAGAGCAACAATGGCCTGCCTTGGTTATTACTGGAGTGAGGCCAAAATATTTCACTTCAGTGCAATAATATTTGTACAGCAAAAGAGCTGCCGAATGGAGCCTGCTAGGACTATCATATTTGCTGGCAGAGCCACCTCCTACCCAATCATGATTTAGATCTGCTGCCATTTCCTTGTAATTATCAGGCCAGGTATGATAGTATTCAAATCCCTGTTACTCTTGAATATGCTTTCTGATGGTTTCATTTTCTGCTTTCTTAACAATTTTCTGCAGGAGCAGAACAGGTTTCCCCAGCTCTGAGAAAAGGAGGAGGTAGTCAGATGGGGTGGCATAAATAGCACTGTAGGAGGGTGGGTGAGTAGGAAGAAAGAGTTGAGGACTTCCAGCTCATTGCTCTGGTTGTTTCATTAAACAGAAGGGCAGCTAGTCAGGTGGTAACACTGGATAAAGGAACTGGCATGATGACAGTCCACTATTGTCTGTAGGAGAGAGGAAGTTTTCAGCAGTTCTCATGTAAGATTCTGCTGGCACTTTAGAAAGAAGGAATAATCACTCCCATTTTATGGATGTGGTGACTGAAGCAGAGTTATAATAATAACAGAGCTGATAATCCACATACTTGCATCTTCCATTGACTGGAACGAGAGCTGCAGAAAGTTATGACCTCTGTGAACCAAGTTGGTTACATCTGATTTGCCCAACCTCTGCAATGATTGAGCAGTAGAACAGAATGGAGGCCTAGGTAAAGAAAGAAAAGAGGCAAGCTGCTAATGCATCATGTGTTTCCTTACACTAAAATCACTTGCAATTTAGACCTTCCTATTTAAGTGCTGCAGTTTCTCTGTGCCCAAATGACTAATGGGAAGAGCCAGAGAACTGGAAATGTTTCAATGAGCTGAGAAATACAGATGTAGTCCCCTGCATGTGAAGTGACCTGAGAAGAAAGGTAGCTCCCATGTTTTCTGGGACTGCACTTACCTCCAATCTAATTATACAGAGCCCTGCAACACTGCAGAGGATAATGCGTATTTCACACAGGTATAAATGAGTTTGCACTGGAAGGTTGCCTTTACCAACCTGACTGTTTGTGTCACCAGGTTTGTGGTCTCAGAACTACTGAAATCACAGCACAGCAGTATTTCTGGACACTTGACAAGTTATCAACATCAGTGAAAATATTGTGTAGGGACAGCCCCTCATGCAAGTTCTTTCCAGGTGATGTACAATCTCCTTTTGTGGAACAAGGACTACAGTAACTACTTAAATTATTTAAAATAGTTCTTAAAATATTTCATTACTTAAAATATTTCATGATTTTGTGCTGACACCACCCTCAATACATAAGCACTATCATCTGTGTCTAGTCTGAAGGGTTTCGAAGCATGGGTATGCCAAGAAAGGTGCAGTTACAGGGGCCTTTTTCAGTCTTGAAAATCTTAACTCATTCTGCTGAATAGTGGGCTTATAGTATTGCCATGCCCCCAAATAAACCTGTAGTTAAAGCAGTGATGTATAGAATTGCACGTCTGGTAGTGCCTACGGAGATGTGTTGTTCAATGCAGTGTTGTGAGGGTTGGGCAGTAGTAATTCTCATCGTGCTGATGGTGTATGAAAGGTGGATCATCACTTTTGGACACACTGCAAACTTCTGGATTTATCTTTAGATTGGCAGAGGGCATTGTAAAGCCTTCAAGTCTTTTAGTATGCATCATATCCTCTAAGCACTAAAGTGAATGAACCATGCGTTATTTTTCCATGCAGCTCATGGTCCACCCTTTTCTTCTGAAAACACTAAATGATGGTTTACTTCCTTATGTGAGATGTCCAACTCCTGCTGGGGGGGGGGGGAGGGGCTTTTTTTCTTCCAGCTTGTGAGCTTTTTTCCGCTTCTTTTTAAGCTTCTCTCCTGAGTTTCGAAGTGCTGTGGGCATTGGTGACTAAGCAGCAGATTTTTTTTATACTTCCATTTGGCCATGTTTGCTTTTTGAACACAAATTTACCTCTTTAGGGCCTGATTTTTTTCCTCACATCATTCTTGTTGCTCTGATATTGTGGTGCTCTTGCTAGAATAACTAGTGAGCTAGGTTCTCTAGCAGAAATAGTAAAAAGGTGGGACTTTAAAGGAAATTGCAAGTAAAAGAGGAAACTGATGGCAATGTAAAGAAAATATTCAGTGAAATCATACTTGCTTACATCGAAGGAATAAAACTTTTTCTGAACACAGAAAAAATAAAAAATTAAAAAAAGGTTAAGAAGTTTGAGTGCAATTCTGAGAATTTCTTGGTAGTAGAAGGCCAGTGTTATTCCAGCCCCTCTTGACGAAGTTTAATCCAGTCTGCCATCTAATGACAAGATCCTTTTGACCTCGCATTTTATGTCAGAGTTAGTAGAAGGTGCACTATAACAGAATGGCTTTTCTTCTTAGAGCTCAAGTTATTTGCACCATCTACTATTGTTACTGCACTATCTGCTGAAAGTTTCTGATTTTATTGAAATAGCTTTTTTCTCTCTGGTACCAGAGAGACCTCAAGTGTTTATGTGGTTGTGCTCGAGGGAGAACAGCAGGAATTCACAATTTTATGGGATGTTTTGGATTTGATGTGCTTACTCTTACTAAAACTACATTCTTGTGTGTACATGGTGAAGGACACCGAGGTAAGTGTAGGCTACAAGCAGAAAGACTGCACAAAAGACATTTTTGGAACCCTAGGTAGATTTCCATAGCTTTGTATGTAAATTTGTGAGAGAATATAATGGAGACTAGGAATAGGGTAAATGAAATGCAGAAGGAACTCATAATTTCATCTAAGTTGAGGTGGTTTTGCCTGTGAAATAGAGGGAACTGGAATTCTAGATGTTGCAGAAATCCTCGCAATTGCCAGGAGTGTTTCACTGAAAGATTTATTTTATGGTTGTGTTCTCAATTCCACTGAACTTTTTGTCTTATTTTAGTACAATTCTTAGCTTAGGTTAGGTATGATACAAAATCTGTTTCCCTCTAAGTTTTTTTTCCCTCTTTGCATTTTCTGTTTAGGTTATTGTTGCTGTTACACATGTCAACTTCTCAACCCTTCCTTTCCTTGCTATTTCTCTGTGTTTAGTTCTTTCTTCAAGAAATCTGGAAAGATGCAGAAGAACAAAAGTGCAAAATGAGTAGTGTATTCCCTGCTGATTTCACAAGTTGAACCAATACTTTTCACAGTGTTTTTGCATCCTTCCTTCAGAGGCACTTGCCAGATCCTGAACCGTGCTCAGACTCTCATTGCTGTGGCTATGCACTGCTGTGGATTACTAGGATAAGATGTGACCTAGGAAAATGTAACTGCAAGTGATAAAAGCAGGAGTGTTTTTTTTTTGTGGAGAAAAGTTAATGCTTCCTTTGCATCTGAGTTTGTTATAACATCAGTAATTATACAGAGTTCAAGGTCCCTAGAAAACTATGTTCTGATATGTTGGGCACACCTTATGATGTATTTTTAACTTTGATCCAATGAAGCTGTCATTGTTTCCTGTATGCTATAGCTATTTTACTGAACTGCTAAAGTACTGTTCTTTATTTTTCTAGCATTTTCAGAGCTGCATGAATAGAGGCAGTCAGTATGGTTAAGTTAATTACAGGCAGCTAGTCTCAAAAGTGTTTTTCTGACTTGTGTGTCCAAGCAGTCACTGGGAATACAGATACTGAGATACTTTGTTCCTTACTATATTTGTAGTTACCTAACATGTACAGCCCAGAAAGCCAACCATATCCTGGGCTGCATCAAAAGGAGCGTGACCAGCAGGTCAAAGGAGGTGATCCTGCCCCTCTACTCTGCTCTTGTGAGACCTCACCTCGTGTATTGTGCGCAGTTCTGGTGTCCTCAACATAAAAAGGACATGGAACTGTTGGAAGAAGTCCAGAGAAGGGCCACGAGGATGATCAGGGGACTGGAGCACCTCCCATATGAAGACAGGCTGAGGAAGTTGGGGCTGTTCAGCCTGGAGAAGAGAAGGCTGCGTGGAGACCTCATAGCAGCCTTCCAGTATCTGAAGGGGGCCTATAGGGATCCTGGAGAGGGACTCTTCATTAGAGACTGTAGTGACAGGACAAGCGGTAATAGGTTAAAACTTAAACAGGGGAAGTTTAGGTTGGATATAAGAAGGAAATTCTTTCCTGTTAGGGTGGTGAGGCACTGGAATAGGTTGCCCAGGGAGGTTGTGAATGCTCCATCCCTGGCAGTGTTCAGGACCAGGTTGGACGAGGCCTTGGGTGATACGATTTAGCGTAAGGTGTCCCTGCCCACAGCACGGGGTTGGAACTAGATGATCTTAAGGTCCTTTCCAACCCTAACTATTCTATGATTCTAAGTGTTTCCAAAAGAAGCAGCCAAATAAGACCTACAAGTATTTGTGAGAGGAGGAGGTGTTTTGTGGAATGATGAGGTGTCGTGTCCCTCTGGGAGTACTTCTGTGCTGCCTACCTTACATGACAAGGAGCCCATGGTGTGGCAGTCCCTGCGTCAGCTGCAGCTAGTGGCAGCATTTTCTTAATTGTGACTTCTTGCCTCAGGAAGATAGCAAAGGCAATTACAAAATTAAATATGGCATATTTATGGAAAGCATTTGTTAGTAATGGTGTAGTTTATTTTTAGTTGGTTTTTATTTTTTTTAATGTAAAGATTTTATTTGATTTTTGCAGATACTTTATTCATTCAGATGGTTTTTCCTGAAAGCATCTCCAGTTTCCATAAATGCTGCTTTTCTAAGTGTCAGTCAGGGTCTGCGTGTGAGAAGGGCACTGGGTGGACTTCTGTGCATGTTTCCTGTTCAGTAAAGTTTGTACTGAAAAGGATATTTGTTCTGAAAACCTTGTTTTCTGCTTGGAATAGTGTTTGGGTGTTACACAAGCGGTCAGCATTTTCCTGCCCATTTGTACCTGAAACTAAATGTGACTGCATAGAGTGTGATTTTTTTTCATTAATATGATAATAGTAATAGTTCATTACTATGCTAAAAGATTTTGATTTGGGAAAAGGTGTTTGCAGGGTGATTCATGAACTGAAACCTCACTCTCGATTGAAAAGGTTCCTCTAAGAATTACAGTTTTATTTGATGTGTGCCCTGTGGTCTTCTGCTTGTTCTCATTTACAGCCTGGGATGCTATTTTGGTTTGTACAGTTTTGCAGCTACCTAGGTAGTTATTTCTGTCTTGTGAGCTTATGGTTTAGATCAGTAGTTAAGAAAAAGGAAGATAAATACTGTTTCTAGTATGTGGTTGATAAATGAGGAGTGAAATGATGAATTCGCCTGACCATGCTCTGAAGTCTGTGGCAAAGCTAGAATTTTAAACTGTATTCTGATTCAGCTATTAGATAAGACTCCTTGACTAATAAAGAGTTTCAGCTGTACAAAACCCTTTTTTTTTTTTTTTTTTCCCCCATATAGAGCAGTTTGAATGTCACCTACAAACCAGATTCCCTTGTTTTGACATGAACAACCAAGATTTCCTCTTGTGCTGGCAGATTTCATTAACTATGTGGTGTTTTCACATCACTGGGCACTCACCCAAAATAGCCTACACATTGTTAGAGTATACTTACTGGTAGGAAGCATGACATTTCTGATGCTGGGCCACCAAAAAAAATGTAGTAAATTTTCATGCAATTGTAACTTTGCCAGCATTTACAAAAAAGAAAACAATGATCTTCTTGTTATGGAGATCATTAATGAAACATCAGCACTGATCTGCAAATGCTGCCATGTTGTCATCCAGCTGAAAAAACAGTCTTAGATAACTTGAGTACATTGCATAATACAGGAAGTGGAAAAACAAACAAAATTTTCAAGTGTTGTTTACATTTTAGCTGGATCTGAATGAAAAGTCTACAGTAAATAGCTTTTTGAGTAGTTTATCCTCTGAGGGAGTATCTGTGAGGCTGAATATATTCCTTCTCATCTGTCCAATACTGATATTTGTGGTCTCATTTTTCAGTGTTAATCTGTTTGAAATGCAAATAGCATTGAATTTCAGATAAGTCATGTGGCACTGTTTCTGTTTCCTGTTGGAGAAGTGTCCAGTTGCTCTGCAGTTGGGATTTGTAGGTGATCGAAAATTCATCTTCGTTATGCAGTTGAGCACGTAACATTGAAATTTGATTACCAGTTAGTCTCTTAAAAGATAAAAGCAGTGAGTCACATGTTGTGATAGGCAAACTCATGCTCCAGTAAACTCAGGGAAACCCAGTAACTTGCAGAACTTGCTTGATATTTTTTTAATCTAGCTATATAGTTCAGTGTGTTTCAATGCCAGTACATTCAAGACAAACTTATTGCCCTCAAATAGTATTCTTCAGCTATATCTCACTGTAGAATGGCTAAGTTGCAAAACTCAGTAAGATTTGAGAAGACCATCAATGAAGAAAGTCTTCAACTGTTTCTTGTAAGATCTGCCATTTTCAAGTGTTAAATTGTCATGAGGATCAAGTGTGTAAACAGTGATCTGCACCGAAGTTTTGATGTTCAATTCTGAAACATTTGTTAACCAGCTTTAAAAGTCCTCCCCTGATATTTTTCAATTTTCAAGATGAGAGATTTCTTTAGAATGAGTTACAGTCTGTAGCAGTTTATCTTGTTAAAAAGTTTTTGAAGGAAATTGCATCCAGGCAAAAAAAAAGGTAAAAAATTATTTTAAAGACTGAAAAAACAGAAAACTGAACTGCAAAATGGACCTGTCAGCTCTTGCTATGAATGGTGTGTAAACTAAGTCATGCACAGAGTTCAAGAGACTTTTGTTGACTTTTCATTAGCTGAAGATCTGTTTCTGTGACACAGCTGAAGGGACACAGACATTGCTGACCAAAAAAAGATTGCTCAGCATTGACCATCAGACTGATACTGGCTCACATGAGAATTATTAATGGATAGCCACATTGTGAATTTTGTCTTTTATTAGCAGGAGAGGATAGGAGGGTTCTGTGCTGGCACACGTGTTTACAACATGGAGTTATAAACTTTAAATTTGTACTGAACTGAACAAAATTGTAAGGTAATTCATTATAGTTACGTTTGTTATCATTAAAATTAATAGCCATCTGGTGAGTATCAGCTTCAGCAGGGATGTTCTTTAGTTTGGTTGGCCTTCAGTAGACAAGTGAGAGTTGCAGAGGATCTCCGTCTTCTCAGACATTGCTTGGCATTGGGTGTTTTCTGCCAGCAGGATCTCAGGGTAGTTGAAGGAAAGAACCTGACAATGGATATAATTGTTGTACATGTGGGGCTAGTGTTCTCAGCCTATATTATGTGCTCATTTGTTGTTATGTAATGTTAAGTATGCATGAAGTTTGTTTATTTGATCAGCACAGCTCTCCCATTTCTCTTGTCCCTGCCCCCCAAGCCACAGATGCAGCAGTGTTTTTTCAGTCGAGTGAGGACACCACATAATTTATGATTGCCTGGGGGGTTATTCTTTGGTTAACTTAAAACTTGGCTGTTTTTATAATTATTTTTTATTTTATTTTCCCCATGTGAAAAAATTCTGCTCTTACATATTATTACCACTGTATTTAAAATATGTGACAATATGCAAACTGTATTTCAAATGGTGCAGCACTGGCCAGCCTCCAAGCCAGGTTAGATTTATATGATAACAGTGTATTATATTGTTTTGTGTCAAATTCCTGAACTGAGATGGCAGTTAATTTTAACACCTAACACCCCCATGTATATACAAACGAATTTTATAAAAATACAGTAAATTGGTGGAAGATGCATGCTTCTTTAAAGAGCTGATTGTTTCAGGGAAAATGTCCTACCTATTCAGAGATTTGTTGAGATTAAACTGTGTGTTTTCCATTGTCTTATTTGTCCATTATTTATTTCAGTAAATTCTGGAGGTCCTTGATAGTTGTGCTAAGAGCTGTACATGCATAGTAAGAAAAGTGGTCTTCCCTGCAGTTGAAGAAGGGAGAGGCGAGAGCTGGATGTGAAGAACAACCGTAGAAAGCATAGTGTGTGCTTTGTGAATGTAGTTTTCTGGGTGTTGATTTTGTTTTGTGTTTGTTTGGGGCTTTTTTACCTTTCTAACATACATGTGGAAACAAACTTTCCTGTTCTTGTTGCTTCCTTTCTGATTTCTCTCTGGAGTTATGGTTCCCTCTTCCTTATAATAATTGTAGACTCATAGAATATGAGGTTGGAAGGTACCTCAAGAATGATCTGGTCCTACTTTCTGTCTAGAAATGTTCTCCATTTACAAACCTGAACAAGAAAACATACCTCATGATGCTTGTCATGCTGGGGAGTAACACGTTAGAAATCAAAAAAGAAAAATGGCTGCATGGCTTGTTTATCCTGATATTTAAAGCTGGATTTTCTATAAATTACTAAAAGCATCTTTTAAATTTATTTTTTTAAACAAATTTTAAAAAATTCAGTGTAAAGGGTTGTTTGAGAGCTGTAAACTGCTGCATGCCTTGCAGCCTCAAGTTCAGTGTGAGTACTTTGGAAACAGCTCTAATCTAGAACTCTAAATAATTTACTGTGACTACTCTATTCTGTCATCTGTCAAAGCCAGGCTGCAGTAATTGAAGCTGAAGTAGTTTAGCCACTGGAACTGCATAAAACAATAGGGGTGAATGTATTTCAGCACAGTATAAATGTTTGATCGAAGTTCTGTGCATTATCAAAAGTAATACCCTGTTTTAACAAGAGTTTTCCTGCTGGTATACGTTTTTAACAAATACCAAAGCCTATTTTCTATTATTTTTGCAGGAGGATGAACTTCTACTCAACAGCCCACACTTTCATAGAAATAAGTTCAAAGAAATGTTGAGCAAATGTCGCTAATCCTTTTGAATGAGTGATGCAAGTTCGTGAGATCACTTGTAAAAGTGATGTAATATACAGAAAGGCTCTAATAACTGAACATATGTTGTATGTAAAGCAAGGAGCAAAGTAAGCTGAAACACTAACATGAAATTGAGCAGCATGTATTCTGTATCCACATCAAAGCTCTGGATGAAAGGCATTTGAGACAAGGACATGGAGCTGGTAATGTCTCTTTTTCTGGCTGTAGCATCATACATGAATATATTGTATTTCAACAGTCTGAACTTCAGTCTCTTAAAACAGGTTCAGACTTGAGGAGGTATAGCATTAATGACAGTTGCAAATAATTGTGGGTGGTTTACTTGTTTGCTTGTTTTTTAACCTTTATGATCAAATTTCTTACATATGTGGATCTGGTGATATGTGTTGAGTGAAATCCCATTTTATTTGCTATTTTTAATTTTTTACTCCTGAATGGGCTGTAGAGGTTGCATGCAGGAATTCTGATGCTTGTTGCAGTTGTATTAACATGCACAAATTCATTTTGTGTTTGTTAACACTACTACAAATGAGCATGCTATGAATTTATCATCTTTTTCTTCAACTAAGCAGAATGCATACCTACTGAGCCTGGTGTTTCATGACATTCAACCTTATACTTTTGCTGCTTAGATTTCTTCATAAGCCTGTGCTCATAATTAGGACAACTGGAAAGGATAATAATAATTAGAATAACTGGAAAGCAGTGCAAAGACCTCTAAGTTAGATCTGAGTTGGTGAGGCCATAAGGTGCAACTCAATACCATGTAGGTACACTGTCATGGAAGCATCAAAGCTTTGTTGTTGGTCTGAGTTAACAAACCCACTTTTTAGGTCATCTTGATTTGGAAAGAGCTGTTCAATTTTAGCTATATGGTTTCCAGGTTCGAAGGTTCCTCAGTGCATTGTGGGTTTGGGTATTTGCTTGGCAGTCCATTCTGCAGTGTAAATTCATTTGTGATTTCCTTAAAGGAGGGACAAAACATTGTCCATTCATAGAAATAGAATGAGATTACATTGACTGTAAGATAGGCCTTGTTGTTTATGTGTGTATGCAGCAGTGAACGACTCATTCATTGCTTGCAGAATGTAACCACTTTATACCACTGCAAAATGAGTATAAAATCCGTGGCTTACACTGGGAGGTTTTTAGGTGCACTTTACTTTTGTATTTATGGCTCTGTCTATGTATGGCTCTGTCTATGTTTCTGTCTAGCTTAGCAGAGCCTTCAGTGCAAAGTGGCTGTGGCAGGCAGCCTGAAGAGGCTGCCCAGTCTGGTAATGGGTGGACTGATTCTTACAGCTTTGCACTGTACCCAGTATCTAGTCATGATGCACAGTGTACATGGACAGAAAGGGTGAATGGAGACTCCTAGTATTCTGCCCTTGCTGAAAATTTAATGCTTTGGGGAACTTGTGGCATATATGTCTGTAATACCTGTTTGTTCTGATGAAACTGGCAGTTAAACTGAGGACATTTGTACAATATAGTTTATAAGTTGATTTATCTTGACTATCACTGTGGTGATCTCTTAGAAAATCACTCTGAAGTAACTCAGAAAATACTTATCCTGAAATAAGTTTTTTATATCTTCAAGGCATTAGTTCTCTATGCTCAGAGGAACAAAAAAATAAATTATTTACATTCACAAGGGTCACTTCTTTTTTTCAAGTGAAGAAGAGCACAGTGCCTCCAAAATGGCTGAGCATTACTGAGTGCAAAATGTTTGGAGAGCAGAACTTTTCAGCTGTCAGCTGTCCCTAAATACATCAGGTGGAATTAGGTGGTTACAGAGTCAGTAACATTAAATTCAGAGGGGGATGCCAGCATTGACATAGGGTCATTTCTGTCCTGGGCCCTTCAAGCAAAGTGTACAATATTTCTCTCTTCTAATCAGAAGCAGATGCTCTCCTCCCAGCTGTCCCCTGTACTCTTGCTCAAATTCTTACATTAGTAGCATGGGCCAGGCAGTGAAAACTTCATTTCCCATAATATCTTCAATGAAATCTGTAGGATTATCGCCACCTGTTACCACTGTGCAGCGCTCAGATGCTGTTCCATTCTGCAGGGTGCGATAGAAAGTAAATGCAAATATGAATGGCCCTGCAGGAGGAAGAACTGCAAGTACCAGTGCAGGCTGAGGCTGACGTACTAGAGAGCAATTCAGCCAAGAAGGACCTGGGAGTACCAGTAGATGGTGAGTTGATTTCGAGCCAGCAGTGTGCCCTTGCGTCCAGGAGGCCAAGTATACCGCAGTGCATCAGGAGGAGTGTGGCAGTAGTTGAGGGAGGCAGTCCTCCCCCCTTCACTTGACCCTGGTGTAGACCTCTGGAGTACTTTGTCCAGTTCTGGGCTCCTCAGTACAAGACAGACAAAAAAGTACTGGAAAAGTTCCTGTGGCAGGCCACAGGGATGATCAGGGCTTTGGAGCATCTTTCTTATGAGGAGAGATTACGGGAGCTGGGCCTGTAAACAGGTCTAGAGAAGAACAAACTGAGGGGATCTCATTAATGCATCTAAGTATCTCAAAGGCAGGTGGCAGGAGGATGGTGCCAGGCTCTCTTTGGTGGTGCCCAGCAACAGGACAAGGAGCAATGGCCATAAACTAAACCACAAGAAGTTTCACCTCAACATGAAGAACTTCTTTACATTGAGGGTGGCAGAGCACAGGAACAGGCTGCCCAGGGAGGTTGTGGAGTCTTCCTCTCTGGAGACATCAAAAACCCACCAGGATGCCTTCTTGTGCAACCTGTTCTAGGTGGCCCTGCCTTGACAGGGAGAGTTGAACTAGATGATTTCCGAAGGTCCTTGGCAACCCTGACGATTCTGTGAAAAGAGAACCTTGCAGGGATCCTGGGGCAGGAAATACTACCTTTCTGGACTGAATATCTCAGGACTCTACTCTTCAGTCCATGTTCTTCCTATTTATTTTCCCCTTTCCTCTTTGTATAATTTTTTGGTCTCTCCATGCCTCTCTAATGCTTTTTTCTCTCTTGCTTTCAGGTTGTTTTCATGAGAAAAAAACAGAACAAACCAAAAATCAACCAAACAACTACAAAAAAATTGAATTTATTGAAACAGATCTGAATGTTCAGACTGTGATATTGGTGAGGCCTACACTGGGGGTGGGATTCAGTTGCCCAAGTGTAAAGCGCCATTGTGCTGTAGAAGATACCCTAGGGCAACTCACTTGGGCCTGCATTTGCACAGAAGGGCATGAGGTCCTTTCTCATTTGTCAGCCTCATGGAGACATTTTCACTTGCCCTGAGGCTGCTGGAATGCCACTGGACACCTATGTTTACGCAAATGAATCTCGACCACTGTGCAAAGGTTGAGAGAAAGTTTCCTGAGTATTTTTTTTGACAGAAAATTTGGGGTTTATTTATTCTTTTGTGTGGTATGTGCCTTTCCTGTAGACAGAATTCCTGATCAAAGCTTGGTTGTTCAGCTCACAGCATGCACGTATGCTGCCAGAGGGGAATTAAACATTTTCCAACCAGTTTTGTAGCAGCAGCAGCTTACACCAGTGACTCCCATGCTCTGTTGTACATTATTGCCACTTAGGAAGCCTTGCATTTATAATGTGCTGTTTTGAGGATTGTTTCCACTTTTTGTGAATCCTGCTCTTTGCCAGAAAAAAAACAAACAAACAAAAAAACCCCAACAATGTAGGAACAATTAGCAGAATAACAAGCATTAACAGGAATATTTGTCTTCCTGTCATAAACCTAAATGGTTATAATATGAGTTCATCTGGAAGTTGAATGATTGTGTCCTGTTTTCTTCATGATCTTAGAGCAAGTAATGAGAGGGTAAAGAAGACCTGAATGTTTTAAACAAAAGAGAATATATTCCTTTGAGAATATGGAACAAACTGCATATCTGGCACCATTTTTTTGTTCTCTGCCTTGCCTTACGCAGTCTTTGTGGAGAGTGCATAAGGATTCATTTAGAAATGCAGCCCGCATGCCTATCATCTCCACATGGGGTCAGAGGTCTGTCTGTCTATCATTTTGGCCAGGTGAGATATTAATCTTGAAAAGATTTGCTAAACAGACTCCTTATATGTTTCTGATATTTCTTAATGTGATTATGGTGGCTTGTGCTTCCCTCCTGTCACTGAGGAGAGGATTTTAAAAAGTGCTCTGTTGGCCAGATTCTGTTCCTATTAAAGACATCAGGGAGGCTGTCCTGGGTATGATGGAAGTTGAGACTGGACAATAATAATCAGTGTCTTTAAAAATCTCATCATGTATAATTTTGTAGACAGCAGATAGAAAAGTTGAAATTAAATACTTGGTATACAGGCAGCCTGTCGGTACCTGCTAAGAAATCTTGTATGCCTGAATTCTGCACTGAGAAATGTAGTTACTGGTGTCTGCTGACCAAAAGCGTTGCTTGACAAGCATTGTTGCTGGGCAAAATTGGAGGGAAAAAGGAAACTGACGGTAGAATACATGCTGAAAACACTGATGCCTATCTTAAAAAAAAAAAACAAAAAACAACCCTGCCAAAACAGAAACCAAGATGAAAACTGCTCTTTGTTTTGTTCATTATCTGCAGGTATAATTGATTTCACTGTTCTCTTGTCATTATGCTGTTATAATCTCCCCATCTTTTGCCATGATTTATTCCACAATATGCTTAATCAGCATCATGCATGGTTGAAAAATATTAATATAATTTATACAATATATGAGTATATTGGGGGGGGGAGTCACCTAAGTGAACTAGAACTGAATAAAGACCTGAAAGTGCATTGTTTTCTCTCAGTCACATCATATTATCTGTGATACTGATTGTAGCTATTCTGATGCCCTGAAGATCCTGCTAACAGTATTTTACCTGAAGCATAAAGTGTAGTATAGACTTAATATACATAAGTTCCTGTCTCCAAGGAGAAGTTAAAAGGAGAGGAAGCAGACATCCTTGAAGTACTCATGTTTTTTGTTGAAAGGGACAGGATTTATATCCATCTGTTATATCAGTGCCCTTTATATGTATCTCAAGCCTTTTGAATGTTGCTAGTTCCAAGCAGAATTTTTTTGAGAACTGCTGTAAGATGTTCTAAGGGCCATTCATGCTATCAAATGCTTGTCTGGAAACCTGTGATACACTTGCATGTCTGGAGCTGTGATATAGTTTCCTATTTTATCTATTTTGGGATTAATGTAATCAAATGAATTTTTAAATGGCTTGGTCAGTGCCAATGTTTAAGTATTTCTCATGCAGCTATTCTAGTATAATCAGAATTTGTCAGTGATAGTTCCTCATTAACACAGTATTACATTTCTAGCTTATCTGTTTGGTTTGTTTTGTTTTGGTGTTGTTTTTTTTTTTTATAGCTTCTCTACATATCTCAGCTGTTTTATTTCATGTTATTTTATTAGGAAAATGGGATATTTATCAGTCTATATTGGTAGATTTCCTGGTAAAAGGATAAGGGACAAGTTTTGCTTTTTTCAGCATTGGGCCTATAGATGTTTTTATTAATCAAGTTACTCTTCCAAGAGCACTTTTTGTCTTTGCTGCCTTGAAAGGGAGGGAGAAGTTATGCTGAATTTCAGATCTGCTCAGTCACATTAATCTTGTAGTTTCTGCACTTGATTGGAAGTTGCTTTGATAAACGTATATAAAAAAAGGAGACATAATTAGTATATGCAGTAATGAAAAATGTCATTGCAGAATCAGTGCTACTGGCTAAATGAGCCAGAAGAGAGCCAAAAAATGTGCTAATGCTGCAGAGTTTGGTTTAGGATGCAAAAATTGAATTTAATCTTCCCCATTGGTATTTTAGTATAGTATTTTAATTCCATCTCATTCCAGAGACAACTGTGGCGTTTTGATTTATTTTTGATATACAGTCTACATTTCCCTAAGCTAGAGCAGAGTTTTTTGAGGATGCAAAGTCCTTGTTGGAGGATATTGTTCCCAAGTCCTATACTGTTTATCTGCTTAAAAAGTGAGCAAGGCATGCACTAGCACATAGGTATTTTTTCATTAGTCTTTTTTGGCAGTAAATTGTAACCTCTGTCAGGAAGAAAAAAAAAGAAATCCAAAATCCACACCTGGCAACCTATAGCCCCAGCTTTCAGTTCTTGCTCAGGTTTTCTAAACCTGTTGTATCTGGCTGAAGCCTGGAGCTGTTTAACGCAAAAGCTGTCAGGATATCTCCGCCATAGCATGGCTAAGCGGGAAGTGGAGATTTAGTTCAGTCTTGCACTTCGTTTGTGTTTAAAAGTTTTTGCTTTCTCCTGTTTAGTTTGGTCATATTGTTGAATGTATTCAACAAAGAAATAGGAACTGTGTGCATTTGGAAGTGTTTGCAGATGGGTTGTGTATTACAAGTGGGGAATGTACTTTATGAGAAGGGATACATGCCAACATAGAGAAACAAAGGGTATACCTATAGCTTGGAAGTACATTTAGCATAGGGGCCCATTGTTAATCTCCAGAATACACCTGGAGGAGCGGAATCTGCTCCGAAAGTGATGCTTCATCACCATCGCATGTTATTACTGCTAGTTCCTACCTCCAAATAAAATTTTCCAGGAGGCAGGAAATGTGCAGTGACAACACACCAAGGAATGCCTTGCCACCTCTCAAGCCACATGACAAAATTTCTGCTGGAGAACTAATCTGATTTGTTTCTAACCTTATATATGTAGAGCTGGGAAACACATACAAAGGCTATTACAGAACACAGCATCAAAAGAAAACCCTGATGCTTCCTCTGGGGGATTTTACAGAAACCATAGCTTCATATCTCATTGCACATGACAAAGACAAACATTTTCTATAAGATAAGGTACAACAGCAAGATTATTAATATATTTGCCCCTGGCAAAAACATTTCATGGCTGTAGTATCATCTCCAATTATTTGTTACAGTGTCTGGATTTTTTTGAGTATTGTTCATCCAAAAGTATCTACACAGAAGCTCATTTGTGAAAAGTTCTATCATTTTTAGAGGGTGAAGTTGGTATGTGTTCAATATTCATGCAAATTATTTTGGAAGATGAGGGCAGGATGCTCAGATGAAAACTGGCAGTAAACTGCTGTGGAATTCAAGACAGGGAGTTGACTTATATGAGTTTTAATACTCCATATTCCTCCCCAGTCCTTTTCCCTGTAGCAATTTCCAGCATTTCCGCTTGCTGAGACAGACCTAAGCATTCCCTTTCTTTGAGAACATCCCAATTCCCTTAGGCAGACACCCAGGAATGTGGTAATTAAAAAAATATATATAGGGGAGGTAAAAGGAGAAGACAGTACAAGGGCAATCCTGCATTCATAACCAGTTCCAGAAGACAGAGGCAAATATAAAATGTCCTCTCAGTGTAAAACTTAGTAGGTAGGTATTTGCACTCTATAGGTACATATATGTACATGTGCTCATGTACATATATGATAGGTGAACTTTTGATTTGCACTGAATATATGCATAGTACTAAAAGATAGCTATTTTTGCATCTTGTCTTGCACCAGATAGTGCTCTGTGGAGGTGAGAAATGGATAAAACTGCTTATCTTATCAGAAAGAAAATTCTTGGGTGTTTTTCTGCTCCCTCAAGAAAAAAAATGAAGCCTTCTCATTCTTGCCTTGATCATCCTGTGAAACAAAAGGGTTATGTTTCTAGGGTGGGTAAGTTCTCATTTTGTTATGAAAAATGTTGGGGGCCTTGTCCTCTTCAGTAGCTACCTCCATTTTGCCATCAAATCCCAGAACCTTCCTTATATGTTTTCAGAAATTAACCTCATGGCCTACCTTTCCACATTTCACTCTGGAAGTCAAATGGCTGCAGGAAAAGTCTTTAGGTAGGGAAGAAGGGCTACCAGATTCACAGCTTTGCAGCTGTCCCGTGCCCATGTTTGCAGAACACTTAGAACACTGCGCTCAGAGTGTAGCAGGGTTGGTTCAAGATGGACCAGAAATATTTCATACTATTCTAGTGAGGACTAGAATAGTTTGCCTGAGCAAACATCTCATGTTGTCCTGATGGGGATGCAATGTCATTGATCATACTGTGGTCCAATTTTAAAGGTCAGTTAGTCAAATCCAAAAATCCTATAGAATGAACATCAGTTAAAATTGGGTTTGTTGTTTTTTCATCCCATTATTTGTGCTTTCTACTTCTGGTCTGAGCAGCAGATAAAGGGCTTTTAATAAATGATGGAGAGATGTGCCATTAAGAGTTTCGGTATTGATCTGATATAAATGAATCTTTTAATATAGATGATTTATTTATCAACAAGATAGTATTTACAGAGGTAAAAAGTAGGCAGAACTTTAAAATACCAAGACTGCCATTTTGTATTTTGTGTGCAGAAGCATCTTCCTCAGTCTTATTTGACTGCTTGGGTTTTGAGGGAGGGTTGCTCTTTTCATAAATTCATCTGTGACCTGGAAGAGCTGCGGTGACAAAGAAGGTTGTCCACAAAGTCATTCAAACCCCAGGGCAGTGTTTGTTCTGTCTGTAGCAAAGGCAAGATACTGGATTATAGCATGGTCCCTGCCATAAATTTAGTGTTTCCTCTCTTTGAAGCTATCAGTTTAGGTTGTACTGCCATTATGTTCCTTCAGAAGTCCTTACAACTGAAATCCTTCCAGAAAGCAAAAAACTAAATTTCCTTCCTGAGAAGTACTGAGAGATAAGATCTTCCTTCTTTCCTGTTTCTCTTCAAAAATCCTACTATTGGAAAAAATATGCCAGTTGCACTTGAGTCCATCATATTTGCATCTGGAACTGTTAAATGAGAGTTTTAATTCATCAGCCTCTGGTGAATTCTTTTGGTGCTATGTGCTAATGTTTTAAGAAACAGCTTTTTACATTACATTAAAAATAAAAGTTGCTGTGCAATGAAAATGCACATGCAAACCTCTGTAAGCAGTTCAGACTTTATAGCTGTTGCCTGGTCATTCCCTGTATTATTCCTTGTCTAATGTGAAGAGCAAACTTTCCAAGAATAGAAGATGAATTCTCAATTTAGAGAGCACAGTCCAAACTCAGAGTACTGCAATGACTTTGTAACTAGCTGCAAACCTTAAGAGTTTTTGACTGCCATTTGGTGCTGTAATTCTTGGATGTGTGCCCAATTGGCCTGTTGTGAAAGACGTGTCGTGAAGGTGATGTTCTCCTTCCAGCAAGTTTTCAGCTTGATATAGAAGGTATGAATTAGCGTTGCAAAATGAGTCAATGATAAAAAAATTCAACTACTGAATCTGATGTAGACTTGCATGTGAAGTGCAAGAGTTGTTTTGGGTTTCTTGTTGTTTTTTTTTTTTCCAAACTTTGAAACTTTGCAGGATTTTCTAAAAATGCTCCTTCAGATGTGATTTTATGAAGCAGATGTGTAAAACAGATAAATTAATACTCAAAACAATTAATGTAGTGCTTCAGCAGGCACAACCATAGGAGAAAGAGAATATTTTTGTATTACAGCAATCTTCCTGCTACATGGCAGCTACAGGTATTTTCATATTTGGTAGCTGTTAGTACTTCTGAAGTGGCTGAAGCAACTGGCTTAGCTCTAATGTAATGTACTCTTTGAAATGATAGTATTTTGTAATCCTGTTGTTTTGTAATGAATATTTACACTTTTTTTTGGACTTGTTCCAGTAATTTGCAAGGAGATGCCTTTTAGACTGTGGAAAACCCCAGAAAATTTGTTGACTGGTTTTACTCAGAGAAACCTTTAATTAAAAGATATGATACATGCTATTCCTATTTTGAACACTGTACCTTCATCACATGTGACCTTGCTGTTTGATGATTTGGCACAATGCCAAAAGTATAATTTGACGATTCACTGAAAATCATGATTCTTTCATGTGGAAAACAATAAAAAGCTTATGGTATCAATTATACTTCACTATTTCTCTGAGAACTCAAGCACCAGACATAAAAAACACTATCTGAAGGCTTTGAATTTCCATTAACTGGGAACAGTTGGTATACATTATTTTCACTGAAACTGCTCTACCAGTTGTGGGTAATAAAAGAAAAAATAACATTGGCATTTGATTGACTTCATGGGTGCAAAATATGTCATGCTCAGAGGGAGCACAAAAAGGTCGGGCAGTGGAGTCATATTATTGAACACTGTGTTTGTCATGGAAAAGGTTGGAAGAATGGGTTTCCTGTTACCTTAATTTATACTGCATCTCTGCTGAGCGTGGTGATTTGCATGATCAAATATACTGGATAATGAATATGATGAGAAGCTACAGTAAAAATTGGAGATAAGAAGGAGTGCTTCTGGTGGAAATCAAAGCTGAGTTATTCAAAGAAACAGTTTTACTAGCAATATATATTTAAAGCATTAGATCTGGATTTTAGAAATTTCAAAGCTGTATGTATTTTGGTGCCTTACTCTCCCCATGAGCAGTTTCATTATAACTGACCTCAGGGAAGTCAGTTACTATGCAAAGAGAGGGCTTTTGTTTCTTTGTTCTTCAGTTTAAGGAAGAATTACTCAAGAACTAGAGTAGCTCTGATGTGGCAACATCTCCAGTCAAATGCAGTCAAACTTACATTACACTGTGTTTGTCCTAACACCTGAGATTTATCTTTATTGCTTACTACCACATTTGGTAAATAGTATTTTTTCTATAGTTTCTCTAATAAAAACAGCTTAATAAAAGTAGTAGTGTGTACTCAAATAGACTGAACTGAGAGCAGCTCTCAGATACGAACTTAAACACAATGCGTATGGAATTATTATGGTAAAGCAATAAGCAAGTCAATAAAATGCTTGTTAACCAGAAACTAAAATAGGAAAGTGATTTATTTTCTGGACTATGAAATTTTGTACCTGAGTAATAGACTCTTACCCATGTTAAATATGACTTAAACCAGTAAGGTCACTTTTGTAAATAAATGCCACCTAGCATTAGGAGTTCATGTGCCTACAGGTTTACAGTGTAAGTTTATTAGGCAATCCCTGCTAATGTCAGTTTTTATTCTAGAAATAGATTTGCATGAAACGGGACAAATTGGCCTTCGAGCTTGGTGTAAGTCTTAGTGAATGGGTGAGCAGAGGAGGTGAGTCACTGTGCAAGAATGACTGAAGTTCAGAAGCAAGAATAGATTTGCAAAACTGAGAATAGCAGCGAAGAGAAAGGAAACAACATTACACTGATGCTTTTAGTCTGTGGATAAAGTCTGCCTGGTGACTGATACCTGTAAAAGTGAGAAATTTGTTGTAGATTAAAAATAAATAAAAAAGCAGGCAGAGGTGATGAAAAGAAGCAATAAATCCCTGAAAAAAAACCCAGATGGGCCTCTGTGGGCTTCTGTTAGCATTTTTTGACAAGCATTAGGAAGAAGTTCTTTACTGTGAGGGTGGTGAGGCACTGGAATGGGTTTCCCAAAGAAGTGGTAAATCCCTGGCAGTGTTCAAGGCCAGGCTGGACAGAGCCATGGGAGACATGGTCTAGGGTGAGGTGTCCCTGCCCTCACCATGGCAGGGGGTAGAACTGGATGATCTTAAGGTTCTTTCCAGCCCTAACCATTCTATGATTCTACGATTCTATGATTTGCATGTCCTTTGCACTGCAGTTAGGATCATTGCTGTGTTAAAATATTCTGTAGTCTAAAGCTGTGGTAAGAGTAGCAGTAGCACTGAGAAAAGAACAAGAACTGTGTTCAATGTGTTTGTGATGAAAGATTATATTGAGTATGTTATCTTTTTTGTTTTGCAGAGGGTCTTGTTAGGAGCCTTGGGCACACAAGAAGATCCTATCTGGGTGTTTGATAGAGACTCACTGAGTGGCATGCTGTCAAATTCCTTTAAAGCCAGCTGAGTTTCAAGCTTCTGCTCACATGGAGTAGCCATTGTCCTGTTTGTGGTAAAATACTGTGCTGGTGATGAGGGGGTGGCACTGATGTAGCCTGTTGTGGTTTTTTTTTATTTCCAGCAGAACTAGAGAGGTCCTTTGGTTTGGGGTCTCTGTGCACATCCCTTTCCTGATACACAACCTTATGCCCAACTGCATAATCCTGAAAGCTAGTATTGTTGGTAGGCGCTTTGATACCTTCCTCAAAGCCCAAGGTCTGTCAGCCCATGTCCTGTAGTTGACCCTTGATGCTGGCTGAGAGTCTGGTCCATTTTCTGGGGTGTGTTACTGCTGAAGATAATTGCTTGGCTGCCCAAATGCACTGGTTTTGCCTGATGTTGCTTCCAGTAGCTTGTGATTTAAATGGTGACAAACAAAGCATCTTCCTGCTGATTTCCTTCTGCCTCTTATTCCCTTTTAGGCTACGAAAAAGATATCAGACCTTGGCAAAATGGAACTTCTAGGCCTGTATGTATAGCATCACTTCTCTTTTTTGAATAGTTTTAGCTTCAGTACTGATGGCCCAATATACAAATGTTTTCACAAATACAGCCAAATTTAGTGATATTAAAAACATTGTATGTCTTTGGAAAACATTAGGATTTATTTTTATGAAATAGCATCTTATAGTTGAACTGCCATAAGTTTTTCCAGGCTTCTTTCATTAGAGAGACTGATGACTATTACTACAAATACCCACAGCGTATTCAGTTATGCTGGAAGGAGGGTGAAAATGACATGCCAGAAGCTACAGAGATGATGCATATTATTCTAATTCTGTGAGGTTGTAAATCTTGGGAAAAGGAGAGATTTATAATGCCGCTCCCTACAATAATTAAGAAAGTGTGTGCCTGATTTATGTACATGTAGTGGGAAGATGGGGTCATTTACAAAAAACACAGAAAACACAGTCTCTGAATAAAAATTATCTGCACAATCTGTGCTTTCTCAGGATACCTCTCAGAGCTGCACAAGTTCTACACTAGTCATGAGATAAAAGTTTATTCTTCAAATTAAAAAGTATCTTTCTTGCCTTCAGTAGTCAGCCATTGTTTTCTCTTTTGTTTACAGTCATTTGAAGCTAGCTAAAAAATACATGTGGTGTTCAGTGAAAAGCACCCCTGAACAGCCATTAACATAATATTTTGCAAACGTTGCCTTCTGAATGAGAACAGAAATTAAGTAGTGTTTCTGTACCTTAGACTAAGCATTGGCTGATTCAGTGGTCATTTAAGTACATGCTTGCTGGTAAATGCCGCTGAAATTTTTTTAAATTTTTTTTTTTAAGAAAATCTTTGGAAGAATTACTATTTTGATGTCTCAGGAGCAGAGAACAGTGGCAGGTTTATACTGTGTTGACTTGAAGTTAGGGACTAGTGTATGTATGCAGATCTTGAGGCAGAGTTTGTTAAGGCAAGTTATTTTTCAAAATCTTTGAGACCAGATCTTGGAATTTTTTTCTGTTCAGTTTGCAACTCAAGATTCAGTCTTCAGATGACTCTGTGGGCAGTGAAATAGTTCAAGGCATTTGGATGAAGTATATATTTTTTCTGCTCTTTGTCGCTTTCCCTGGTACTTTGCGCTTGTTCCAAGAGTACATAGGGAAAGGAAGCCCACATGAAGAATAAAATGCTGTTTCTAGGGGAACTTGCAGATAAAATTTTGCTGGTTTCAAGAGAAAATGCAGGGACAGTAAATTAATACTGCTTATTCTTGTAACAATAAACACATCAGGCTGTGTTGTAGGATTGATAAGACTGTCTCATCTGGCAACATTTTCAAGGGAAAAGCGGGTCTTAAGGTTGGTTTTATTCTTTCCTCAAGTCTTTTCCAATTTCTCCAGCACATTCTGGATTTTACTCTAATGTCATTTTGAGTTGTTTTAGACTAGGGAAACTCCTCTGTTTTGCTGGTTTTAGCTGGTTTTGACCAAGATGATATTAAATAATATTATTTTAATATAGGATTCAATCAGAAAATTAAAAATGGCACCACTGTGTGTCTCATATTTCTCATTGTTTGTATTCATTGTAAATATCAGGAGTGCATATCTGGTTTTGGCTTCTTCTGTGCAGTTTTAATGGACAATTTATTAACTCAGGCTTTAAGAAAAGTGAGAACAAGCTTCATGGCTTGATTCGTAGTTCACTGGTATTAGTGGTGGGATTCCCACTAATGTCAGGGACATTTTGCCCCTCATGATTACTGCTAATCTAAGTCTGGGCTTAAAGTGATGAAGTAACTAACAATCTGGGTTGTGCGAGGGTGTTCGGTGTGTTGTTGTTTTTTACCCTAACAAGACAACAGAAAAACTTCAGAAAGTTTTTGTTAGTCAGCTAACAACAAGAGAGCAGGGGAATTAAAACTGTGTGTATGGGTATCTATAAATAAATATGAAAACACAGCACCTAAAAAGTCAGTTCTTTCTAAAAGTAATATAGTCTGTATGCTAATAAACTTTTCAACGTACTGTTTTATCTTCTAAAACAAAAATCTGTAGCTGGCAGATGCAAATTATAATAGTGTAGCTAAATCTTTTAGACCCAAGTAGGGTAATCTAATTACAGTTATACAAGAGAAAGTAAATGTGGCTTTGGAAGTTCAGTTTCTCCAAAGAAGGAAAAGCATCAGTAAATATCTCTTGGATATGTGATATGACGCTGTCAGATTTTAAAAGGATTTTTTAAATGGTTTTCCAGTAGTAGTATTTTTTGTTCCTACAAACTGGGTAAAGTCCTATGACTTTATCCTACATTTTTATCCTGTGTTGTTACCTACATATGTATTTCTTCTTTTCATTTAAGAGTCCTACTCTTAATATGTTTAACAAAGAAGGAAATCATACAGACACACTGTTCTATCCATATGTATGTGCCAGTCTGGCCACCAGCGTAAGTGACCTCGTGTATTTATGCATTTATTTCAAGATCATAGCAAATCTTCTTCTTTACCATGAGTAGCTCTGAAATTATCTCTTTCTCTCTCACTACCTGTGGTCATTCACTGGGGAAGGAAAAGCTAAGAGGACTCCAAGATAATATTTTTATGATGATGTACTTGTGTAAGTATAGTTTGCATTGTTTCTCGAGGCTTTTCTTCTGTTCCCCTACTATCAATATTTTACTTCTAATTTGTGCTCTCATAAAGATGATATTGCTGGCCTGTGCCAGAAAGAGAAACAGATCTGTACATCTGGTCATGTTCCAATATTACCAAGTATTCAAGACAAACTTGGGACTCTCTTATATTAAGATTACAACCAAAGACACTTTTTTCTAAATAATTTTTCTGTTTCTAGAATTAATGTTTCCGGGATTAAACATTTCCAAAATGACAGAAGTGGCACATTATTCCAAAGTAAAGTCTGTAGATAGCCATGTCAAATGCATG
Source organism: Pezoporus occidentalis (assembly GCF_034315485.1). Lineage (NCBI taxonomy): Eukaryota > Metazoa > Chordata > Aves > Psittaciformes > Psittacidae > Pezoporus > Pezoporus occidentalis. The sequence continues at coordinate 226,727 of NW_026914885.1, forward strand.
TATACTCTCTATTTCAGTATGGCAGAGAGGAACTTGTCTTCTCTAAGCCTCAGCAGTCCAGCTCTTCTCACTATCATGCAGGTAAGAAAAGACAGTACTTAGAAATGTTTTGCAGAAATCAAACAGCTAACAGTAAGAAGTTTTTGTTACAGGATCCCAGGACAGGCATGCACACAAGAATGAGGCCTCCTGTACAAGTTGGAACTGGGATATATGTACACCTGCACACAACTCTGGGTGTGAAACAAGGACACCAAGAACTATTAAGTACCCATTTTGCTGCTTGTACCAAATTACGTAGACACTTTTTGCTGCCTGGTGGTATTTTTTTCCTTCTTTCTGAGTGTTTCTTCTAACAGTTGCAGGTAGCAGATCCCTTTTCTAAGTAAGGATTCATGTGTGTCCTGAGACATCAAAAGGAAATATTTGAGGCGGAGGAGTGAACTGAATAGAGACAGAGAAATACTAAGAAAGGTGGGACTTGGGGAGTTGTCAGTGCTGCACAAATGTGCGCTTGTGGGAAAGAACCTATCTGTTGTTGCATTTAGAAACTGGGGTGACGGGAGGTCACATATAACACTTCTTATGTCATGATTGTGTTAAGTCAGGCACAAAAATCAGATGCATTCACAGATAAAATATCAGGGAAAAATAGCTCTTAAAATATGTTGGCATGTCGTGGTTTAGGCCCAGCTGGTAACTCAGAACAATGCAGCCACTTGCTCACTCCACCCCCACCTTCCTCACCCCGCTCCAGGAGGGACTGGGAGGAATATCGAAAAAATGTAACTCCCACAGGCTGAGATAAGAACAGCTCAGTAACTAAGTTATAACACAAACCACTACTGCTGCCACCAATAATAATAATGATAAGGGAAATAACAAGGGAAGAGAATACACCCGCTGACAGATACCCAGGCCAACCCAACTAGCGATCTTGCCCTTCTGGGTAACTGCCCCCAGTTTATATACTGGGTATGATGTGCTGTGGTATGGAATACCCCTTTGGCTAGTTTGGGTCAGGTGTCCTGTCTCTGCTTCCTCCTGGCTTCTCCTCCTCCCTGGCAGAGCATGAGACTCAGAAAGTCCTTGGTTAGAGTAAACGCTACTTAGGAACAATTGAAAATATGGGTGTTATCAGCATTGTTCCCAGGCTGAAAGTCAAAAACACAGCACTGCACTAGCTACTAAGAAGAAGAAAAATTATTACTACTGCTGAACCCAGGATAGTATCCACCCCTTATTCCATACCATTCACATCATGCTCAAATACCACATTTTTCAATATACCATCACTCGTCTCGGATATATATATATATATATATATATATGTATATCCATACACACACACACACGCAAAGAAAGAGATAGCATTCCTTAGTGCATGGACCAATCCCTGTAAAGCTGCTGATTTCATCCAGGCCATGATGTCAGGCTCCATCTCTTGTAACAATCTTTCAGAGCAGGAGAGACAATGTGCAGTGTGGGATTGTTGCCTGCTGATGACACTGCAGAACTCGTCTGGTCACTGCTGAACTCATCTGGTTTCGTCAAAGTACATTCTTTATTGGGATGATGATCAGAGGGAAGTCTGGGCCAGTCGCTGGTGACCTGAAAACACCCAGCTGGTGGGCTATAAAAGTGCTACGTAGCAGGCAACAGCATGTATTTGAGTTCATTGGCTGTTTTCCCTTGAAATCAAATACCTTTGAGGTACTCATTGGACTTCCCCGTCTTCCCATATTACCCACCGAGTATATCTGGGTCCCTGAGCAAAAGCAACCCAGATTGTCTTCCCCAGCAAATTTTTTATGTGTACCACAGGAACTTTATCGCCTTCTGCAGTATGTAAAAGTTCTGACTGGGCTGGGCCAGACTTCTTGGCAGATCCTCTGGTGTTGACCAACCAGGTGGCTGTTGGTAAATGTGTATCCCAGTGTTTGAAAGTCCCACCCATTGCTCTCAGTGTAGTTTTTAACAGACCATTGTACCGTTTGATTTTCCCAGAGGCTGGTGCATGGTAGGGGATGTGATATACCCACTCAATGCCATGCTCTTTGGCCCAAGTGTCTATAAGGTTATTCCGGAAACGAGTCTCATTGTCTGACTCAGTTCTCTCCGGGATGCTGTGTCGCCACAAAATCTGTTTCTCAAGGCCCAGGATAGTGTTCCGGGCAGTGGCTTGGGACACAGCATATGTTTCTAGCCATCCAGTGATTGTTTCCACCATGGTAAGCACATGGCGATTGCCTTGGCAGGTTGGTGGGAGTGTGATATAATCAATTTGCCAGGCCTCCCCATATTTGTACTTCAGCCATCCTACTCCATACCAAAGAGGCTTTAACCGCTTTGCTTGCTGAATTGCAGCACATGTTTCACACTCATGAATAACCTGGGCAATAGTGTCCATTGTTAAGTCCACCCCTCATCACGAGCCTATCTGTTGCATCTCTGCCCTGGTGGCCTGAAGTGTCATGGGCTGACTGGGCCAAAAATAATTCACCCTTATGTTGCCAATCTAAGTCCATCTGAGCCACTTCAATCTTAGACGCTTTATCCACTTGCTGGTTATTCTGGTGTTCCTCAGTGGCTGACTCGTGAATACACAAGCATCTACATGACATACCTTCACCACCAGGTTCTGTACCTGGGCAGCAATATCTTTCCACAGTGCAGCAGCCCAGATGGGTTTACCTCTGCGTTGCCAATTGCTCTGCTTCCATTGCTTCAACCACCCCCACAGGGCATTTGCCACTATCCATGAGTCAGTATAGAGGTAAAGTACTGGCCACTTTTCTCATTCAGCAATGTCCAAAGCCATCTGGATGGCTTTCACCTCAGCAAACTGACTCGATTCACCCTCTCCTTCAGCAGTTTCTGCAGCTTGTTGTCCAGGACTCCATACAGCTGCCTTCCATCTCCGATGGTTTCCCACAATACAGCAAGACCCATCAGTAAAGAAGGCATACTGCTTTTCACTTTCTGACAGTTTATTATATGTTCGGGCCTCTTCGGCATGCATCACCTCCTCCTCTGGTGACATTCCGAAATCTTTGCCCTCTGGCCAGTCCATGATGACTTCTAGAATTCTTGGGCGACTGGGATTTCTTATTCGAGCTTGTTGTGTAATTAGTGCAGCCCACTTAACTCCATGTAGCATCAGTTGCATGATATGCAGGGGAGTCCTTGCCTTTAAACATCCAGCCCGGCATGGGCAACTGGGGTGCCAGGAAGAGCTGTGCTTCAGTGCCAATTACTTCTGAAGCAGCTCGAACCCCTTCATAGGCTGCCAGTATCTCTTTCTCAGTTGGGGTATAGCTGCCCTCAGATTCTTTGTATCCCTGACTCCAAAAGCCAAAGGGTCAACCTCGAGTCTCCCCTGGAGCTTTCTGCCAGAGGCTCCAGGTAGGACCATTCTCCCCAGCTGCGGTGTAAAGCACATTTTTTACATCTGGCCTGGTCCAGACTGGTCCAAGGGCTACTGGTGAACTGTCTCTCGTTTAATTTGCTCAAAGGCTTGTTGTTGCTCAAGGCCCCATCTAAAATCATTCTTCTTCCGGGTCACATGATAGAGAGGGCTTACAATTGAACTGTAATTTGGGTTGTGCATTCTCCAGAGCCCCACAGCACCCAAGAAAGCTTGCATTTCTTTCTTATTAGTTGGTGGTGACATTGCTGTTATCTTGTTGATCACATCTGTGGGGATCCGTCTACGTCCATCTTGCCATTTTGTTCCCCAGAATTGAATCTCCTGTGCAGGTTCCTTGACCTTACTCTGTTTTATGGCAAAACCAGCTTTCAGCAGGATTTGGATTATTCTGCTCCCTTTCTCAAAAACTTCTTCCACTGTATCGCCCCACACAATAATGTCATCAATGTATTGCAGGTGTTCTGGAGCTTGCCCCTGTTCCAGTGCAGTCTGGATCAGTCCATGGCAAATGGTAGGGCTGTGTTTCCATCCCTGGGGCAGTTGGTTCCAAGTGAACTGGACACCCCTCCAAGTAAAAGCGAACTGTGTCCTGCACTCTGCTGCCAAAGGAATTGAGAAAAATGCATTGGCAATATCAATCGTGGCATACCACTTGGCTGCCTTTGACTCCAGTTCATACTGTCCAAGTGGTTTATTTATTTAAATCTATACTTCTGCACCCAAGTGAGCTCTACAAATAAAAATGCCCTCACAGAATGTCATGACATAGTTTATTCCTGTGCAGGACTGCTAATGTTAGATGCAAGCACAATTACCCAAGTATCTGAATTATCTAAACAAATAGTTAGCAGTGCCTGTATTTACATCTTCTCTCTGAATTTCAACTGCAGACACAAAAAATGCCAGCTGAAAATACAGGTACAAGTGAGACTCCTAAACTGAATGCAAATGTAAATAATAGAATAGTCTGCATCCATCTTCTGTCCTCTTGTGTCACTCATTTTAGACTCTCATCTCTTCAGAGCAGGAAGAGATTAATACTGATTAATATATTTTATAACGCCGTAGTTCAGTGCATACCTCAAAAGACCAGTAATAAAGCCTGTCAGATCCAAGCAGTAATTTGATGTAAACAACTATTCTAGCTCCCCTCACTATCTTATTTTCTAACATATAACTCATGTTTGTTCCTGTAAGATCTGGATTTAATTACATCCTTGGACAACCCAAGCAACATAAGATATGGCAGGAAGGGGTTACTTCAGAGAGCAAAATATTTCGGTGAACTTCCCCTCGTATATGTGGAGAAGCATAGGACTTAAATTTCTCTGAAACATAAGCTGACTTTTCTTCCTCTCCCCAGAGAACCCATGAGTAGTTGGTATGCAGAAGTAGTAAATACTATATTCAGGTGTTTCATCCACAGTATTTCAGAGCACATGGCACTTGTGCTCATATCTGATCTTTGAAAAGCTATGCGAGAAATTATTGTAAGGTGTGAGGGTTCTTCATCCTGTAACACTCTGAAAAAATGTGTTTTCTAAAACAACTGGGGGATAGTAAACTGCCAGTGCCTACCTATAGCCTGCATAAACTCCCCAGGCACCCAGGGGAGCCAAGTACAGAAATCTCTGTATCTCCTCAGACCTGCAAAAGATATCCGTGCTATGCCCAGAAATCTCTCTTGCTCAGCAAGAGCTAAGTTACTATGGCAGCCTCCATCCTGAATTGATGTGCGTTTAGACTGCCAGGTCTAGGTCCCTTTCTCGTTTAACAGGTTTGACAGGAACTAGGTAAACCAGGTTCAGTCAAAGAATGATGTCTTCTATGCAAATGAAAGCAAATAGTTCTGGTGTTAATCATCTCTCTTGTCATTGAGCAACACAGAGCTTTTGAAGCTAATTCTGAAAGTTACATCACATCAACATGCATCAACATGCATTGACATGCATTGCATCAACAAGCTTTGTTGGCTCTGCTTACCTGTGTAGTGCTGTTTTCATACATACACATAAATAGGGCTGTCTTGACCCAAGATCTAACAAATATATCCTGATCTAGTCAAAGTCAGTTAGAAAACAGCACTGAATCCAGAGTTCCTCATTCATTTTGAAAATAACTTTCTGGATGAATGTATAAAAATTCTACAAACATTAGCGGTCGTTAATAGAAAACTGCCCATGTAACAGCGAGCCACACTTTCAGCTTTGTGAGTCTTGCCTGGCTCTGGTACAACCTCCCAGTCTACTACTTCTGTTATCATCTTCAGTCAGTTTGAAATACAGATGTTGCCTTAATTTTGAGATACAAACCAAGCACAGTTTATAAAGTGAAGAATGTTCCTGCTGAAGATTGTAGAGATTTACACCTACATTGCTTTTTCACTTTAGGAAGGTCAAAGCATTTTACTAGCTTTAAATAGCAGTGCTTTGTATCTGTCACCCTACCTGTCATTATCTCATTGTTAGGGTTTGCATGTTTGGTTAGTAACACATGCTCATTTGCCTGATTAGCGCTATGCTTTCATTTAATAAGTATATTTTGAAGTCAGAATGGCCTTCATCAACCAGAATCATTTAACTTTGCCATGTAGAATTAACATGAAGACTGTCAAAGAAACATAAAAAATAATCGGTGGTTCTTATTAAAAGATAATAACAATTTTTTTGTTTGTTTAGCAGTTTTGATTTGGTCCCAGCATCAAATTTTAAGAACTGTTATGTGTTGTGAGCTTTCATTTTTATACATTTGATCTCATCTGGCACTATGCAAATAAATAAAAACCTTCTTTTGACAACCAGTAATTAAAAGTGCTAACTAAATACTGGAAAAGAGCTTTAAGAATAGCTAATTTAAGCATGCATCAGGAGTTTGAAATATGTAACACTTGACAGATTAGCTGAAGCAGTCTATGTTAGAACTTAATGGCTGTCTCCAAGAACTGACTCAGTCCCAGTCCAGTTTTGGGAGATTTGAGACAAGCAAATAGAGGAAGTGCGGTTAAGAGGAAGGAAAAAGGAGAATCTGGAGAACTCTAGTCATCAAAGAATTACTGTTCTCTGTTCCCACTCAAAATGTCCTACTTTGGGAATCTGTCCTTCACTTTTGTTGTGTTTAAGTCTTTGCTTGTTTTCTGTACTTTAAAGTACTACAGCCAGTGTTGCTTAGCACATCACCTATGCTAGATACTTCTGTATCTAAAATTTTTTACTAAGGTCTAGTGGAATATGCATAGGCAATAAGACCGCGTAACTGTAATGTAGATGTCAACTGGAATGGTATTTCATTTTGTCGGAATGTATGTGTAATTCTGCCCAGTAGTGCTAGGAGTTTATTGGGAATATGACATGTAAGCACATTGAAGGCAGAGAAGTTAAAGTTCAGAGGAGAGTGTCAGGGCAATAAAGAGTTTAGAAAAACTGGAGGATATTGACTTGTTTTATAGAAGATAAACTTGGTCCAACTGTTGTCTTTTTGATAAAGCTGGGTGTATGAAGGATGTTGCTGACTGATCCTGCATGTCCCCTAGGGACAGGGCAAGAAGTAGTTAGCAGGAAAATAACATTTGATAACCAGGTAGAGCTGGTCTCCTGAAACAGACAGCGGTTCAAGGTGGATGTGGAAATCTCTAGAGATTTTTAAGAACAAGGCAGACAGGTATCTCCCAAAGTGCTAGGCTATGCTTCCCCTTGCCGGGGAAACTACTTGGCACCTTCTCGCTGCCCATGTAGTCTGTTTTCTTCCAAGGCTGAGCAGAGTATGGAGGAAGGCAGTAGGCAGTCATAAGGAGTGCACTTACTTCATGCAGCCTCAGCCAAAAGGACAAAGTTTGGCCTAAACCAGTCTAATTTAGTGAAAGTTTAATCATAGTTGTAAGATGAAAGGATATGTAGGTTAAAATACAGATGCATGTTGAACTAATACAGATATGTTGGCTGTGTTTCAAATCAAGGAAATTCTTCTTAAATGTGCAGTGTCTACGTGATGGAAGCATGTTTTTATTTTCTGGATTTCCTTTGTGTTGTTACATTTCCAGGATTGTGGTAAACAGAAAGGTCATCATAAACTGTTAAAGGAACATGAGCTTTATGGGGTTAGAGATGTTATCCTGATTGGCAACAATTAAATCTAAGAAATAGAAGTCTCACCCTTTCCAGCTTGTTATTGGGCAGTGAGCCGAATGAAGTAATATTTCCTTTGATTATGGAGCCAGTCGTGAACATATGAATAGATTCAATGGCTGCATGCTGTGGTTGCTTTTGGGTTTGCTTTTTTTTTTCATTTTATGGATTTTATTTTGACTAGAGGCTATACAGTATATTATGCTACCCATCAGACTTGGTTACAGAGTCAAACTTGAGGAACACTGTTCTCTTCTTGCCAACTTACTCAGCCTACAGTCACTCAGCCTACAACAGCTTGTCAGCTCTACTGAAAAGAGACAGATAAGAATTTACCATAATGTTTCTTTCCCTCTCCCTTGCAAAAGACAGTAGGCTTCTTGAATAAGATTGGGCAGCAGTTCTTGTGGTACATGGCCAAGAGCTCTGTTAATCTCTCCTGTGTTCAGAAGAGGCAGCCTGGTTGTTAACCATTTAGTGCCAGGAACATTCTTGCTTGTGGAGTTACAGGAATATTCTATTCATAACACATCTGTGAGTTTCAGCAAACAAAACACAGAGAGAAATGTAATTTCCACTGTAATGCTGTGGCAAAGAGAAACAGCATATTCTAAGTGCACAGAATGAAGGTTTACTGAAATACACAGGAGGAAAAAATACTGTTAGGAATAAAATCCTCCAAAAGCATCCATGCAGCACAGGGCATCATTGTCTGATACAAGCTGTGAAAAATGCTCGTCAGAAACATTCTCAGGATAGCCTGTAAAGTTCTGCAGGAATAGTGCATTTCATGATGATGAGGTTTCTCTGAGCACACTGCCAGCAATAGAACAGAAACACCAGCAAGAGGAATGAGGGATAACAGGAGCAGCAAGGCTGACATCTGTGCTGAGGGAAAGGCTGACTACTGTAGCTCTTCACGCTTTTATATAGGTAAACATACCTATAGATGCTCATATGAAGCTAGCTAATACCAAAATCCCACAGATTAATCCCTGGCAATTTAGCTTGGTCACTGTTAACGTGCATTGTACACTCTTCAGGGTTGAAATGTTTTACTCTGTCTGGTAAAAGAACCTAAATCACTGCTCTCTCCACCTTTTGCAGTTTACACTTGCAAACCCACTGCACACTAATTTTGCTGTTGTGTGTTTTAGCATGACAAAGTACCCTCTAGTTCATTTTATGTAAGCAAACATCTTAGGTTCCAGTATGCCCAAGCAGTTAATGGCACAGCTGAGAGTCTGCATCTGGCTGCTCCAGCCACACCAGTGATGAACAGAAGAGCAGGATGTAATGAAAGACCATGAGAATAATTGTACTAGCATAAGAGCAGGACCATCATACAGACCTAGATTATTGCAACAGCTCTAAAATTAGGGACTTAATTGTAATTAAAACCTCATATTCTAACTTAATTTAGGTTCTCCTAGAAGAGCTGCAGATACTTTCACCCCACAAAGTGTATCACTGGGACAGACCTTGAGGAGTTGTATTTATCTGGATTGCCTGCTAGCCATGACAACATATGGCTGGGAAGGTTGCTGCGTTGCAGCCAGACGACACTACAGTACAGCTCTCCCTCTTCTCTCTTTCCTTACCCTTCTCTCCTCTCTCTGCCTCTCTTTCCAGTCTCAGTCCCAGTGGGACTTCTCTTTCAAGTTCTGATGCCAAATTTTCTGCTTCTCTCCTGTCAGACGTTCTGATTGTAGATTGACAGAGCTCTCCTTTCTGCTAAGCATTCACTTTTCTTTCTTTTTGTCTAGCCTTTCCTCTTTAATTTCCCTTTAAATCCTTTCTCATGTCTTACTCTTTTTTTTTTTTTCTTTTCCTGTTGCCATCTGGTTCAGCTTTTGCCTACAAGTTTCTGTAGTTACAATTTGTTAGTGTATATTTGATGTTTCCTTTTGCTTTGGCTGATCCACATTACCTTTTGGAGGAAATGTCAACGCCATTTGTGCTTCCAGACAAGTATAATACTTCATGGGAAAAAAACCTCTGAAGATTTATATACTACAAAAGCTTGGTTATGAAAAAAAAAAAAAATACCCTTCACAGATTTGTGTACTATACAAGCTTGATTTTGAAAGTGTAAAATGATTTGAATATTCTCAAACTATGTTTACTCTAAATTAAATTATTCTTTCCCATAAACTTCACAAGTTATTGTGAAGGAATGCCGGTATTCTTTTAGGAGTAAAGTTTTCTGCAGTATTATATATTGGGCTGCTTTTCACAAATGCATAGAAGACTTTGAAGAGTTGTGTTAAGCTGAAAGCAAATACAGCATGAGAAATAGCATGTCCACTTTAAATGCTGAGATACGTGTATTTTTAACACCAAGTACACTATTATCAAAACACTTCCTCTCAGTTGCTGAAAACAACTTTCTCTGTGTTTGAGTAATGTTTTGTATTCATTTATTTATCTAGGATGAGGAATGGCAGGAACACAAGAGATTTTCCTGGGAATGCATCCAAGAAGTGCTGGTGGAGGCTTTCTAGTTAATCAGTTTGTCAAAAGGAGTACTTTTTCCAACATGCAACATTATTCACTTAACTTTTCATGAGGCCTTTTAAAGTCAGTACTACTAAAGCAAGCAGCTCTGGTATGGAAATCTTAATTTATGCCAGACCACTTGAAAGTCCTGACTTTTCATCCATACAGCAACAAAGTGAACTATAGGTCCTGCACATTGCTAAATGATAGCAGCTACAGCACAGCCTGGCTGAGTGAAGGTGATTAAGCTGCATGCTTCTCCAAACACCACACTTAACTGCAGTCTTCCTTAAAATTTGTCATCTGTTCATATGTCATAAGTAAGTGTTACTCATAAAGGATTTGAAATCTTCAAGCGTATATCTCCACTTCTACCATTAAAGTGGATTCAGGTGCTTGGCGTGGCTATCTCCAAGCAGACTTTCTTTAAATTATTAATAGCTGCAGTCATGCTGCTCATGGTTCTCTGTCTGGATGTACTCACATTGCCTTTATAGGGCATTCATATGAGACACTGGCTAACAGAATGCGTAGTAAGCATCTCACTTTCTTTTATTAATGTGGTCTGTTTTCGCATTGTCAGGTGACAAATGCCAAATGAGCTTTCATATACCTACTATGATATAATGAGAAAAAAGTACATCAGCCACAGATGTCCTGAAAATGTTGTGAAACTTATAGTGGTGTGAGGTACTGGGATTTGATTGCCAGAAGATGCTGAGTGCAAAAAAGGAGACACACATCTAAGAAAGTACCTTTCAAATGTTTAACTGTGAAGAAATGTGTGGCATTTTGACTTACCTGTTTTCGAAGAGAGCTATAGTATGCCTATGCAGTGTTACACTCAAAATCTTATTACAGGAAAAAGGCAACATACCACCTGAGTTGAACCAAGAAATTTACCATTTGCTTTGGGTACAGACTCATGTAGTTTGTAAGACCAGACTTAGTAGACTTGCAGACATGGTATGTGCAAACAAAGCAAAACATTGCACTGCCTAGGCCAAGGTGAATTTTAAGCAAGGCTTTAATGATACCCATTATTGCACAGAATAGTTTTTGGTGGTTCTTGGAAGTGTAGTGACTCTGGTTTCTTCATAAAGTTTGTTTTGTTTGAAAGCCAGAATGTTTCTTGACTTGGAAATGGAATTACCCGATTTTATTATAGCTGAAGTACTGTGTTGTGCTTTTCAGTTGCAATTGGAACAGACGAACTACATGTGATCTTTTGTGTCATGGAAGAATAGCTACTCTGGAACTCCCTGTAGGAAAAAAAGGTTATTTCTCTCTCTTAAACATTTTACTAATTTCATTGATATTTACAATTTTCAAAATCGCCTTGGAAGTTCTCTACTGCAGCTCTGAAATTTTGAGGCAAAACCAAAGGAAAATATTCAGAGACTGAGGGAACTGATTTGTGAAAACAATTTGTGAAGAGTATTTCCCAAATGATGGGATATGAGTATAATCTGCATATATTTGAAAGATATGAGTGCTTAACTCAAAGGAGAGGACTAGTGTTATATCAACCTTGGGAACAGCTGATGCTGTTTGTTTTAGTCATGAAGCACACTTTGGGCCTCCCTTTATGGAATCTAGAGAGTTCATGGTTTTAAATAAGGTATTTTGTTTTTCTGAAGACTAAAATATGTATGACATGGTTTTCTTTCACATCTTTGGACCTACTTGGATGCTTTTGAATCTGTCCTGTTCTTAAAAGCTTAAAAAATGCTGTTTTTGTCAGGATGCTGCACACCTGAAGCCTACATTGATTTCAGTAATTTGTAGTCTCAGCCTCATCCTGTACCAGCTCTTCTGGTAGCACTTATTGCCTAATAGAAAGGAACTTTGTCTCTTCTTGCAACTTTTATGCTTCAGTCTATGTAACAGGCTAAAATACTAAATTCTCATTTGACCCTGCAGTTCAGGACAGCTTTATTTCAAGACAGGGTAATGCCCAGTTTCATAGACAGGCCACAGAATTCTCTATACCGCTGGCACTATGACATAGGTGTTTTGTGCCAGCATTGCTTAAAAAAAAAAAATGAAAAAAATCAGTTCCTTTATGCATTCTGAAAGCAATTAATTCAGTACAGTAGCTTGTTCTGCTGCTTTTTTTTTTCTTTTTGTTTGCTTAGGATTATTAACTCTGGACCATGTATCAGAAACAGCACAGCCAACAGGACCAGGGCTGTGATCATCCCCCTGTACTCACTACTGGTGAGGCCACACCTCGAATCCTGTGTTCAGTTCTGGGCCCTTCACTACAAGAAAGACATTGAGGTGCTGGAGCTGGTCCAGAGAAGGGCAATGGCGCTGATGAAGGGTCTGGAGCACAAGTCTTACAAGGAATGGCTGAGGGACCTAGGGGAGTTTAGTCTGGAGAAAAAAAGGCTCAAGGGGGACCTTATCGCTCTCTACAACTACCTGAAAGGAGGTTGTGGTGAGCTGCAGTTGGTCTCTTCTCCCAAGTAACAAGAAGTAACAGCCTAAAGCTATACCAGGGGAGGTTTACATTGGATATTAGGAAAAATTTCTTCACAGAGAATGCAGTCAGGCACTGGAACAGGCTGCCCAAGGCAGTGGTGGAATCAACCTCTCTGAAAATGTTAAAAAAACATGTAGACGAGGCCTAAATGAAGGCCACGATGAAAAGCTGACAAGGACTGCAGCTTGTGCTTGCTACGTCTTACATTCTTCAAGGGAGAGGGGGCAAGAAAGGCAGTTCAGAAAGCCAGGAAAAAGAGTGACCCAGTAGCTAGGAGAGAGTAAAGATATGAAGAGGAAATTAGTGGTGGGGGTGGAATATAAAAAACTGCCCTCAGAACTGTCACAGAAGAGCAATCAATAAAAATGGTTCATAGGTAGAGGCCCTGGGTTTTATATTCCAGGTGAGCAATCTACTGTTGGATCCGCAGAATCCCTGCGGGGGCAGGGGTAAGGAAGAGAAATGAAGACGTCAAATATGAAAAATTGTAACTTAGTGTTTGGCTGCATTGTTGTCAAAGTCTGCCACTGTAAGAAACCTCTGTGACAAGCCTGGATTTATAATGAGAAGAGGCTGCTATATCAAATCCATCTTTTTTCCTGGTATGTATGAGAGAAAGCAAGCTGGCTAGATACAGTGGCTCTGACACATATTCCCACTTCTAATTAGAAATATTTTATAACCCACATCCCTAATGGGATTTGGGAGAACTTATTACAAAAATGTATTGTTACAATGTATTGCAAGACCACAGTGGAATAATACTTTTAAACTTTAAACAGTCTGCATCTGATCTAATACTGCAGCTAATACATCAAAAATAGAAGTCTCAAAAGTGGCTGCTGCTGGTGTAAATGCTTACAATGAATGTTAGTATAGTCTTGCCAGTAGGAAAATCTCAGGGCCACGTAAGTCCCAAGAGTGGCAAAAGTATATCAACAGTTCATGTGACGATATCGCCAGTAACATCTGATGGGCACCAATTTTCATCTCTCCAGATAATCAGTGCTGCAGTTCTCCATGTGGAAAATAAGGTACACATTGTTAAAGAAGTACCATAGAATCATTAAAATTTTTAACTACCCCGATATTTGCTGGAAGACTTACACAGCCAATCATTCACAGTCTAGGAGGTTCCTCCAGTGCATTGATGATAACTTCTTAATGCAAATGGTGGACAAACCAACTAGGAGAGGAGCGCTGCTGGATCTAGTACTCACCAACAAGGAGGGTCTGGTTGAAGCGGTGATGGTCAATGGCAGCCTTGGCTGCAGTGACCATGAGATGGTGGAGTTTAGGATCCTGTGTGGGAGGAATAGAATACCTAGCAAGGCCACAATTCTGGATTTCCGAAGGGCCAACTTTGGCCTCTTCAATCAATTGCTAAGGGAAGTCTCATGGGAAAGGGTACTAGGTGGTAAAGGGGCTCAAGATAGTTGGTCAGCATTCAAGGACCACTTCTTCCAAGCTCAGGATCAGAGTATCCCAATGGGTAGGAGGTCAAGTAGGGGAGCCAGGAGACCAGCATGGTTAAACAAGGAACTGCTGGGCAAACTCATGCGGAAAAAGAGAATCTGTGGATTATGGAAGGAGGGGCTGGCCACTTGGGAGGAATATAGGACAATTGTTAGAGAATGTAGGGAGGCAATTAGGACAGCTAAGGCCTCCTTCAAACTTAATCTTACAAGTCGGGTTAAGGACAATAGAAAGGGCTTTTTCAAATACATGGCGGATAAAACTAACACAAGAGGCAATATAGGCCCACTGCTGAACGAGGTGGGTGCCCTGGAGACAGAGGATATAAAGAAGGCAGAGGTGCTGAATGCCTTCTTTGCCTCTGTCTTTACTCCTGCAGACTCTCCCCGGGGGACCCAGATTCCTATAGCCCCGGAAGGAGTCAGGATAAAGGAGGAATTTGCTTTGGTGGATGAGGATTGGGTTAGGGATCAGTTAAGCAATCTGGACATCTATAAATCTATGGGTCCGGATGGAATACACCTGCGGGTGCTGAGGGAGCTGGTGGAGGTCATTGCTGGGCCACTCTCCATCATCTTTGGTAAGTCATGGGAAACAGGAGAGGTGCCTGAGGATTGGAGGATGGCAAATATCACGCCAGTCTATAAGAAGGGCAAGAAGGAGGACCCAGGTAATTATAGATCGGTCAGCCTTACCTCCATCCCTGGAAAGGTGATGGAACAACTTATTCTTGACACCATCTCTAGACATATCAAGGATGAGGGGGTCATTAAGAGCAGCCAACATGGCTTTACCAAGGGGAAGTCATGTTTGACCAACCTTATAGCCTTCTATGAGCAAGTAACTAGGTGGATGGATGATGGTAGAGTGGTAGACGTGGTTTTTCTTGATTTCAGTAGGGCATTTGATACTGTCTCCCACAGCATCCTCATAGATAAGCTAAGGAAGTGTGGGCTTGATGATCAGGTAGTGAGGTGGATCAAGACCTGGTTGGAAGGAAGAAGGCAGAGAGTTGTGGTCAAGGGGGCAGAATCTAGCTGGAGGTCTGTGACTAGTGGAGTCTCTCAGGGGTCGGTGCTGGGACCAGTGCTGTTTAATATTTTCATCAATGACCTGGATGAGGGAACTGAATGTACCCTCAGCAAGTTTGCTGATGATGCTAAACTGGGAGGAGTGGCTGACACGCCAGAAGGCTGTGTTGCCACTCAGCGAGACCTGGACAGGCTGGAGAGTTGGGCGGGGAGAAACTTGATGAAATTCAACAAGGGCAAGTGTAGAGTCTTGCATATGGGGAAGAACAACCCCATGTACCAGTACAGGTTGGGGGTTGACCTGCTGGACAGTAGTGAAGGGGAAAGGGCCCTGGGGGTCCTGGTGGATAGGAGGATGATCATGAGCCAGCAATGTGCCCTTGTGGCCAAGAAGGCCAATGGCATCCTAGGGTGCATTAGAAAGGGTGTGGTTAGTAGGTCAAGAGAGGTTCTCCTCCCCCTCTACTCTGCCCTGGTGAGACCGCATCTGGAATATTGTGTCCAGTTCTGGGCCCCTCAGTTCAAGAAGGACAGGGAATTGCTTGAAAGAGTCCAGCGCAGAGCCACAAAGATGATTAAGGGAATGGAACATCTCTCTTACGAGGAGAGGCTGAGGGAGCTGGGACTCTTTAGCTTGGAGAAGAGGAGACTGAGGGGTGACCTCATCAGTGTTTACAAATATGTAAAGGGTGAGTGTCGGGATGATGGAGCTAGGTTTTTTTCAGTGATGTCCAGTGACAGGACAAGGGGCAATGGGTGTAAACTGGAGCATAGGAGTTTCCATGTGCACATCAGGAAAAATTTCTTTACTGTGAGAGTGACAGATTGCTGGAACAGGTTGCCTAGGGGGGTTGTGGAGTCTCCTATGTTGGAGATATTCAAGGCCCGCCTGGACGAGTTCCTGTGTGATGTACTCTAGGTTACCCTGCTCTTGCAGGAGGGTTGGACTAGATGATCTTTTGAGCTCCCTTCCAACCCTTAGGATTCTGTGATTAGGAAAAATATTTTGCTGAAACAGTTAGACTCTAGAGAAAGTGAAGCTAGTTTAAGTGGATTCTGTGAACCATTTGGGAGCTAGCTAAACATCAGTGAAAATTATACAGGAAAGGATTAATTCTTCAAAATGAAGTGTAGAAACTGAATAATACAAGGGATCATTTCTGGTGAGGTCCTTACTGTCTTATTATTCTGGTAGAGAAAGACAATGGTTTGTTCAGTTGTTCCATGGGAAAAGAGAGTTGAGACACCAGCGTTTTACAGAATGTCAGTAATAATTGCAATTTTTAAGCTATTATTTCACTATTCAGCATTTTATTTGAAACAGAGGAGAAATGCTTTTGTTTACCAATGAAGATGCATGGAATGTCCACATGAAACATTCAGGTGATGCTGTATAATGGCCTTTGTTAAACTGCAGGAATTGAGTCAATCTCATTCCGCAAAGCACGTTTCAGTTAAATTGTAAGAGCAGTAACTACTCACGTTAAAGTAATATAGGCAGAATTTTCAGAACTTTAGAAGAATAGGTAGTCTTTGCAGGTGGAGTACTTATCCTGTATTTTCAGCGCATTAAAATTAAGTTCTCAACAGAAGTTGGCCTCTGGCCATGACTGTTAGAATTCTTTCCTATGGAACTTGGCTGTTTCTAAACCAGTCATTTAGAGACTTCTCTATCAAAGCTTGTACAGGAGAAGAAGGGATAGAGAAGGAAGTGAATAAACCCAAGGCAAATGTGTATTTTATTATAAGTAGTTTGTCATTCTGGATTTTTTTGTTACTGCTTTCAAAAACCGTTTTAGGAGAGAAATAATTATTGCAGTATCTAGGTCATTAATTTTCTGGGAGTTTTGGGCTCACAAATACACATGACATTAATGGCTATTTGACAATATTTTCATACTTTCAGAGATAGCTCTAGACTATGCTTTTTTCACTACCCCATATGTTTTCCTTTTTCTAATTATTATGATTTAAAGGAACATTACATGATTGTTGCTTCATTTAACCTTTGAGCTCAAACTAGGTAAGGATTAAATGGATGATACAAGAACTGGCTTTTAAATTGTAGAGCAGTAATTTAGAAAGCATGTAGAACAATCTAGTATATGCTGTATGTTGGACTTTTTTCATAAATGCATTATATTTCTCTGGTTGTTAAAGAGAAGAGAGCTATCTAGCGGTTACAGATATCATCAGCTTTTGTCCAACAGCTATCAAGGACTGTATCCAACTTGAAAAGAACAGAATGGTTTAAATTATCCATGAATAATGCAAGGTCTGGGATTAAGCTCTGTAACATAGGCGGACAAAATCTGCTGCCTGCTGTGGCTTTACAGACTCATTTTTGAAATACAGGTTTCTCATCTGACTAACTGAAAGCCCCATAATATTTTTAAATTAAAGTAACAGACAGAAATGTGAATTGAAGTAGATATGCTGGAACATAGAGTCTAATGGTAAGTTGTTATGTAGCCATGAAGAAAAAAAAAGGGCTGAATAGTTGGCAAGTGGCATACAGGAAATTTGATTACCGAATATGTATCTTGTGGAAGTGAAACAAACCCTCCATGGCCTACTTTACTTTAGAGAATAATCACCATATTAGTGGTTGGTGTGATATTCCATGGTAGATTGCACCAGTACATTCTGTGCAGCCTAAATTTGAGTAACATTTGTTTGCCTTAAAAAAGGCTTGAGAAACTCCAGACCTAACTGAAGTACCAGCATTTTTTGTTTCAAGAAAAAATTTGGATCAAACTTCACTTTTACCACATTGGAAATTAACCCACCTCCCAGTACTAGTTTTCTGTCTAAGAGTGAGGTGTACTCTAGCAAGTACCTCCATGAGAATAGAATTGTGAATGCAAGTTCAAAGCTGTGGTAGGAATTCATTCTCATTACATTTTGTCCTTTTAAGCTAACAAGGTCTTGAAGAATCACAGAGCTCTCAGCTCACATCCCAGCAGGTAGGTCATGCAGAAATGAGCCAGTATTTTCTACTCTTCTGAATAATGAATTATAGCAACAGTTTTTTTCCAAACAGACTCTCAGTGCAAGGTGTTCCATTGCATTATTCTTCTATAGAGAGTGCCAGTTTATTTCTTGCATATTTCTGAGCACATGCTGTTACCTTTTTTGTGCTGCTTTATATTCCCATTATTGCTTCTTCCCTTGATTAGGCCATTCTAACACAGATGTTGCACCTGCTTAGATATCTTTAAAACTACCTCTACAAATCCCTAAATCCATTACAGATACAAACAAGAACCATACAGTGAGACAATCTGTCTTCTGGACACCAAATTGTCATCAAAAATCTCACCATCACTTCTTCACCTGCTCATGTGGTATTCAGCTGTGTCTTATTGGCCTTGCATTGCCTGTAGTGTGAGATTTGTTCATTGCTATTCAGAGATGAATTTCTATTTCTGAAAGATTCTGTGTCAGTCTTTAGTTGGCCCTTGTGTTCTTACAGAGAACATAGAGAATTACGTTTTAATGGGGGAGAGGCAGGGTTTTTTTCCTATTTCCATGTGCACTACAGTGTAAGTGCATATTGTAAAGAAAATATAACTTCATGAGAAAGCAGAATTGTTGGAGTGAAAACTTCTAATTGGAAGCCAGTATCTTTACATGTTTTACATTATAGTTTACTATGTTAACACTTGGCCATAATGCTGTGCATCTCCTAATGCATCAGAATTATAGAAACATCTGGCTTCATGCCGATTCACTGAGAAAATTCACAGAGGATTCAGTATATTTTAAGATATTTCTTTTTCTGTCTAGGCTTGTAGGTTGTATTATATATGGATTTATGAAACACACAGAAACATTTTGGTGGTTTTTTTCTTCTACTCTTTAAATGCCTACAGGGCGCATCTGTGCCCCGTAGGCATTTATTAAGAGCTACGTTATGGCTGGACCTTGCATGGCTACAGTGTGGGAGAGGGAGCAAAGAGATTCCTTTTCCCTTTGTGCAGCCTGTCAGAAGACTGCCAAAAATTACAGACCTCTCGAGAGCCAGGAATAATCCTTTAAAAGAAAGATGTTTCTGCTACATCTCCTTGCTGGCCAGGATTGCTGGCTGACCATGTGGGAAAGTACCAAATAACTCTGTTGCAGCCTAGCCAAGGTGCTCTGGTTTGAAGCTCCTTTGCTGCAGGCATTGCTTCCCCCACACTGTCTATCCCTGGCAGGTTCTTCTGATTGCAGGAGCAGCACATTCACTGGCATCCTCTGATCTTGCAGCGATGCAACACCCAACTCTGCTTTAGTGTTTGTCCTGCTGGTACTGAGAGGATGGTCTGTAGCAGCTGTTGAAATCTGCCTTTAGAGCTCTTGTAAGGGCACATACACGAATCTTGCTGACTGTGCAGTCTGTAATGATTTAAGTTGATCTCATATAGTGTCTGAAGGGACTTTTGGTTTCCAGAACCACTCTGCCTCCCTGGAAAGTGTGCATGCTGTACACTGCACTGCTAGATAACCCTTCTATAAACCTAACAGCAAGTTCTTGTCTGCAGATATGACTTTGGCCTATGCATTACATGTCAGTGTTGTGGAACTAAATGTCTTGTATTTCAGTCCAGCAAGCTGATCAATGTGGGGTTCTGTCTCGCAGCACATAAGATAACTGCCATTAAACTTTTATTATTGGGCAAGGCCTACACCCTCTTTCTTAAAGGGGTGAGGGATTGCTACAGAGCCTTCTTTTCTCCCCTGGAAATACTCGTGCTGGATACATCCTTTAGTTGCTTCCTCCTGGCTTTGAAAGCTCAGCTTTGATCTGAAATTCAGGTTGGACTTCAAATGAGGCATGGAGCTGGGGAGCTGGGGAAGACTTTTTTGTGTCCCGATGGCCTTACCTTCCAAGGTAGCAAGTTTGCTTAAGTTAACTGCTTAATTAAGACAGAGTCCCAGTCAGGTTAGCATGAGGAAGACATCTTTCTGTGTAGAGAAGAGAATGCTGTCATCCTTGTGTTTCTGTAAGTGTCAGATAAAAGAAATTCAGCTATGCTTGTATAGCATGAAAAATATATACACTTTTTTTCTGATTTTCAAGTCAAAGTCTCCAATTTTACTCACATTTGAGAGCAGTAAATTAAATTGTATCTCATAATGGATGTTTCCAAATACTCTGATACAAATTTTTTATTCTATGTCCTTAATTAACTTGAATGTCTTTTTTTCTTCCAGAGAAGGGGATGATTTTCACCCACTGCACTGTTGCAAAATGCAGCAGCATAAGGCAAAACAGGGAGAAACTCATTGCAGAGCTGGGGGAAGCAGTAACAGTTTCTCATCCGACACTCGTCTGCTTGACTCTAGTGTCCCTTCTCTCAAAGTTATGAGTTTTGTTGTTTATAAATAAAAGCCCTCACTTCCTTGAAGGAGACACCACTTTGTAAGTCTTCCACCTCTAAGTACAGGAAGAAAGAGTCAACATGCAACCATGGTTAATTTTAATGCATTGTTGCCAAGTATTAAGAAAATATATTGAGGGGTGCTGTATGATTTTTGTATGCACTGAAATATAGATGTGCAAAGCATGAATGAGGCTTCATTTCCTTCCTGTGATGGTGGTTTTTAATGGCTTAGAACTGCTTAAAATGTTTTTGTCAAAGTTTGGGATAGTGAATTAAAAATCATTTTATTGGTAGAAATGCTGTTTTCCTCTCCATTTTTGAGGTCATGGGCCACCAAGAAAGCACGTCTCGCAGTTCAAAAAGGGCATATTTTATCCCTTTCCTCTACATATTTTTTTCAACCACCTCCTCCAATTCCTTCCAGGGGAAAAAAATAAATAAATATATATATATATGTATCCAGGGTACTATCATTATTTCATTTATTAAAATCAGGGAAAGCAGTTTGATTTTTATTTTCCTGCCAGATTTAGCCACATGTCCTGGGTTCAGCAGTAGCAGTCATTTTTCCCCTTCTTGGTAGCTGGTGCAGTGCAGTGTTTTGACTTTCAGCTCGGGAACAGAGCGGATAACAAGCGATGTTTTGGTTTGGCCAAGGACTTTGTGAGCCTCATGCTCTGCCAGGGAGGAGGGGGAGCCAGGAGGAAGCAGAGACAGGACACCTGACCCAAGTTAGCCAAAGAGGTATTCCATACCACAGCACGTCATGCCCAGGATGTAACTGGGAGTTAGCCGGAAGGGCTGGGGGACTGCAGGGTTGGAGGAGGTATCGGTCAGAGCTTGGTCGGGCTTGGGGGGCGAGTTATCGGTCGGCTGGTGGTGAGATGATGTATTCTCTTCCCTTGTTATTTCCTTTATCATTATTATCATTGGTGGTAGCAGTAGTGATGTGTGTTATACCTTAGTTACTAAACTGTTCTTATCTCAACCCGTGGGAGTTGCATTCTTTCCGATTCTCCTCTCCGTCCCTCCGGGAGCAGGGGGAGGGCAAGAAAGGGGGGGAGTGAGTGAACAAGTTACCTGACTGGGTTTAAACCACGACACCACATTACAGAATGTTTCTGGCATCTGCTTTCCTCTCCTAATGTCGCAACATCACGCTGCTGCTGTAATTTCTGAAACACTGTGATACAAATGTCCGTCCTGTAGCCATCTCCCAAAGGAGAAAAACTTGGCTATGTTACAAAGGTACTCACCTAACATCAGTCTGTGGGGTCTTTCCAGCCTGGAGTATAACATTACCTGATCGAGAGAGACTCACTTTTATTTTGAGAGCCAGGTTATTTTAATTGCATTTCTCATTGTTGCTTTCACTGTAGAAAGAAATAATAAGGGTGGTATGTGCTGGGCTAGTGGTGTTTTGATCGTGGTTGTTGGTTTTTTTTTTTAATCCTGGTTTGAAAAATAAAGAAGAAAAAAGCTTTTGCCTGAAGTAAATCCCAGGGGAAGAAGGTATCACAATGTATTTCTCTGTATTAAATGCTACGTAAGCGATGTAGCTGGACTTGTTCAGCTGACATTCCAGATGTTTTCAGGCTTAAGTCCCCAAATGTGCTGGTAATTGGTATGTTTTCTAGCATTTAGAAATACCCATGTATCAGCAAGAATGAATTTCATGTTGCTTCTGCTTTGCATCATCTTAGATGTACTTTTTCTCAGTGCTAAAACCAGTCCCACCTTTCAAAAATGCATAGTGCCAGGTATCACTTTCACACTGCTTAAGGAAATGAATCAGGAAATAAAAACGTGGTTTTCACAACATTTATTGACTGTGTGTGCAAGGGGGTCATGTTATCAGCTAAAGGAGGAAATTCTGTTCTGAAAAATTAGTGGATGACGCCTCCCAGCTCTCCCTTGTTCTTAGCGAACCCATGATCTCAATCAATTTCCTTAGGTATTTTCAGATGGAGAAGGATGAGTGACACAAGCTGTTATGTCGCTCAGTTCCCTTTTTATTTAGAAATACTTATTCAGGCTTTTTTTTGGTTTTGTTTTGTTTTTTTTTGGTTTGGTTTTGTTTTTTCACTATTCTGCAAGGTCCCTACTGAAATTGATGCAGTGTTATTTGTAATGTTCTGGAAAATATTTGACACAGTTTATTTCTCTTTTAAATCTTTTTAGCAGGTAGAAATAAGGTAGGGTTGTCAGCATGTTGAGTCAATGATCGATAAACAAAACGCTTTGTGAATGTTAGTTTAGAAACCATTTAGCAATTGGATGGTAGGATGTTCCTCAAAGAGGCTCTTTTAAAAAGATTCATTTGTGTTGTGCAACAGAAGTCTGGTGTTGAGAAACCAAGTGCCCTGTTTCCTTCACTCATTTCTTTTATTTACCATTTAGCATTGAGTGGGTGCTTCATAGCTGATAGGAAAAAAAAAAAAAATCATGTGCTTCTTACTCAACTATTAATGTCTTATATAAAAATTGATATTCCAAAACAGGTTTCCTGGAGAAAAGTGACAATTATGCCAAGTTTCTCTGGGCAGTGCAGCACCAAGGATGTCCGCATAGCACCTTCATGTTCGTGTTGAGAGAACGTATTCTCTACACTCCAAACAAGAACTTCTGTGGGAAATTAGAAGAACGAATTTGATCTCACTGTACAGCAGATTCAGCAAAAACCATCCGTGTGCCTTTAGATGGCATTATCCTTGGAATGTCTGAAGACACATTAAGATAAGTGGTGAGTGTTACTTCTGTTTTACAGTTGGTAAAATTAAATCACTAGGGATTTAAGTGGTTTACCTGAAGATCAGGTAATAAATCTGGAACATATTGAATGCCAAACCCCCAGCTCTCAAGCTCTGGCAACATAGATCCATTTAGTAGAAAGGGAAAAAAATCCCCAAACCTTTTAATTAGTCATGGAAAGAATAAATGTGCATGAATCTCATGCTTTCAATCAGTTATTTTTCATTGATGCAAAGCTATTCTGAGGTATGAGTTCACAGAGAGGAGGAGCGATTAAGGTGACAAATGTTCGAACAGCTGAGCAAACCAGACATGCACTTTAAAATGCCACAGGGTTTGTAAGTTTGTAAAAGCCTCATAACTATAAGGTTTATTAGCCAGCATAATAATTTTCCAAGGGAAATAGGGGAAGATTTAAGTTAATTAACCATCCACTATACTACTTGTGCTATAGTACTAGAGAAACAGATTATTTTTCTTTTCTCTGCATGTGGCTGACCAGTAGAAGGATGATACAGAGAATTATGTAACTATGAAAACAAAACAAAAAACAAACCACAACAAGAAACACCAGCAAAAGAGCAAGAGTGACACTACGGTGTGTTATGCCGGAATGCTTCCAGTAGAGAGAACTCGTTATGAATGCTCTTGCACACAACAAGGGAGCCTTTGGGAAAGGTTTTTCTGGATAACTGTGCCATTTTTCTCATTGACTTGCAGGAAAGCTATGATCACACTGGAGTATTTAGAAAAATTAACATGGAAGATCTGGAAAATAGATTTCAAAGCAAAATGTATAACTTTTTTTCTTTAGATGGAGTGATTTTTTTTTCTGATTTGAGCTATGTTAGGAGATTGACCGTCAAGAGCATAACTTCTGTAGTTAGATCAGTATCACTAGTGGGCTTTGAGGCTGGCAAGTATGATTCACAAAAAGTTTTTGTTTTACAGATACATTCCCCTTCTGCCAGAAAAAGTAATTTTTTCCACAACATTCTGGAAGGATTTTATAATGTTTATGAATAGAGTTTATTAAGGTTTTGGCACATTTGTGAACCACATTAATTTGTATTACTCACAATGTCTCATAGTGAGTGGTCACGTTTAGTATTCTTGGGCTCAGGTAAAGATTTCTGAATACAGTTCTCTGACCCTGACCTCAGGCAGCATATTTTCTGAGACCAGAACATATTTTCTCCAGTAGGTGAAGGACAAAAGCATGTGTATTGATAATACCAGCTACTTCTGTCTTAATTTAAGGTATAATTTGCATGCCTAAAGTGGTTAGCAAATATAAAAGTTTCTGAACAGCTGTATGAGCGAACCAGATGTTTTAAAACAATTCTATTTAGAAGTTAATGCAGCCTCCTAACAGTAAAGCTTATTTGCCAGCACAGAGATTTCCCAAGGGAAGTAGGAGTTGATGTGAATTAATTAACCCTCCAGTACATTGCACACATTGTAGCACTGAATAAAATACCACACGGAACAGTCATGAAGTTGGGTAAGCTCTTCTTTAGTATTTGGTGAATACAGTGTCTACCTTGCATCCAAATACTCAGACATTTGCAACAGGATATTTATTAGCACTACTGTTGATGACATGAGAGATTGGAGGGAAAGCACTTTGTTTTATCATAACTGTATGGGTTTGAGTGTTTAACCTTTTTAATTGCTGATGAGAAATCAAAAGCACTGGGTCGTAAACAGTCAAAAGTACAGTGATTGTCAGAGGCCCCTGATTCAAATAAGTCATGATCAGCCTGCCCCAAGTCACTGATACTACAGCACCTTAGTAGTCCTCATTGTTTCTGTATCTATTTTCCCATGCCTGTTATGGTGACTGGGTTAAAGTAACAAAGATAATAAATATTTTTCTGCATATTTGTGCATTGAAAAATAAAGGGAAACTCCAAAATATTAATGAAGAGGCTATTCCTCGATGAGGAGACAAAATGTGCTACTTGTGAGGCAGAAAAAAGAAAATTTTATATAAAGGTTTTTTTTTAACTGT
Source organism: Pezoporus occidentalis (assembly GCF_034315485.1). Lineage (NCBI taxonomy): Eukaryota > Metazoa > Chordata > Aves > Psittaciformes > Psittacidae > Pezoporus > Pezoporus occidentalis. The sequence continues at coordinate 251,906 of NW_026914885.1, forward strand.
AAGCTGTTATACCACTTTAAATTAACACAATGATCTACCTCACTAGTATTAAGATAAATGTCTAGTGGTCTCAGTTAAATCCATTTCCTGCAATCATTTCTCAGCTAAAGTGCTAATGGCAATACCTGGCACAATTGTGAGGGATCTTGATAAAGTACTTGGTAAAAAAAGAAGTAGCTGATCAGACTCAGATGTGGTCCTTTGTGATGTTTTGTTTACAGAAGTCTTGCATGATTTGCAACAAAAGCATACTTCTGACAGGAGGTCATTTTGATTTTTATTAAATGTGCAATATCATTTCATAGTGGAAAGTCCTAGTGAGGAGGGTTCAGAGGGCTGGGGATTAAGTCCATTGATGTAACAGATCATGCAGTTTTTCTGTGTGTAGCAAAACAGTTGTGTTTCCTTCAAGGTAAAGAAAGGGTATTTGTTATTTAGAAAGATGATTGTCAGACCTGGTTATGTCACCTGAAGATAGATTTTTATCCTGGAGCTGAAAATAGACTGCTCAGCTGAGTGGATTTACTCCTGAGTGGATTCACTTGCCAGTTTGGCAGACTAAGGGCTAATCCAGACTAAGGGCTAATCCAGAAAAGGGCATTGTGTACACCTGGGTCTAAAAGTATTGGAAGGGGAGGCAGTGAGAGTTACACCCTGAGCTAATCTACTGGCTACCTTCTTGCTTAGAGTGCAAGTTCCCTACCCTTCTGGTGTTTCTATTCTGTGTGAAGGCATTGCTCTCCAGTTGGCAAGGTGTTGCAGACAGGTCCACGCATACCTCACCAGAGCTCAGTAGGGCACCATACCTTTGGGACCATTGGGCCTGCTTAGCACAGATAGTGCTGTGAATTAATTTCTCAGTGTCACTTTTAAAATGCTTCTAAAGCAGAAGCATTTGCTTATAGGAACAGTGGAGAGTCTTGACAGAAATTGAGAACGCCATTTGCCAGGTATCATTCATGCTCAGAGCATGAATTGCCTTTTAGGAGCCTGTGATTTGAATGTGGAAGGGAATCAGCATTCTTCACATGGGGAAAAAAAGGGAGCATCTTTGCCTAGAGATGGGAAAAGAAGAGAAATCAGTGTATCGGCTGAGCAAAATAATCCTGAAATTCTGTGACCAAGATATAAGGATCTCAGTGTGTTTGAAAGGTCAAATACTCAGTAAGTTTTCCTTAGGACAAGAAGAAGAGGCAGGAACAGCCCTTCAGAGTTGTTTGCAGGCTGAAAAGAGGTCAGGTTTAGCAGAAGGCATTCACTTTCAAGAACTTTAGATCACTTTCAAGAACTTTTCCACTTACTGATGACAGCAGAATATCAGATACAGCAATCTAGATAAAACAGTCCTTGAATCCCCTTTTTTAACATTCTCTTCAACATCTGTGCTTTCCCAATAAAATCTTTATAAAGGTATGCTAAAATAGACAACAGTCTCTCTGTGGCAACATTTTTCCTCCTTGATCTTGAAGGGATACTAATTTGGAAGAATCCTATGCTTGGCTTCCATAGCTTATTTACTGGCATTGCCTCTGATATTTTTTGGAAGACCATAACAATATAGTACTGTGAGTAATGATTCATCCAGGGGACTGATGATCTGGCAGGTCATCTGATGGCTGAAGCCATGTTGCAGCAAACTTAGAGAAGCCCTTCAAATTGTCAGGTACTTTTTTCTTTCAGAACTTGCTGCTGCAGAGTTTCAAGATTGCCTTTGAATAATCTATCATTCCTCTTTGTAGCCTATGGGAGACCAGAGGTTGCTTTATAAATCCAGTCTTTATAGGAATACTCACTGGTATTTCACTAGAAATAATGGAGAGGGTGCCAAAAAGATGGGTTGCAGAAATACATACATATACTTGATGATAAATACAGGTGACAACAAAGAACCATTAAAAAGAACCTGGTATAGGAAAGCTACTGAACCAATTAAGTCAGTCTCTTTTAGTAAAAATGTGTGTGGTCTATCAACTTCGGTTATTCCAGCAAAGCACAGAGCTTAACTTTCAGTTTGATCTAAACTTACAGAAAGGTTCAGTGGAGACTTAAATCATACATCAAAGCAAAATCTTGGGAAAATTCAAAACTTTATTTTTTGTTTTGTTGTTTGGTTTGGTATTTTTCCCCTATTCCCTGATTTCTGTTCAAATACATTTTTTGTGTCAGCTGAGGACATAGGCAGATGAATTAATATCCCTGAGCTAATAATCATTCTAGTGGGACCCTAAACTGGGAGAAGCAGAAAGCAAGCCTGCTTTGTTACACTCTTGAAAATAAAAGGTTTATAAAGTGGGAGCAGGGGAGTCTTTCTACTTGATGTGATTCAGCCAGAAGTTAATTCAGGTGGAGGCAAGAATGGTGTTTCCCCCAGCTGCCAGTGTGGAGAAGCTGAGCCAGAGCTTTCTGTAAGCCAAAGTGGCTGCATGGTCAAGTGAGGCTGGACCTTAGCTTGTTAATTTCAACCAGTTTTGGGGGTAGGATAGGATCTGTAAGTGCTGAGCACTCTCAAAAACTCACTCAGCTAAATTATACAGTGGTTAGGTGCTGGGTTTATGAGCTGGAGAGCCTGAAGCAGCAGGTGGGAGCCACGTCTGCATGAGGCACCCATCTCATGGTGAGAGTTGTGCTGGCTGAGGAGGACCAGGTGCGGCAGTGGCAGGAGAAGCTTTAGCCATAAGGGGCAGGAGGGAGAAGCAGGGCTGCCCAGCCATGGTGGGTGTTCCCCTCCAGCAGCCACCTGGGGTTCTTGGCAGCCATAGGAAGGAAAGGGGTGATAGCAGCCAGAGGAAGGTTTTCTGATTTCAGTGCCTCGGCCAGCTTTTGGTGCCTGCTGCCAAGAATGCCGATCTTATTAGCACTGCAAAAAGAAACTGTTCAGGGGTCTTTCTTTTCAATTCTGGTTTAATTCAAGTCAATACTGCAAAGAATATTCTCCAGTACCCTAATGGCATTTCACGTCTGTGGGTAGAGTTGCCCTCGTGATGGAGTAGAAATGGGTTTTAGGTCTTTGGGATGTCTGGTTTGTTATACCAGATTTGATGTGTAAATGGGCAAATTATGGGAGTGTGGGAGAGAAGGGGGTAGTGAGAAGGAAGGCCTGGGATATGTGAACTAGTTTCAATAAGAGCCAGTATGAAATTTCATCTCTTTCTCAAGAAGAAACCAGCCTTTTCAAATACCCTCTTTTCATTTCAGCTCAAGTTGTGAGGAGGGAGAAAGGCAATTTAAGGTTAAGTAGAGAAAAATTTTACAAACTGCTTGGGGAAAAGCTGAGTTTTAAATAGCAAAGAATGTAGAGAAGCAGAAGCGTGTGCGTTTCTCAAGCTACAGGTGGATGCTCATTGCTGCCTATAGCGGTACCCAAGGCATTGCTCTAGCAGGTCTGCAAAGGTGGGGATAGGAGACAGCATTTTTATTAAATACCCTAGGATCATACAGGGCTGGGCTGTGTTGTTCTCCTCACGAGAACCATAATAAAACCTTTGCAAACATGGGTGATAGTTATTGCATGTTGGATGGTGGCAGAAACCAGATTTCCACTTGATTGTTCACCTTTCCTGCCTGGGTAGCTTGAAACATCCTGGAGGAGTCTTCTGCTAATATCCCCAAAAGGCTGATGAAGCTGTGACAGAGGACTTGTCCTCTGGGATGAATTTCTGTTTAGAAGTTTCAGAGAAGCACCCACCTTGATGTTAACTTGGTTGGAATACAAATTTTTAAGATCCAACTTGCTCAGAGTGTGGTCTTGCTTGCTCTGGTATTGAATAACTCCATTATGTCAAAAACAAAAAATTGTGACTGCATAAATTAGAAAAAACTTGGATCCTGTGCCTGCCTTTCAAGGACTTGTGAATGCAGTTCAGAAATTGAGAAATATTTGGTGTATAAATTAGAAACATACCAACAATATTTTTTTTATCTGTTATGGATACAACAATATCATAACTGCCTTTCTTTTAACTTTGAATAGTGGTCTAGATAATTAAATACTCTTGTCTAGAGGCGGTATTAAAATCATGTTATAAAAATTACTGCAGTCAGTCTTACATGAAAAGTAGACGAAACTGAGCCTACGTGAAATGGTTTTTGTTTGAGGAAAATAAGCAATTTTCTGGAAGCTTTGAAAAACCTATGACTTCTGGTCTAATGCTACAGAAAATGGTGAAAGATTATCATTTTAAAACAAATATTTTTTGGTGTAAAACAATAATTAATCATCATGTTAAAGGGGAATTGCTGTAACAATGAAGTAATTTATCAAATGCAAATGCAGGGTTATGAATAGACTCCAAAAAGCTCTTAGCTTCCTGTCCAGAGAATGCAGAGACATAGCTACTTTCCCACCAAGTTAACGTTATGTCACAGGCAGAGTTGCCGGGAAACTGTGATAGTAGCACGTAGAAAATTTGTTTGAAAAATGTTGCCAATTTTTTGATTAATCAACAAGTAATTCTGAAAAAACTTCTTCTTTTTCTCTACCTACCCATTCCCTTATGTTTCCCAAAAACTTATGGTGCTGCTTCAAGTGAATAGTGGTGCTAATAAACATTTTAACTTCCTAGAGTAACATTTAAATGCCAAATTGTTACTTTAAAAAATAAATAGTTTTTTAAAAATAGTACAGGTATGCTTTCACACAACGAGAAAATCCTTTCAGTTGCTACTGATAGCTGTTTGGAGAATAATCCCTTCTCGTGGTTTAAACCTAGCCAGACAGCTTGTTCACTCACTCCCAGTGAGGGGTGCCAGGCTGGAAGCAATCGAGGCCCATGTTCACGTCCCCCCCCTGGGGCTCTCCCCTTCCCCACTCCCAGGGGGATAGGGAGGAGAATCGAAAGAATGCAACTCCCACAGGTTGAGACAAGAACAGTCCAGCAATACAAATCACCACTGCTACCACCAATGACAACAATGATAAGAGAAAATAACAAGGGAAGAGAATACGATACCACCTGCCGAAAAACAAGTCTGACCCAGAAGAACCCGTGTCCTTCTGGGTAACTCCCAGTTACCCCCCCGGGCATGATGTGCTGTGGTATGGAATACCTCTTTGGCTAGCTTGGGTCACGTGTCCTGTCTCTGCTTCCTCCCAGCTTCCCCTTCTCCCTGTCAGAGCATGAGCCTCACAAAGTCCTTGGTCAGGGTAAACATTACTTAGCAACAACTGAAAACATCGGTATTATCAGCACTGTTCCCAGGCTGAAAGTCACAACACAATGCTGTACTACCAAGAAGGAGAAAAATTGACTGCTACTGCTAAACCCAGGACATGCCTGAAACACTTGGATATCTCTAGACATATCAAGGATGAGGGAGTCATTAAGAGCAGCCAACATGGCTTTACCAAGGGGAAGTCATGTTTGACCAACCTTATAGCCTTCTATGAGCAAGTAACTAGGTAGATGGATGATGGTAGAGTGGTAGACGTGGTTTTTCTTGATTTCAGTAGGGCATTTGATACTGTCTCCCACAGCATCCTCATAGATAAGCTAAGGAAGTGTGGGCTTGATGATCAGGTAGTGAGGTGGATCAAGACCTGGTTGGAAGGAAGAAGGCAGAGAGTTGTGGTCAAGGGGGCAGAATCTAGCTGGAGGTCTGTGACTAGTGGAGTCTCTCAGGGGTCGGTGCTGAGACCAGTGCTGTTTAATATTTTCATCAATGACCTGGATGAGGGAACTGAATGTACCCTCAGCAAGTTTGCTGATGATGCTAAACTGGGAGGAGTGGCTGACACGCCAGAAGGCTGTGTTGCCATTCAGCGAGACCTGTACAGGCTGGAGAGTTGGGCGGGGAGAAACTTGATGAAATTCAACAAGGGCAAGTGTAGAGTCTTGCATATGGGGAAGAACAACCCCATGTACCAGTACAGGTTGGGGGTTGACCTGCTGGGCAGTAGTGAAGGGGAAAGGGCCCTGGGGGTCCTGGTGGATAGGAGGATGATCATGAGCCAGCAATGTGCCCTTGTGGCCAAGAAGGCCAATGGCATCCTAGGGTGCATTAGAAAGGGTGTGGTTAGTAGGTCAAGAGAGGTTCTCCTCCCCCTCTACTCTGCCCTGGTGAGACCGCATCTGGAATATTGTGTCCAGTTCTGGGCCCCTCAGTTCAAGAAGGACAGGGAATTGCTTGAAAGAGTCCAGCGCAGAGCCACAAAGATGATTAAGGGAATGGAACATCTCTCTTACGAGGAGAGGCTGAGGGAGCTGGGACTCTTTAGCTTGGAGAAGAGGAGACTGAGGGGTGACCTCATCAGTGTTTACAAATATGTAAAGGGTGAGTGTCGGGATGATGGAGCTAGGTTTTTTTCAGTGATGTCCAGTGACAGGACAAGGGGCAATGGGTGTAAACTGGAGCATAGGAGTTTCCATGTGCACATCAGGAAAAATTTCTTTACTGTGAGAGTGACAGATTGCTGGAACAGGTTGCCTAGGGGGGTTGTGGAGTCTCCTACGTTGGAGATATTCAAGGCCCACCTGGACGAGTTCCTGTGTGATGTACTCTAGGTTACCCTGCTCTTGCAGGAGGGTTGGACTAGATGATCTTTTGAGGTCCCTTCCAACCCTTAGGATTCTGTGATTCTGTGATATTGTGTTTCAGGGAAGGAGGAGGCAGATGAAGTATTTTTCTCGAGGAGTTCATGTTGAGGAACTATTAATTTACACTGGGGAATAAAAACATAATATTTGGGAAAGCCCAACCAAGTGACAGCAATTCTTTAGCTTCCAACAGATAGAAAGGTGGGTGGTTTTCACATTGTTATTGATCTTTAAAAGACCAAGGAATGTGACACAAAGGTGTTAGTTGACCTGTAGCTCCTGAGCCTGGCAGTCTGATGTAGCTGAACCAGGTAGGGTCAGGCTGCCCCTCCAAGTCTTTTCAATATTGGGCAAGGGAGTGTGAACTGTTGCTGAAGTAGTTTTCATTTGATATCTCCTACAGTGCTGTTGTCAGTCAGCAGGTTGCTGTTGCGTGGTTAAGCATTTTTGTGTGGTTTGCCTGTTCAGCCCCAAGTTAAAAAAATAACCAACCAAACCCAGCACACATCTCAAGAAACAGCTTGACAGAGTTGATTTCAGAAGTGGATCAGCTGAGATAAACCTGGTCCTGAATGTGTCTTCCACATAACTTTCTGCACTATTAAGCAGTATGTAAATGGTATCTGCTGGCTCCTGCATGTACTCACTAATCTCATTTGACTTTACACAAACAGCCTCAGCTGATCAGTTGAACTGCAGCCTGCTGCTTTTGTCAGCCAATACTTTACATTTGCACTATTTCATATAATTTAAAACTGCTTACAGATGTTCAGAGTCTTAAAATTTAAGCACAGATTTAATATATCCCCAAATGAATAGGGCTGATAGGGAGAAAGGGGATGCATTAACTCTCTGCATTTAATTCTAATGGGCTATATTATTAGTCCTCAACTGATTAAGAGTTTTAACAGAGATTTAATAATTGTATGTATTAGTAGTCCTGAGGTACAGATATTGTGTCCTGACTTCCCATGGGGAATGTATCAAACTGTATGAATTATCTCCTTGCATTAGGCTCTGGTTTCACAATTCTGAGACCTGTTCCCATCAGGTCCAACACAGACCTTTTCTTGGCAGAAAACACTTCAATTTTATCAATACCACAGCAGTTTGTGGATTCATAACCTGGGGGGCTTTATGTTTTAGCTGTCTGGGGTGGCGAAGAATCACTGGCCTCCTGTGAGTGGACAGGGATTGCACTGTGAAAGTTGAGCTTGAAAAGTAAAAGGGAGAAATAATTTTTGAATTTTTTGTATTTGAGTTTTAATAAGCTTTCTTACTACAGAACAAAAAATGTAATATAAATAAGGATAAAATTGTACATATGTTTTTAAGTACTTGTCGTGGTTTAAACCCAGTCAGGTAACTCGTTCACTCACTCCCCCCCTTCTTTCCCTCCCCCTACTCCTGAAGGGACGGAGAGGAGAATCGAAAAGAATGCAACTCCCACGGGTTGAGATAAGAACAGTTTAGTAACTAAGGTATAACACAAATCACTACTGCTACCACCAATAATAACAATGATAAAGGAAACAACAAGGGAAGAGAATACATCACCTCATCACCAGCCAACCGATAACTCACCCCCCCAGCCCGACCAAGCTCTGACCGATACCTCCTCCAACCCCGCAGTCTTCCAGCCCTTCCAGCTAACTCCCAGTTACATCCTGGGCATGACGTGCTGTGGTATGGAATACCTCTTTAGCTAGCTTGGGTCAGGTGTCCTGTCTGCTTCCTCCTGGCTTCCCCTCCTCCCTGGCAGAGCATGAGGCTCACAAAGTCTTTGGCCAAACCAAAACATCCTCGTTATCAGCTCTGTTCCCGAGCCGAAAGTCAAAACACTGCACTGTACCAGGTACCAAGGAGGAGAAAAATGACTGCTACTGCTGAATCCAGGACAGTGCTTTTGAAAAACAAGTTGATTAAGGAAAAAAGGAATGTCTCTTAATTGTTCTGTAATAGCTGACATGGACCACAGTGTATAATGGGAAAAAATATTTAGCTCTTTAGGGTGGTTTAACTGTACTGTGCATATCCCCGAAATGTACAATTGGGTAGCTGAAGTAGGAGTGTTCGGGGTCTTCCTGAATAGCTTGTTTCAGTTACTTGAAAAGTCTGTTTTGTTTCTGTTTATGGTAGCAGCTCTTACTTTACCTTTTGGCCTTTATCTGTAAATGGCTTGTGGTGTTGGAAAGATAACTGAAATACCAGGAAGCTGTAGCAGTGTCTTCCAGGGCATGATGTTCTCACAGAAGATACTGGATTTGAGAGCACCAAACACATACAAGCACCTTGTTTCATAATTTTTCCCGGATTAACTGAGACCTTAATTTTTTGTTAGCTCTTTATCCTGTGAGAACAAACTTACTGCACCTAAAGGGATTCATTATGATCTCTATAGATCTGAGACCCTGAGTGTGCTGTGCAAGATGATTAACTTAGTGCTTGTCAAAAATGCCATTCATCTATTTCTCATTTGTCCTCTAGATTTGCCTCTGCTGTGGCAGCTAGGAGATAGACACTGAACGTGCACATCTCTGTTCCTGGAATCCTTGACTTTTGTATTTTGCTGCTTTGTATTTAAATAAGCTCTAGATACTTTCCAGTTGTATTCAACATACTTCTCTTGTTTATCCAGAGCAGGTGATCTATCAGTGGCAGCTGTCAGTCATAAATTACTTTAACTGAATTGTTTAATTTGCAGCATGTTTTTTTGTGACACCTGCTTGGTCTGTGGAAACTACTGGATAACTCCCATTTCTTTAGCCTCTTAGTGGAAAAGTGCAGCGTGTTTCTGAGTCATCAAAGGAGCAAAGGGAACCCAGCACTGTTCCAAACAGCCAGAGGAGCAGGCTTCGAGAAAAGATAGGCAAACCACTGATGGGCTTATAATAATAAACAGAAAAGAGGAAGATCAAAGCGGAGCTTGAAACAAAGGGCCAGGTGGACACCAGAAGGAAATGCCGAGCACTCAGTTGCTTTGGTGATGGGGGAAACTTCAGAGCAAACACATGTGTACAAGGAATGTATCAGATAGTAAGATTGTGATGAATTTTCTTTTCAGAAAGTAGCCAAATTGTATTGCACAAACTTTTAATTCCCGGTATACTAAAAGTCACAGCAGGGTTGCTTGTCTCAGTCTTGTCTCAGGCACTCCATGCTCTTCTGAAGCTTAACGCTGTCCAATGGGCTGGAAGGAGTGGAAGAAACTATTTCCTTCTTCCTAACCTCTCTTCACATGTCTGAAAACTGCTCCTTGGAACAAGCAGTCCTAATTCTTCAGCCTTTTCTAATAAGCTCCTTTTCCCAGGCCCCTCATCAACCTTGTTCCTGTTCTCCAGGGTTTTTCTGTTGTGTCCACATCCTTCTGGGATGATGCTGCCAACAGCTGAGCCACCTGCTTCCCACAGCTGAGCCAAATGCAGGCATTACACCATGTGTTTTACAGATGATACTTATGTTTATTTTTCCCAGAATGGTTTTCCACTTTTTCCCAGCAGCCTGATATTCTTGACTCATATCTATGATTTAATATATTATAGCTTAGTAGTGAAATGGTTGAGGGTTTGGAGTTGGTTTGTTGTATTTGGTTGGGGCTTTTGGGTGGTTTTTTTTGCTTTTTTGGCTTAAGAAAAATAAGAAGAAAAGTGTTATACGATCACTGACATTTAGTTTACTTAATTTATCAGTATTCATGATGCTAAGGTTGAAAAGCCATATTCACAAAAGTATCTGCCAGTGTCATGAATGCCACAAAGATTCTAGTGGGTTATCAGAAGAGTTGTACAGTTCCTTCTTTTATTGGTATCAGGCAAGAGGTTTGCACTTGACTTCCACTTTGTCTGTTTTCATGAAATAATTTAAATTGCTTTTTTTTTATTGGGCCTGAAGTCAAACTTTTATAAATCTACTTACTTTGCTTTGTTTCAGGGAAACAAAAATACTTCGGGCCCCTTGCTGTATGTGTGGCTGCAGTCTGAACTTCTTTTCAGGCAAAATGTTATCTGTGTGTCAAACTTTTTTCATCCTGTCAACAAATCTGTGTTGATTGAAGGCTCAATTTTATTATACATGCTTAAAGCTTTGTTTTACCTTGCTGGTCTGCACTGAAGCCATCATGTCATGAGAAATACCAGAGAGGTAAGAAGTTCTGCAAAGCTCAGATCCCACATTTTCAGTACACCACCGCTCTCCCACATATATACATCCATATAAACACAGACCAAGAGAAAAAGATTGTTTTCTTAGTGCATGGAACAATCCCTGTAATGCTGCTGAGTCCATTCGGTCCATAATGTCAGGTTCCATCTGTTGTAACAATCTTTCAGGGCAGGAAAGGCTATGTGCAGTGTTGGATCGTTGCCTGCTGATGCTGGTCGTTCCTTTACTGTGGAACTCATCCGGTTCTATCAAAGTTCATTCTCTGTTGGGATGATGGTTGGAGGGAAGTCAGGGCTAGTCGCTGGTGACCTGGAGACATCTAGTTGATGAGCTATAAAAGTATTACACATCAGGCAACAGCATACAATTAAGTTCATTGGCTTTTTTCCCCTAAAATCAACTCCCCTTGAGGTATACATCGGACTTCCCCATCTTCCCGCATTACCCACCAAGTATATCCAGGTCCCTGAGCAAAAGCAATCCCACGAGTGGGTTTGCCTTTACCTGAAGCAGGAATAACCCAGACGGTCTTCCCCAGCAAATTCTTCATATGCACCACGGGAACTTTGTCCCCCTCTACAATATGTAAAAGTTCTGACTGAGCTGGGCCAGCCTTGTTGGCAGATCCTCTGGTGTTGACCAACCAGGTGGCCTTTGGTAAGTGTGTATCCCAATGCTTGAAAGTTCCCCCACCCATTCCTCTCAGTGTAGTTTTTAACAGCCCATTGTGCTGTTTGATTTTCCCCAGAGGCTGGTGCATGGTAGGGGATGTGATATACCCACTCAATGCCATGCTCTTTGGGCCAAATATCTATAAGGTTATTCTGGAAATGAGTCCCATTGTCTGACTCAGTTCTCTCTGGGGTGCTGTGTCGCCACAAAATCTGTTTCTCAAGGCCCAGGGTAGTGTTCCAGGCAGTGGCATGGGGCACAGCGTATGTTTCCAGCCTCCCGGTGGTTGCTTCCACCATGGTAAGCACATGGCGCTTGCCTTGGCGGGTTGTCGGCAGTATGATATAGTCAATCTGCCAGGCCTCCCCATATTTATACTTCAACCATCGTCCTCCATACCAAAGAGGCTTTAACAGCTTGGCTTGTTTAATTGCAGCACATGTTTCACACTCATGAATAACCTGGACAATAGTGTCCATTGTTAAGTCCACCCCTCGATCACGGGCCCATCTATATGTTGCATCTCTGCCCTGATGGCCTGAAGTGTCATGGGCCCACCGGCCCAAAAATAATTCACCTTTATGTTGCCAATCTAAGTCCATCTGAGCCACTTCAATCTTAGCAGGTTTATCCACTTGTTGGTTGTTCTGGTGTTCCTCAGTGGCCTGACTCTTGGGTACATGGGCATCTACATGACATACCTTCACCACCAGGTTCTGTACCTGGGCAGCAATATCTTTCCACAGTGCAGCAGCCCAGATGGGTTTACCTCTGCGTTGCCAATTGCTCTGCTTCCATTGCTTCAACCACCCCCACAGGGCATTTGCCACTATCCATGAGTCAGTATAAAGTACTGGCCACTTTTCTCGTTCAGCAATGTCCAAAGCCATCTGGATGGCTTTCACCTCAGCAAACTGACTCGATTCACCCTCTCCTTCAGCAGTTTCTGCAGCTTGTTGTCCAGGACTCCATACAGCTGACTTCCATCTCCAATGGTTTCCCACAATACAGCAAGACCCATCAGTAAAGAAGGCATACTGCTTTTCGCTTTCTGACAGTTTATTATATGATCGGGCCTCTTCATCACGCACTGCCTCCTCCTTTAGTGACATTCCGAAATCTTTGCCCTCTGGCCAGTCCATGATGACTTCTAGAATTCTTGGGTGACTGGGATTTCCTATTCGAGTTCATTGTGTAATTAGTGCAGCCCATTTACTCCATGTAGCATCAGTTGCATGATGTGTAGAGGAGACCCTGCCTTTGAACATCCAGCCCGGCACGGGCAACCGGGGTGCCAGGAGGAGCTGTGCTTCAGTGCCAATCACTTCCGAAGCAGCTCGAACCCCTTCATAGGCTGCCAGTATCTCTTTCTCAGTTGGGATATAGCTGGCCTCGGATTCTTTGCATCCCCGACTCCAAAAGCCGAGGGGTCGACCTCGAGTCTCCCCTGGAGCTTTCTGCCAGAGGCTCCAGGTAGGACCGTTCTCCCCAGCTGCAGTGTACAGTACATTTTTTTACATCTGATCCGGTCCGGACAGGTCTAAGGGCTACTGCGTGACCTATCTCTCGTTTTATTTGCTCAAAGGCTTGTTGTTGCTCAAGGCCCCATTTAAAATCATTCTTCTTCCGGGTCACATGATAGAGAGGGCTTACAATCAAACTGTAATTTGGGATGTGCATTCTCCAGAACCCCACAGCACCCAAGAAAGCTTGTGTTTCTTTCTTATTAGTTGGTGGTGACATTGCTGTTATCTTGTTGATCACATCTGTGGGGATCCGTCTACGTCCATCTTGCCATTTTGTTCCCCAGAATTGAATCTCCTGTGCAGGTTCCTTGACCTTACTCTGTTTTATGGCAAAACCAGCTTTCAGCAGGATTTGGATTATTCTGCTCCCTTTCTCAAAAACTTCTTCCACTGTATCGCCCCACACAATAATGTCATCAATGTATTGCAGGTGTTCTGGAGCTTTCCCCTGTTCCAGTGCAGTCTGGATCAGTCCATGGCAAATGGTAGGGCTGTGTTTCCATCCCTGGGGCAGTTGGTTCCAAGTGAACTGGACACCCCTCCAAGTAAAAGCGAACTGTGTCCTGCACTCTGCTGCCAAAGGAATTGAGAAAAATGCATTGGCAATATCAATCGTGGCATACCACTTGGCTGCCTTTGACTCTAGTTCATACTGAAGTTCTAGCATGTCCGGTGCAGCAGCACTCAATGGTGGTGTGACTTCACTCAGGCCACGATAGTCTACTGTTAGTCTCCACTCTCCATTAGGTTTTCGCACTGGCCATATGGGGCTATTAAAAGGCGAGCGGGTCCTGCTGATCACTCCCTGACTCTCCAGTCTACAGATCAGCCGATGGATGGGAATCAGGGAGTCTCGGTTGGTGCGATATTGCTGCCGGTGCACTGTTGTGGTCGCAACTGGCACTTGTTCTTCGACTTTCAGCAACCCCACAGCAGAGGGATCTTCTGAGAGACCAGGTAAGGTGGACAGCTGCTCAATTTCCTCAGTCTCCAAAGCAGCAATACCAAAAGCCCACCGGTACCCTTTTGAGTGTTTGAAGTACCCTCTCTTGAGGTAGTCTGTGCCAAGGATTCATGGAGCCTCTGAACCAGTCACAGTAGGGTACTTTTGCCATTCCCTCCCAGTCAGGCTGATTTCAGCCTCCAGCACAGTCAACTCTTGGGATCCTCCTGTCACTCCGGAAATATAGATGGGTTCCACCCCTTGACAGCTTGATGGCATCAGGGTACACTGTGCACCGGTATCTACTAGAGCCTTATACTTCTGTGGGACTGTTGTGCCAGGCCATCTGATCCACACAGTCCAGTAAATCTGATTGTCCCCTACCTCCACCTGGCTGGAGGCAGGGCCCCTCTAATGGTCATCACAGCGTTGGACACTTAGGTCGTGGTAAAAGGGATTATTCTTCGTTATCACAGGAGCTGGAGTAAAATCAGCTCTTCCACTCCATCTGGGAAACTGCTCACCAGAGACTGAAGCCGTAGCTCTCATGGGACGATCAGTCTTAGGCCTTGCTCCCCTCTTCAATTCACTCACCTGTTCCTCAAAAGCTGAAGTAGGTTTTCCATCCCACTTTGTCATGTCTTCTCCGTGATCCTGCAAGTAAAACCATAGGGTAGCCCGTGGCATATACCTCCTGTATCTCCTCTCTCGAACAACAGGACGCCTTTTGTTAATAGCTGAGACATGTGTTGGTACACGTGAGGAGCTGGATAAATCAGATAGATCGTCCCTCAATTGTTTGAGGTCCTGGGACAATTTTTCCACAGCTGAGATGATGAAAGGGGTGAGATTGTGTTCGAGCTCTCAGAGTTTATGAACCATTTCATCCACTGTTAGTGGTACTATGTCATTCCAGGTTACTGTTGCCAATGAATGGGCATATGATGACGGTGCATTCCGTGTAAGTTTTCACCACATGGGTTGTGTACATTCAACTTCATCTGGATCTATGGGTGTATCCCCATTATGCGGCTTGATGTGATAGATCATCTCTACGATGGCTGATTCCCTCAGAGACTGGATGCCTTTGTCTATAGTAGTCCACTTGGCCAAATGACTCATAACATCGTCCTTGTATGGAAACCTTTCTTTCACAGCTGCCAAGACCCGCCTCCAGAGACTGAGGGACTTTTTCTCTCCTGCAATTGCTTTGTCAATTCCCCCTTCTCTAACAAGTGATCCCAGCTGCTTGGCTTCTGTACCTTCTAGTTCGTGACCATCGGCCCCATTGTCCCAGCATCAGAGTAACCAGGTGATGATGTGCTCCCCTGGTTGACGGGTAAAATCTTTTCGCATATTCCGTAGCTCGGTTGAGGTCCGAGGTCAAGAAGTCACCTCTTCTTCTTCTTCTTCATCATGTGATGATGACTCCTGATCAGATTCTGGACCGGGTGGTGAATTCATTGTTTCTTCATCTTGCTTCACCCTTGCCTCTTTTTTGCTTTTTCTCCTGTGTACAGGGGCAACCGATATTCGTACGAATTGGTCCTCTGGTTTGGCTGCAGTGATTATCACTGTGGTTTGAGTAGCGACTGTACTTGTTGCTGGGGGTGGTGTAGCTGCTGTGCTTGGAGCTGGGGTAACCGTGCTGTCTGTTGCAATCGAAGTTTGAGCAGCTGCTGTACTTGCCACAGGGGTAGCTGCGCTGTTCATTGCAGCCAAAGTTTGAGTAGCGACTGTACTTGTGGCTGGGGGTGGTGAAGCTGCTGTGCTTGGAGCTGGAGTAGCTGCACTGACTGTTGCTTTGCCCTCAGATCTGCTGACATTCTTTTCTTTTTGAAGGTGCTGGATAGTGTTGAACAAGGCCCTGTAAGCATAGGCCAAGCCCCAGCACATTGCCATGATTTGTCCGTCTCTGATATGGCCAGAATGACCACACACCTCATTTAAGTGTTTTACTAATTCTTTTGGATTTTGCAGTTGTTCGGTAGTGAAATTCCAAAGTACTGGAGGGGCCCACTGACCTAGATACTTGCCCATACTATCCCACACACCCTGCCACTCATGACTGTCCAGCCTCGGGAAAATCTCTTGGTCCTCCTACATCGTCGTTTGACCCCAGACTTGACCCAAACCTGACTCTGCTTAACTCTTGAAATCAGTCGTGGGCAAAACACACTCTGTATGCGTGATTCCCATCACGATCAGCAAACAAGTCTCAACAGCATTAAAAGGCCATTCAAAAACTTCAAAAATCTCAAATGATGCTGTAAATGGTCTGGGGGGAGGACTGGGAGGGTAAAAGGATGTCTCCTTCGCAGGTTGAGCACCTGAGAAGGAGAAAAAAGATGTGTAATTGCTAAGCACTTCTATTATATACCTCCCAAAGTATAAAGGTGGTGACCTCACTGGGAACATAAGCCAGATCAGTTTCATGACCAATGATTCTATTGTATTACAATTCATTACCATAAAGTACAATGAGACAAAAACCTTAGCCCAGGCCCCACACTTGAAAAACACTAATACAGCAAATATCGGCTCAAAGTAAGGTACGATATACTGAAACTGCAAGACCAAGAGGAACAACCTTGAGAGCCAATAAATCAGCATTGTGACGAGTGACTATTAATCCGGACAGATCTGTCGTTTTCTAAACCCTTTGGGCCCCACATTGGGTGCCAGAAAGAACTGTCGTGGTTTAAACCCTAGCCAGACAGCTTGTTCACTCACTCCCAGTGAGTGGTGACAGGCTGGAAGCAATCGAAGCACCCCCACCAAGGGCTCTCCCCTTCCCCACTCCCTGAGGGATGGGGAGGAGAATCGAAAGAGTGCAACTCCCACGGGTTGAGACAAGAACAGTCCAGCAACCAATGTACAACACAGATCACCACCGCTACCACCAACGACAGCAGTGATGAGAAAATAACAAGGGAAGAGAATACGATACCACTCCCCAAGAAACGAGTCCTGCCCGGGAGCCCGTGTCCTTCCGGGTAACTCCCAGTTACCCCCCACCGCGAGCATGACGTGCTGTGGTATGGAATACCTCCTTGGCTAGCCTGGGTCAGGGGCCCCGTCTCTGCTTCCTCCTGGCTTCCCCTCCTCCCTGGCAGAGCATGAGCCTCACAAAGTCCTTGGTCAGGGTAAACATCACTTAGCAACAACTGAAAACATCGGTATCACCAGCACTGTTCCCAGGCTGGAAGTCAAAACACAGCACTGCACCAGCTACCACGAAGGAGAAACATGACTGCTACTGCTGAACCCAGGGCACAATTTGGAAACAGATGAGTACTTAACCTCGTGAGACCAAGCATATATTAGTATGAAGGAGCAAACTCTTTGCCCATTGCATGAATACAAGCTAAAATACCGTGACATCACCAGTCAAAGTTTGATAAAGCAAATTAATGTCATAGAAGCCCCCAAGATGCTTGCCGTTTTGGCTGCCTTTCAATACCTCCCACTGAATATGTGAGTGCTTTTCAGTCAGACATTAGAGACCATTACATGAATGCATATAACAACCTGGCAAAGTTTCCTGCCACTATACATGCACTGGCTGTGTAAATCCCAGGGTATTTGCTCCTGTCTCTGTAATTTTCTTCTTAGAAAAGCATTAGTACACTGACTATATCTTCTGTGCACATTGCACACATTTGAGCAGTAAAATAAAAAAATAAAATAATCTTCCAATAGTTCATTTTCAGCTCTTGTGTTTCAGATAAGTCTGTGGATGTTGCAACAGCTGTAGACACTGCAAAACAGAAGTGTCTCTTGATTTAGTCTGTGACATGATTTTGCTCATTCTTTCACTGCTTCCTGAGCTCAGCATGTCCCAGTGTTGTTTGAGAGAGATACCGAGTCAGCTGGCTGATTTTCCAGTCAGCATTACTCACACCCTTCAGACAGCAACTTCTGTGTGATAAGGATAAGTTTTCAGCTCTGAACATTCATCAAAAAGCACCATTCCTCTAGTAAGTATGTTAAACTAAGTTCTCTGATGCATGTCCAGTTTTTCTCCTGCACAACATTCTTCTCAGTTTGCTGCTTTAATGCAGAAGAATTGGAAATAATCAGACTTTCAAACAATACCATGTGGCTCGGCACAGGCACACAGTATAGAAACCAGAAGGTTTGGAAATTACATCATTATCTGTATCATACAGACAAAGCAGCCCACAAGAGACAGCTTTGTATCACAAATGTAGTGGTGGAAATCAAGAGTCAATCCTCTTGATCCTCATCCTCCATTCTGGGCAGTAGGTCAGACAACATCATGAGTGTTCTTTGTTTAGCTTTTGGGATTTTTGTTTGGGTGTTGTTTTTTTTTTTTCTTTCATTCTTTTTCAGTGTTTTTGTATCTTATCCCTCCCTCTCCACAACAGCCTGCTGGAATCACTCAAATTCATACCGAATCTCTTCAGCTTTTTTGCTTAATCTACTTCCCACTTCAAACTGCTTGGGGGAGCAGTGGTTATAGCTAGGCTGACATGGATGTTTGAAACTGTGATCTCTTACCAGCAGCAAGAAAAGTCTGTAGATAACTTAGCAAACTTAAGATCTGGAGATCAGATGGGGACCCAATACTTTGAGCATTGCCTTCTAACTAAGGGGAAATAAACCCTCCTTGTAAAGAATATGGTTGTTTTAGTTCTTAGGACATTTAAGATGTACTGGCACATAGTAACTGCACTATAAATATAGTCTGAAAAAATATGAGCTTAGTTTGGAAGCTGCTCTCAGCTAGATTATGGAGTTTTGATCCTGACCTAAACTGATCCCACATGTTCCTGGATTCTCCTAATGTTTGACTGCACAGTAAATCAACCGTAATTTTTGCTTTTTATTGCAAAGAATGAACAGAAGAGATTGAGAATTATATGACTTAGGCATCTGTTTATCACATGGTTTAGGATTGTTTGATATCTTTTTAGCTTTAAGATTTCAATAAAGTTTAAAACAGGTATACAGTATCAAAACTAGTTAACTGGCATCAGTTTACAGAAAGCCAGTGTGAGATTTACCAAAGCCTTCATTTCAAAAATACTCAGTGCCTCTACGGAGAATGCTAGTATTGATCTTATAAGCATTAATGTGTTCTGCTTACACATATTTCACATTATTGACTACAGGAAAAAATGGTACCATAGTAGTGAATAGGAAAGAAGAAAAATATACCAAGCAGCTTTCTTGGTAGTAACACCCAATGCTTTAAAGCAACAGCTGTTGTACCCCTGGATTATGCTGCTTTTGCTTTGAAAATTTGTGCATGTTCAGTATTTCTTCTTTTCCCCTCTTCTAAGGCCGTCTCTTCATTCTTTTTTGCTCCTCCTTGTTATACCAGCTTCAGTGGTGGTGTTAACAAGCAAGTATCTGCTCTGCAGCATGGATACAAGCCTTCCCATCTCAACTGCAAGGCTCTTTGCATTTCTGTTCATAGACACATTTTTGTCATCTGATCCATGCTAACCTGCTCTCCAGCCTTTTTTATTCTTAAGATATTTTGTACTTTTTGTAATTACAGCCTGTACCTGGTAACTTGTTTCTGTTCTCTGGCTTCCTTTATGCAAGTTTGGTTTTGTGTGTGTATATATATATATATATATATATATATACACACTAGATTTGGTATTTATATTCTTTAGTGGTAATATTAAAGCATGGTTAAACTATATTCTTGAGCTTGGCTTTCTTATGTTTTCCAATCTGAAACATCAGTCTTGCAGAATGATTTTTGTGAGCTGACTGCCCGCACAAGTCTGTTGCCATGTGGGCTGTAGAGTCAGCTTGTCTGAAGTCTTATGCAGTAATTACCAGGTAGTAAAAGTTAACTGCCCCATAAAACCACATGGAAAAACCATGCTATTTCTGGCTTGTCCTACTCAGCATCCTCTTTCTGTGTGCTAGATCTTCTGGGCAGGGGAAAGGACTAACCAAGATCCGTTTTGGCTCTCTTCTCTATGTTTCTATGATAACTGGTGACTGGGGTACGTGGTGCCAAGTCAAGGCACAGAGGACTTCTGTAACAAATTGAGAGCCGTAATCTTAGAATCTGAATTAAACAGTTACTGTTTCATTGGGAGGGAAAAAAAAAGATAAGTCACTCCAAAGTTATCCCCTAACATTTAGCTGTTTTCAAGGTGCCTTGAAAAATGTTTCACCTAGTGATGCTTCATAGCTAATCTACTGCAGCACTAGATTAGCTGGTGTAGGGTGAAAGTGTCTAAACTGGACCTAAACAGAGGGCAACTTTGCAACTCACCTGAATTGACTATAGCTCTAACTGGCAGAACTAGTCTTAATTCTGTAGCAGGCATGTCTAATAGCTTTATGGAGAAATAAAAAATGTCAGGTTTCTACCAGCCTTCTAAAAGGATTTATATCACTGTTATAATTTGTAGTATATACTACTGTGGTTCTTGTATCTTCTTTTAACATGTGTGTCTTGTGCCTCATTTTTTACTTCTCAATGAGATAGATAACAACCCCCCTTTTTTTTTTTTTAATTTTTTCTTTTTCCTTTTTTATTACTTAGTAACTGAGATTTCAGTCTTCCTTAGGGGTTGCAAGCATACCTGCACAGAGGTTCTGGGAGAATTGTAAAGGAATTTAAAAATGATACAGAAGGCTATTAGAATGGAGGGTGGGTAACTTGGGAGGGGAGGCTGCTGAGTTGCAGTGTCAAACAACCAGAAAAGATCATAAAATGTAATTTCTTCCATGATCCTACCCCAAAGCAGAACATTTACAGTAATATTCCTGGTAGGTGCTTGTCTAAATTGTCCTTAAATATCTCCAATAATGACAACCTTTCAGCTTCATTAGGCAGCTGCTTACCCTTAATGTTAGGAAGTTTTTTGTAATCTTGAGTCTAAGGATTCCATGTTGTCATTTATGTCACATCTGGATCCCAGATATAACCTGTTTGGGGTAGTCCAGAAAGAATTCAATTCCTTTCCTGCTTGTTGCACCGATTTTCCAGAAATGAAGGAGAGAAGGAACAATGTGAAAGCTACTTTCAGAATGAATAGCTATTTTCAATCCTTTTTTGGTCGGATTGATCATTACAGTGCTGGTAATGCTAGCAGACAGATCAGGGTATCCCCTTTGTAAGAGGTGTCAGAGCTAAGTGTTCATGCAGTGAAATGAAAGTTCTGAGCCTGCTGCAATGTCTGCACATGATCATACTGTTTTTAGTTAACATGAGCTGTTTAGTTAATGATGAGCTGTTACACTGAAATCTAGGCAAGGGGGCTGTGAAGGGAAAACACAGAAGAATGCCTTGATTAATAGCATCCCTAAATGACAACAGCTGTTTTATAGTTTTTATAAGGATTGTAGTGTTTCTCATATATAAGAAAGGATAAGATGTAGAGGCTCTTTGTTAAAGCTGTTGACTATATAAAAGAACCTGAAGGTTTCTCAGGCTCCTCAGTTATAAAACTAAGTACATCTAGGACTGCCTTGTGTCACTCCATGGCATCTTTCAAAACTGTAATTAGCAGATACCTAATGAGTTGCGACTTCAGTGTGTGGATCAGGCGACTCAAATTTTTACTTTAGGCCTCTGATTCTCTTTCTCTATGCAAGGAGGAATAATTTGGTTTTCACACGTAGAGACTCATTTTTCTTCAGTTGACTTGCTTCAAGACTTTATTGCTTTCCAGTAGTCTGTCAGACTGAGTCCTCTCTCATGTCTTCAGCAGCAAGGTACATCTAAAACATTTAGTGTTGACAGTCCTTGCTTCATTAAGCCTATGTCTTTTGGGAGTGAGGGTTAAGAAGCTTGCCTGAAATATGTGTTTTCACTACTATTGATGGAGTCTGATGCATAAAATGCAGTTGGCACTTTGACAGTTATAAAGCAGCTAATGAGAGAGGGACATTCTTAACCTCCTCATATTTTCTAGCATGATAGCAGCTGGTCTGTTTCTTCCAAGTGGATCTTGTGAGTATAGGACTGCATCTTGTTAATGGTGGGGGGAAACAAATCAAGCTAGGCTATATTTTTAACTATAAAAGAGATTCAGCCATTTCACCAACAGGGCAGGGAAAGAATATTTAGGAATCTGGTTTCCTGATACTTCCCTGGCACAATAGACTCTTCTGCCAGAGACTGTGGTGTGTGGTGCAAGTTAAATGCGATTTAGTCTTGCGAGCTCAGCCCAGTGTACAACACCTGCTTTTCTGTACTGACTTTGCCTTCTCCCTCCCAGACTTTGCATTTACCTGCCTGTGATGACTGAAGCACAGGTCAGACAAATAAGTTTTATCAGTGTGTTTTGACTATGGAAGATCTTTTCAAAATGACCCTCTGCAACAATCAGCGTTAAATTGTCATAATTCTAAATGCCAGAATATACAGGGCACATGGATAGCACAGTTATTTGCTATTTAGCCTTGGAGAAATGTAGTATGATCTGTTGTCCTGGGTTTAGCAGTAGCAGTCATTTTTCTCCTTCTTGGTAGCTGGTGCAGTGTTGTGTTTTGACTTTCAGCCGGGGAACAGTGCTGATAATACTGATGTTGTCGGTTGTTGCTAAGTAATGTTTACCCTGACCAAGGACTTTGTGAGCCTCATGCTCTGCCAGGGAGGAGGGGAAGCCGCGAGGAAGCAGAGACAGGACACCTGACCCAAGCTAGCCAAAGAGGTATTCCATACCACAGCACATCATGCCTGGGGGCGGTAACTGGGAGTTACCTGGAAGGACGCAGGGTCTTCTGGGTCGGACTCGTTTTTCGGCGGGTGGTATTGTATTCTCTTCCCTTGTTATTTTCTCTTATCATTGTTGTCATTGGTGGTAGCGGTGGTGATTTGTGTTGTACATTGGTTGCTGGACTGTTCTTGTCTCAACCCGTGGGAGTTGCATTCTTTTGATTCTCCTCCCCATCCCTCAGGGAGTGGGGAAGGGGAGAGCCCCCTGGGGGACAGGGATGTGGGCCTCGATTGCTGTCAGCCCGGCACCACTCACTGGGAGTGAGTGAACAAGCTGTCTGGCTAGGGTTTAAACCACGACAGTTCCTTTTTTGGCGCCCAACGTGGGCCCAAAGGGTTGAGATAATGACAGATCTGTCTGGATTAATAGTCACTCGTCACAATGCTGATTTATTGGCTCTCAAGGTTGTTCCTCTTGATCTCACAGTTTCGGTATATCATACCTTACTTCGAGCTGGTATTTGCTGTATTAGTGTTTTTCAAGTGTGGGGCCTGGGCTAAGGTTTTTGTCTCATTGTGCTTTATGGTAATGACTTGTAATACAATAGAATCATTGGTCATGAAACTGATCTGGCTTATGTTCCCAGTGTGGTCACCACCTTTATACTGTGGGAGGTATATAATAGAAGTGCTTAACAATTACACATCTTTTTTCTCCTTCTTGGGTGAAGGAGACATTCTTTTACCCTCCCAGTTGTGTTCATTCCCCCTCCCCCCCCCCCCCCGCCCCGGACCATTTACTGCATCATTTGAGAGTTTTGAATGGCCTTTTAATGCTGTTGAGACTTGTTTGCTGATCGTGATGGGGATCACCATGTTGGCACGCATACAGAGTGTATTTTGCCACGACTGATTTCAAGAGTTAAGCAGAGTCAGGTTTCGGTCTTGTCTGGGCTTACATGACAATGTAGGAGGACCAAGAGTTTTTCCCCAAGGCTGGACATTCATGAGTGGCAGGGTGTGTGGGATAGTATGGGCAAGTGTCTAGGTCAGTGGGCCCCTCCAGTACTTTGGAATTTCACCACCCCTGCAATCTTTCAGGGCAAGAGAAAAAGGAACTGTCATGGTTTAAACCTAGCCAGACAGCTCATTCACTCACTCCCAGTGAGTGGTGCCAGGCTGGAAGCAATCGAGGCCCGCATCCCCATCCTCCCCCTGGGGGCTCTCCCCTTCCCCGCTCCTGAAGGGATGGGGAGAAGAATCGAAAGAATGCAACTCCCACGGGTTGAGACAAGAACAGTCCAGCAACCAGTGTACAACACAAATCACCACTGCTACCACCACCAACAACAATAATAAGAGAAAATAACAAGGGAAGAGAATACAATACCACCTGCCGAAAAACAAGTCCGACCCAGAAGACCCCGTGTCCTTCTGGGTAACTCCCAGTTACCCCCCCGGGCATGACGTGCTGTGGTATGGAGTACCTCTTTGGCTAGTTTGGGTCATGTGTCCTTGCAGCTTCCCCTCCTCCCTGGCAGATCGTGAGGCTCACAAAGTCCTTGGTCAGGGTAAACATTACTTAGCAACAACTGAAAACATCGGTATTATCAGCACTGTTCCCCGGCTGAAAGTCAAAACACAGCACTGCACCAGCTATCAAGGAGAAAAATGACTGCTACTGCTAAACCCAGGACATCTGTGTATGGAAAGACTGAAAAATAAGGCTATAACTACTCTTATGGCATAGATTGAGTGGTAACAGGTGACAGTGTAGCCCTTTATCTTAGCTAGGGTAGGGTGGTTCTGCTTGACAAATGTTGATGTGATGCATCCATGGGGCAGCAGTGATGAATTAGGAGTGTGATTCTCTAGCCTAGATTGGAAGATCATAGGCTGAGTGGATTGTGCAGCAGCAAACCCTCCTGTGCCTGAGTGTGCATTGCACTATTGCACTCTGTAGGGGTGGGGAAGTTAAGGAATGGCTACAGCCATTCTTCTTCTAATGTCTTCTTTGAGAAGGAGTGTTAACACCTCACAATGTCAAGGAAGGAGTTGTTTTCAGGACAAGAGTGTGTGTCAGTGCAAAATCCCTAGTTCGAATTCTTCCCATTTTTGTCAGTCCATGGAAATTCCTTCCACAGTTTTCCCTTAGCCATTTAAAAACTCTTGAGTATTAGCTTTGAGAGTAATTTCATACTGACTGTGCTTGAGCTGACCTTACTCAGAAATTTCCTAGTTGTTCTCTGTCCTCAGCCACTTCCACTTGTAAAGATAAGAATCAGACATTGAACTCAATCAAAGATAAATATCTTTTGGTTGGGTTGTGGTTTTTTTCCTACACAGGTAGTCATTCCTGAAGACTGTTCAAATCCATTCTTTAAGAAATAACTGCATGGCTTCAGATGTGAGAGCAGTACGTCTAGACACACAAATGCAAATAGTGTATTACAAGCAACTTCTATTGCATGTACCTGAAATGGATTTATTCCTGGAATCATCACTTTCCTAGATGTATGACTTGAACTGAATATTCAACAAGTTTTGAATAAAGAGTGAAAAAGTGTGGGAGAGATTAGCATGTGCTGTAAGAGAATCTGTTTTATAACAGTCATGGTTCTCACAGTAAACATGATTAATTTGTTCTTCATCACCAGCCACTCTTTTAATTCTTTGCATGGTAGCAAAGATGAATAGGGAGCCACCTATATCCTTCTGAAGAGCTGTGAATTTAAACAGTGACAATCTCATGGTTACAGGCAGTAACTCACTGAATCACACGTGACTTGCAATCAGACCAGTAGTCCTTTTCCTACCAGTGATATTTAATGTGCTGGTCCTATTTTTCCCTCGGCCCAGTCATATTCCTTTCAGTGATGAAAACAAGGACTATTTTTTCTTTTATTAAATTTGCTTTAGTGTGTGAGCACTGAGCAAGTCATATGAATTACGCAGTGTATAGGAGATAGGAATTACTTTGGCTCCAAGTTTTTCCAAAGTACATAAGTTAGTAGTAACATTTTTGAGTCTACCCTCTCACTAACATCCAAGCTTCTATAAATCACTTTCACTTTTATTTTTAAACTCATCTTAATTTTTGATAAAATCACAGAAGAATGATGCCAGTGGGCTCTGTAAGCACACATAAAATAAATCCAATCATAAAACATTGCTGATTATCATCCACATTTTCTCTTCTGTTGACACCCTGCTCTCTGTTTTGATGGGATTCTGACAGGCAGCATTGACTCTCTCTTGTCAAACTGCTGTTTGTTATTTTTTGCAGTCATCTATCTTATCCATATATAAACATATCTGCAGTAATGTATGCTTACCCACTGATTAACAAAGTAGATCTGCCTGGTTTTAGAGAGGCCTGTATACTGCTAGGTTGAGTTGCATTACTATCTCTGCTCTTCAGGTATCTATTGGGTAACAGCTGTGAAATTTGGGTTGTATACTACAAGTGATTCTGAAATTTGTTTGCTGATTTATAGAGATGGTCAAAATGGGCAGGCAAAATTTTAACACACAGTGGTTGTCCCTCCTTTTTAAGATACTAATGGCAGTTTGAAAGTCTATGAACTGTATGTTGAGTAATGTGGCTGTGATTAGCAGCTATGAATGGCACAGTCAATTTATCCAAACTGACAAAAAAAAAAAAGGACTATTGCCTGTGCTTGAGAATTGACATATGAAGATTTGTCCAATCCACCTCAGATTATAAACTGTATTCACTGCCTTAGGTAATAGAACGTTCTGCTGCTTAGTGTGAGGATTCAACACAGTATCTTGAATGTTTATATATTTTAAATAGATGTGGTGATGTAAGGTGTTAAATACACATCTTGTGTGACATTTCAAATCCCATTTGGATTTGAAATTGAAATTGTCATTTGTTAACCCAAGCAGAGATGTAATTTACAGACAATGAAAAAGGTATTAAAGGATGTGTGATTTGGTTGTACTTCACAAGTAAAACCCAAGGTTACACAACGCCCAAGGGACACTGCAAATGCATCTGCTGGCAATGCTAGAGCCAAACACCCAGTCTCCAGTCTACCCTTCCAGTTGTGGATCTCCTATCATTAATAGACTATAAATATCCTTTCTGGTATGGGAAGATGACAGTGATTAGCCATATAGTGTAAAGTTTTGGAGATGTGGGATTTGGGGGGGGGGGTTTATTAACTTTAGACAAGGCTTTATAACTAACTCATGTGACTGATGGGAACACAAATTTCCATGAATCATAAAGTAGCTAATTAATTTCTGCTATTAAGACAGCCTATGTTGGCTGTCAGTCAAGCAGATCTTACTGTTCCATTGATTGTTTTCAGGCATTTTTTAATGGACTCTAAATGCCTCTTAGCCAGGATCTTCTTGCTTTAAAGATATTTGTAATTCTCACTGTGAAAGCTTCCTCAAAATCATCTGTTTAGTATCTGTTTAATGAGAAAATCCAGAACTGAAAACAGATGATGAAAGTCAATTAATCACTTCAAGCCATAGGGAAAATAATTCCCAACAGAATAATTTAGGCTATCAGCCTGCAGTCTACAGCTGAGGGACTCAACTGCAGAGTGTTACCTACAACCAGGAGCACAACAGTATAAACTGCCTGAGCATCTTTACTCCACCAGAGCTCACAACTTCCAACATAAAAAGGTATGGTCAGGCAAAGGCTGGAAATAGTGAGCCTGAGAGATGCATGGCATGACCAGACACTTTCCATTAAAGCCTTCTAGCTCTTGGTGAAGTCCTTCGACAAAAATACTTTTAATATTCCATCCTTTTCTTCCAAATACATGACTTATGTCTGCAACTTTTCCTAAAAGGTAAAGACTGAAACACCTGCTGTTGTATGTGTTTTTCCTCCCTTCAGACCCAACATTTTTAACTGAATGAGAAAACTCTGTCAGTTTTCTGTCTTGAAATTCCAGACCTTTAAAAACAACAAAGCCTATCTCTCAGTTACAAGACAGGACATGGATAAATGACCTGGTTGTGTTTGCAGATGAATGGATGAGTTGACCTTTAGGTCAACTTGCTTGCCATGACTGATGATAAATTACGATATAAAAAACAAATTGCCTTATAATTTACAGAGTAGCTGCTGAGCGTAGTTAAAGACTGTTTTACTTCTTATTGTGAGAGTTTGGATATTTGTGCTGAATGAGAGGAATGGGCTGCTTTTAACCTAGCACACTAGGCCTCTGCAGTCCACCTCCCAGTCTGCCAGCCAGTTTCCCCTTCATAACCTTGGAAATAGCTCAGTAATTTCAACCAAATTTGAGATGGGATTTAATCACCTTAATTGCCAGGGAAGTCTATGAGCACTGGGAGCTGGACAGAAGGAACAATTCATGTTGGTGCCCACACTGACAGAAGCACAGTCAGAAAACATCAGTTACCTGGTGGGTTTGACAGGAGCTGCTGGGCCAACCCATGTCTCCAGCTCAAGACCAATCGCAGCAGGTATCCACAACTCAGGCTGGTTCAGGGGAAGAGTAGATGGCCAGGCTTATTGCACTGGAAGGAGATTTAGGGGAGAAAGGGCAAAAATAGATAGAAAATGAAGTTCTGCTGATGTTCATAGAATCCCAGACTGGTTTAGGTTGGAAGGGACCTTAAAGCTCATCCAATTCCAACCCCTTCCACAGGCAGGGATGCCTTCCACTAGACCAGGTTGCTCCAAGCCCCCTCCCACCTGGCCTTGAACACTGCCAAGGTGGGGCATCCACAGCTTCTGTTCTTCCAACAGCAACCTGTTTCTCCCAACCCTCAGTGAATTTTGCTGCTCATGGAATGATGTTTTATCATTGGAGTGGCAGAGCAGCCCTACAGGTTCTCATACTTTCTCTCAGGGTGAGATCCCTCTCACCAATTTAGTTTTGAAATTAGGCATCAGTTTGGCATATGTGCCCTGTTTTATTTTTTCTCTACTTCTTATAAATATGATCAGGGATTCTAGGAGTTTCTTTCACTTTAAACACATTTATAGAATATTTAGATAAAAAATATATTTACATACCTATGTACATTCATATATATATATGTCAGAGCAATTGCATAACCAGTACTAGTGTACCACTTGTGGGGATCAAAACATAACTGGACTGGTAGTTTACACTCTATGTATATTTTAATATCCTTATAAATTGTCTGCAGTTGACTGTGAAGATGGTCAGTGGTTAAAATACCAAATAAATGTTTTGTGAACAATATTCCAAGATATAGCAGCAGGCAAAGATAATACAATAGCTGAACTTCATAACTTGTGGCATATCTCTGCAGAGTGGACTAAATTTTAAAAATAATGTAAAGATGTTATTGGATCAATAACATGGATGTTATTAACAGAGCAGTGAATGAAGAACCAAATCACTGCCAGTAAACTCCAGCTTTGATGCTCAGTTGGATAAGTGTTGGGGCTAATCAGCTGTTTTGAAATCTAGTAGATGCTTTTAATTGTTGTTTGGTAACCTTTGAATTTGGCCTCTGAATTTGGTGGAGGCTGTTTACTCTGCAAGTAATGTTTTGGTGGTCTGGAGCAGAGTTTGATGTGCTGATGTGGAAATAAGATACTGTAAGACACAGCAGCCTTGGCTGATGAGTGAATTTCAAATTCCAGCCTCACTGAGATGTCTTTTGTTTATCTGTTCAGGAGCCGGGGGGGGGGGGGTGATGGGGGGGGGAATACTGAAAAAAAATATGCACTACAACAGTGAACAGTTGGCTGTAGCTCTCATCAAGAGACGAAGTCATACCTAATGACTAAAACAGACAGCAGGTTGCAAATTTGGTCTTCATGATGCATTCCAGTCAGTAACATGAAAGACAGGAAATATCTTACATGTGCTGCCTTTGGGGAACAAGAGAAGAGATGATTCTATGATTCTATATGGAAGTCAAGCATCACTCTATTGCATTTGCTGATAAATCTTTTTAATAGTGGGCTTTTTTGCTTTTCCTTCTTTCATTTTTCCTTGAGCAGTGTGATATTGCCTGCAAAGCAGTGGGAAGATCAAACAGCCTTTCAGCCAGCTGCTAAACATTGGTCACTGCCTTTGAGAATGATGAACCCGTCAGCACAGCTGAGTGCTGCTGTACATCACCCAGCACATGCAGAGGGAAGCTGCGAATGACCTGGAGCACTATACCAACAGCGTTTGGCCAAGATCAGTAATAATGGTAATCTGTTTCTCCCAGAGCAATCCAACAAGCTACTGGAGTCATCCCTGACTCTGGAGCAGTTTTTAAGTGCTTGGGTTTGAAAGCATATCTAAATTCAACGTGGGGAAATGACTGCAACATAGAAACCCCTCCTGTTCCTAGGATTGACAGAGCCCCATATCTGTATTCCTTTACACTTTTTTGTAAAATTCAGATAGCAGGCTTAAGAAGGTGTTTCTGCTATCAAAATTTGTGCAAATCACTGGAAAAATGGTGATCTTGGTGTGGGCACAATAAAATTGTAGGGTTTTTTCTTTATAAATCCTGAAAAGCTGTAAAAATTGGCAACTTTACAGTTGCTATCCGATCACATCATAATATAGCAAAATACATTATGTGGTTCCAAATATTTTGACTCTTATGGTTAGTACTAGAATGGCAAGTTAATGTTGGCTGCTTCACAAATTACTGAGTAGGATACTTATGCCAAGCAGCTGCCATTTAAAAAGGGAAAGAGTGAAAGAAAAAGTTTCATGCAATCAAGGGCTCTTGCTTATCTATTTATTTACTTTATTATGGTGGTAATGGTGAAGGTTTTTTATATGAAAATGAGCCCTTCTGTGTCAAGAAGAATAAAATGTCTAGACTTCAGGTTAGAGAAAGTAAGGAGAAGAATACAGAGATGCACAAAATGAGTATCACAGGAAAATATTTCTTCAGTAATTGCATTTTCTTCACAAGGTCTATGAGCATGCTTAGATATAAGCATGTGGTTAAGCACTTTGGGTCAGAAACAAGGTGTTTGTTAATGAAAAGGATGTAATTGCATCTGTGGTGCTGCTGAGGTGTGCCTGTGCCACCATGGCTTGACTGCAGTCCTCAGGGTGGTCTAAAACCTTGAAGAGCATTTACTGCCTGCCATGACACAGCTTTGGAGTTCTATTTGGATATATTAATCACTTAGATTAATGTGTTTGACTGACTTTAAGTGAGAAATTTATGGGTTTTAGCTCCTTGGGTAATTTCATTCATATATAAGGTATCTGTCCTGTTGAAATCTTGTGAGAGTTCTGATTATAGACTGTGCAGGTATGCATGGGAAAACTAATAACCAGAATATATACAGAAAAGTTTGATCAAAATGCATGCCAGAAAAAGAGGGAGAGAGCAAATATAGGGTGCCTTCTCCCCACTCCCAAATTTCCTTAGACGCTAAAGAAAACTATTTGCTTGTTTTAAGTCATGTAAGCCTTTTTCCCAAATTCTTTATGAATATTATAATAATGTATGCAGTTCAGAAATGCCAGGGCCAGAGCAAAGACAGTAATTCACCTAAGCATACCTAAAGTTTCAGCCAGGTGGGGCTGGAGTCTTAACTAAGCAGCCAGTTATGTGCTGAATTGAAGTTCATTCCTGTTTCAATAACAAAAGTCAGAATAATTCCAAAGTTATAATTTAAGAGATTCACTTCCTGGTTTAGAGTGCAATAAAAATCTACTGGAAGCCCAGAGAATCAACAAAAAGTACTTTCAGAAGTCTGGATTTCCACTGCGCAATGGATTCTTGGGACGTCTTGTTGCTCGATAAGCTACAAATTAGGTTGTTAGTTTCCCATGTGCAAGTTACTGTTGTGGGGAATTACATGCATCGTCAAAGCTGCTTGTGCATATACATATTTCTAGACTTTAAAGAGCTAGTGACAAGATAATTGGTTTATAGATGCAATATGTTATGGGATCACTATCCAAATAACATGAACATCAATATTTGGTCATATTGTCAATGTATGAGTAATCTGCCCTCAAATTGTGTCTGAAAGCAACAAAACCACATTTTCTCCAAAGAAGTTGCGTAACACGTTGTGGTCAATTTTCTCAAAATTTCTCATAAGTTCTGCCAGACAAAAATGCACTGAATATATTTCATTCTGTGAAAATTAACCATGCACTTGGCTGGTAAAGTACAACCCTACTAGATATATGCTTATTCTACAAATGAACTTGGGGAACGAGGCTTGGAATTCCAAATCAGTGAGTTCAAACTTGTGTTGCTGTAAGCCACAACAAGAATTTACTGTTGGTGAATAAGATAAGTTATTTTAATGTAAGCCTTTCAGAAAGCAAACTAGAAAAAACTCAGTCTGATTAATAACATTGATATGTCCATTTTTGTATCATTATACCTTGGTCTGCTTGCATTTTTCTCCATAATCGTGTTGTCATAAACATTTGTCATTGAAAATATAAAGTGAACAACTCTTCTATTTTTGCAATTCAATGAATTTTGAGGAAGATTAACTTAGTAACATTTCCATAAACTAGAAAGTGTTAATGATACCCAGGAGGAGGGAACTTGTTTTAGTTTGACAGAAGACCCTTTCTTTCGTGGACACATTAAGTTTTTGTGAAATTCTAGTCCTTGGGGATACTTGAAGATAGATAGGGTAAGCAGGTCCTCCTGCAGGTTGGGCTTCTTCACTGCTTATACTGAATCATTAGTAAGTATCTTAAGTAACATGGGATTTGACAGAGAATTCCAAGGCAGTTATGTCTTCACCTTGCATGATTATAACATTAATATTTGCATCTAATTTTGGTTTTGGTCTTCTGTGCCATTTTTTATGCAGAAAAGCGTTTCCCTCCCCTCCCATGATTGTGCTTTATCATGAGCCTTCTGGTAACTGAATTGAAGGTTATCAGATCCCTCACTCATCAGTATTGCTTCCTAAGTAATTCCCAGAGCTGGGAAATAAATGCAAGACTCTTACATAGCAAATCAACAAAAAAAATCACAGCTTTCTTCTGTAGATACCCGAGAGTGGAAAAAGCAAAATCATTAACCTGTTTGTAATGTGTTGCCATACGCTCTATAGATGCATACTGTATACATAGACTTACTATTAACAAATATTTCCAAAAGAAATGCATTCCTTTTCTTCAGGAAGTCTTCCTGATTATGAAAGTTTGTTTCTGGCTTAAAAGATTATTTCAGCATCCTCCCACTCAGATGTTAGTGTCTTGAATTCTGCGTCATAATTAGCTACATGTGCTTACTGCTAATTGATTTTATCTGTACTGGTCTGTGATACCTGGCTACCTTTAAGCTCATTGCTTCTTGCTTGTTACTGTGTTTCTCTCTTTTTTGAATGATTGCATTTGCCAAACATCTATAGCTAATGATACAGAAGTGCAAATTTTTCAAACTATGACAGAGAAATCAATCTTGTGAAAAGCATTATGGATTTTTAAATGTTTTTATATTTAATAGAATTACATTGATCTTCATGGAAGTTTCAAAATGGCAAAAAAGTCTTACCCTGTTGTTGCTAAGTTACGTTGTAAAAGGCATGGTCACTTCTGGATAGGTCCCACAGAAAGGTTAGGTTCCTGAAGAAAGACAAAGAATAGTGCCGAAGTCCCAGCTGGGATCCAGACATTCTTGCAAGATGGGGCCCTGACCATTTTTGTGTACTTCTGTTCTGATTTTCTTTGGTTCCCAAGGTGGGCAGATTAACATCACAGCACACACTCTGAGGTGCCCTTGCCAGCATTGCCTCATGTTTTGGGCTGTGTAGAGGCCAGAAAGTGGATCTTTTTCCTCAAAGCCCATCTGATATAAGTGCATCCTGACTTTAAGGTAAGTAGCAGTTGAATAAGGAGCAAAATCTGCCTTTCTTCACTAGGTTTTCATGAGTCCTCATCCTCATGTTTAGGTGACATTTTCTGCCACTGATCACACTCTTGCAGGAAGTTACAGTTTTATGAACCAAAAAGGAAAGGATAAGCATATCCTTGTTTTATATCTGTTCTGGAAGGGAGAAACGAATGCTGGATAAGACCACACAGTCCATCCTTAAAAGAATGGTGTACTTGGTCAGTGTCAAATGTGGGATTTGTGTTCAAGATTACTTTGTTTCACATTTGTCGAATTGGGGTAGTAAGGTCCAAACAGAAATAACTAAGACTGCCTATTTTTTGAAGGGGAAAAGCTTGCTAAGACTTTCAAGAAGGCTCAGGCATTTAAAATCAGAAGTACCAAAGAAAAGTTGACTTCTAAAGGTTCAAGAGTGTGAGTTGGAATATGCAAAGAGGCTGTGCTGGCCTTTCAGTTTGGCATTTCACAGTCCATGTTCACAAATGTAAGTCTGAGCTGGAATAAACAAGTTGTGGGATATGTGGGGGGATTTTTGACAGAGGCTAGAATCTGTCTTGGAGGCCATGGCCCATGGGGAAAAGGGCTAGCTTATTCTGATGTTTGGGTAGGATCAGTATTTGCATGTTGGATTAGCAGGGTTCTGCACCCCCGTTCTGGTTGAACCTCAGCTGTAACATGACTGAAATACGGGGAGAGCAGTGTTGTGGCCTTACTGAATTTACGTTGGCGCCTTGTAGTTTGAAGCTTCTTTTTGTGAACCTGTAGTAGAGCAACTTTTAACAAGACACCCTTATTTTCTCCCATCTATTTCAGTAATAGGCAAAAATTAGATAAATAATAAGATGTTCTTAATGAAGAATTATTGCCTATCTTCTACTGTTCCCTTCTGATTATTGCTGTTGTTTAGTAACTCAAATATGTGATTTGTAGCATCCTTTTGGGGAAACTGTCCTACTGTGTAAACACTATTTGGAAGGCTGTTTGCAATATGTAGCTGTGAACTTCCTTCATTTATGTTGCTTTAAAGCTGATCCTGCTATGTATGCACACATTTTGCTTATAGCAGTTTATAGTTTTATTTCTTGGGGTCTATTATCATTTTATTTCTTGGAGTCTTGCAGGGGTATATTAATTTTATTTTTTTTCCCCCTAAGCATTTCAAGAGTTTTAAACCTAAGACTGTGGGAGCAGTTTCCATTAAACTGTTCCCAGATCAGGCTGTGGCACTGTAGAATAAATTCCACCTCAAATAGGTTTTCTTGTGCTCCAGGTTTTCCCTAATATTAATTTCCCTAATATCATATGTAAAATATTACATAATTTGCTTTGTTTAGTGTCACAAGTACTGCGCCATACAGGAAGTCCACATGGCTGGTCCTGGGGTTAAAAGAAACTTACACTTGTACTTGATGCTGTTTCTGGTTACAGGCTCCTGTAACCAGAAGGCATGCTTTCTTCTGTCTAGAAAATGGTTCAGCGTCAGTCTTTCTGTTGTTGCACCATTTTTCTACTTTCAACATACTGTCATGGTTTAAGCTAACCCAGGACACATACTTGTCATTAGTATGCCATAATTCATGTTGAAATTCAGAGTTTGCCCATATTTTAACTTTTTGGTCTGTTCTTGCGTGAGCTCTGACTTTACTGACTCAAAGAGTTATAGCTCAGATGGTGTCAAATAATTGGCAGAAACAGAAGACAAAAATAATCAAGACCTGTATTTTTTTTGTGTGTTTCTTGACTCTAGGCATTTCTCATTGAGGGTGCAGATCTGCTGAGAACAAGACTGTCTAAAAAAGAGAAGTTTCCTTTACTCTCAGACTAGCATTAAAAACCATTTAATCCCTTGAATCAGATTGATTCACAGTTCTCAAAAAGGGCGTGCCTTTAAAGATAAATGGGGAGGCATATTTTTGTAATGGATAATGTATTTTTAGGTGGTATAAATTTTATGGAAGTCATAAAGTTTTATGAATTTTAAAGAATGTCCTCAGCAGAACTTGAATCTTAACTGTTAGCGTGTTATCTGGGAAAAGGTCACCAGATTATTTCCTGAATGAGAGTAGTTTGCAAATGGGAGATTACATAT
Source organism: Pezoporus occidentalis (assembly GCF_034315485.1). Classification (NCBI taxonomy): domain Eukaryota; kingdom Metazoa; phylum Chordata; class Aves; order Psittaciformes; family Psittacidae; genus Pezoporus; species Pezoporus occidentalis. The sequence continues at coordinate 287,322 of NW_026914885.1, forward strand.
GTTTGGAAAGAGAGTTTAAAATAAATCTCCACATGCACTTTGTCATCTGCACTGAGGGTAGTGCATAGGCAATATAGCAAAACCAGTTGCCTAACTTCAGAATTCTTTTGGTATTTTTCTGTGCTCAAAAACTAGCAAACCTCTGTGCCATATAGGATTTATCTTCTGTCGCAGGAATTTGATTCCCTTTTTTGAGACAGATAATTTGCTAACTAGTCTCATAACCTGCAAGTTGCTAAACTTCAGATTCACAGCCTAACATGAGGAAAAATATCCCTGGAACCACTCCTTGTCTGTGTCCTAGGAGCTGACTGGCACCTAACTCATAGGTGTGCCTCTACTAAGCAAGGGACACAAACCATATTATAATTGCTGGTTCCAAAGCCCATTACAATGATGGATCAAGCTTGCAGCATGATCCTGTGAAATGATACAAGGTCTGTTTCAGCAGAAAGCTGAAGCAATAATTCTCCCCAGTTTTGTTCCTGTTAACTTTAAACTGTTGATGTGCTAAATTCTGTATGTAGAAGGTGTTTCCATGTGTCAAGTGTAATAGGATACAGGTGTCAGACAATTTGAGATTATTTCAAACCTAATTTTCCTAGAGTGAAGATACAAACAGTTACTCCAGAAGCAGATGTTGGGCCTTTCTCACCCTTCTGTGGTTTGGCATCCATCCAGACTGGATCTATGGGGAAAAAGAGAAAATTATATTCAATTTTGGCTTGATTAGTTTCCTCCTTTCAAAATCTACATGAATGTGCAATAAAAAACCCCATCCCTTTTCCCTATGCTTACATGGGGACAAAGTATCTTGTTGCAAACGGAAGGAGTGCAGGCAGGTTGGGAAGTGAACGCTTTTTATCTCTGTCACTATAGAGCCCAAGATCTATTGCAAAATGCTATCTTTTCATTTTTGCCCTCTTACCTCTGTCTCTGTCAGTTATTTTTCTAGTCCACTGCTTGGAAGTAACAGCCAGGAAAGAGCAGTGGCAAGGACTGTACCTATAGCACTGGTTTGGGGTCCTGCCTCTGGTCCACCTCCATTGACCTACCTGGGGATGGTCACTGGGACTGGAGAGAGGCCATAAGAGCATCTCTTTCCCTCTGCCTTCAGGCTGCTGTGATCTTCCCTAGCTTTTCTTATTTTTGGAAGCAATGATCCTTTTCCACTGTGTGTTGTCTCTGCAGTTTTACATATGACTGTAAGTAAAATCTCAGCTTTACAGCATGGATGCAAAAACTAGATCACTTGCTGGCACTGGGTTCTCCTGAGGCTTGTACGTATTCTCCATCAAGAGGAGCTTCACCAAGTATAGTTACATTTCATCAGAACTCATGGAGGTGACAGAGAAATTGAGCACATAAACCTGGTATTACAGCCTTGTAGAAAAGAAGACCCAATTCTGAGGTTCACCATGCAAATTTTGGTTTCTGCTGCTCAAATACATCTTTCTTCACCTGCTTCCAGTAAATGAATTTTATGCTTGTAAATCCCACTTGTGCTACAACCATATTTAAAGTCAAATTACCATAAAATGTTTCCATTGAACAGTTTTAGTCCAAATAACCATATGTAAAAAAAAAAAAATCCTTAAGGATTTCATAGAATGTGGAGATTTTTTTTAGTCAGTATTTGATGGTCATGCAAACAGTACTGAAAAGTTGCCATCATAACTGAACAACAAATCCTTTAAGAATTAGAGCCATAATTGTGTACTGGGAAGTTAAGTCATCCAGCACAAAGTCCTTCCACACACGGCGAGAACTCTAGAAACTGGCAAATACACAGGGAAAGATCAGCAGGTGGTGGATGGAAGGAATTCATGCCGCCACTCAACTGCACGGTGTTGGTACCGCTTGCACTGGGAAGGTTCTCAAGTCAGCTCCCAACCAGGGCCACTGATGGAGGTAGGTGCATGTGGTCAATAGAAAGCATCAAGTGCTGGCTTGTGAATCAAAGCCAAAACTACAGAAATGCTACTCTGCAAATGGTGTTTTAACTGCGCTGCCAAGAAGTTATCTAGAGGCATTTGAAGATAACCCAGTAACAGGAAATATATTAAAAGCATTTTCAAGTGGATTTTCGGCTGGCTAGTGCTTCTGTGGTTGTTTATACTGCTGAACTAGCCAATTTACCCCCATTAAGGATCTGCTCAGATGTCAGATAGTAGCCATTGCCAGAACAAATGACCTTTGTGTGCAGTACATTAAGAACAAAAAGACAGAAATTTCCATTTTCCAAGTGTGGTCCAAATAAACCTCTGTACTCTTATTAAACCAGCTGTGGAGTGATTATAACAAGCCTTATTTTTCTAGCCTGCACCTGTCTCTCCTTCTGCAGCTGAGGGCACACTGCAGTCTCCTTCCCTATAGACCTGATCTTTTTAAAAGGTTCAGGTGGAAAATAAGTTCATCTATTTTTAATTAATCACTTCAGGGGAAGAAAACCACCTGAAGGTCAGCATTTGCTCGAACATGCAAGGAGCTAGTAGCCTACAGTGAAGAGAAGCCCCCCAACTTCTTTGTTCCCAAATAGGTAAGATGGTTTTTCATTTTTCATTCTTATAGTTGTTAGGGACTTGCAGAGGAGAGAGGATCAGCTTTGAGCAGCCTTGTGTGGCCTTTTGCTGATGTCAGTCTCTTGAGAAGGCAGTAACTTCGCTTCTACCTAGGCAGAGGGTTCTGTCTCGCTATAGGCACAGCCCATGTATTGAGGCAGCAACTCTATTTTATCAAGAAATATGTAGTGTGCCAAACTACTGCAAAAAACATGGAAGTTTGATTTTTCTGAGGGATTTAAGACTTTCCTAGAATAAAACTGGGTTCAGCATTGTCCCTGGAGAAATGGGAGACTGCAGAACTATTTTGTTTTCCTCTTGATTTCTGTCATAGTGATACAAGAAAAGTAATGGCTTCAAAATTGGCATTATTGGCTTTTTCTTAGTCCAAAATTTTGGTGTTTTTCTGCCTCGAGAATGTGATACCTGGAAACTGACTGGCACTTTATAAGCAAATTATTCTTTCTACAGGAAATGAGATATTCCACATAATCTGTATTCTCAGGGAAGAAGAAAAGGAAGGAAAAAAAGTCAAAGTAGAACTTGAATTGTTTTGTGACAAGATGCTGTATAAAACTTGGGTAAGACAGCAAGATGCTTATTAAAAATTACTTAATAAAAGCATTCATAGCACTAAACCATGTCAAAACAGGGTGAGATTAATAATTTTTTGTCAAAAATTATATATTTCAGAATAATATTTCTCATGCAAATGCATTTAATGCAAACGACATCCCTAAAATGTCTCACCACAGAATGAAAACCAGGCTTAACAAGAAAGCTGGAAAAGTCTCTTAAACATTTTAACAGGTACATTTTAGAAAGATGTGAGGATTTTTTTTCTTCCTAAAAATAATTATTAATGTATTAATCTTCTAGAACTGTAAGGCACTCCCCACTGTAGGTTTTTTTTTATTTTTTTTCCTGTTTCAAGGCAGTACTGGAACTTTGTGTAGTTTGATTTTCTGTCATCTGGGTTTTAAGCACAATTACATCCGCAAATGCAGCCTTTCAGGATTATGACTGCATGATAGAAAATGACCACTTTTGGCATACTAATCAGCTAGTGAATGGAGTTCATAAAAACTAGAGATGTGAACCAGAAAATGTTATTCATTAATTTTGTTTATAGTTATTTAATTTTAATTATAATACTTTAAAGCTATTTAAATCTACAGCTCCATCATATGTGAGTTAATGTAGCGTATTTTGCAGAAATAATCAGGGCCTAGTAAGAGATCACTGCAGAGTCTGTAATTACATCTTTGATGGGAGTTTCAAAGTGATTTTTAAATCACTTTGCACACGTGGCTTAGAAAAAGTGCTTTACAAAAGCTCTACTTCTGTCATCATGGCTTCACAAATGTTTTTCTAGCATTGTCCAAGATGAATTTTGATCCAAATTCAAAGTGGAAATGTTTGTAATTAAGTAATTACCTTGCAAATAAATATTCTCTGTCACACCTGATTTTGTGCATAAGTGACAATAAGGAATATTTATTTACAGACCATAAAGGTCTTTAGTACTGTTAGTGGCATTATAGGACATTGTGATACCCATTTTGGGTGTCTTCCTCTCTGAAGAGGTGATTCAGAGTCTGGTCTTGCAGCTGTAATTTTGGCACCATCACAATATTAAAGAGTTCACCCTACCACTGACAACAGAATAAATCTCACTGCTGTAGGCACCTTGGGGAAGGATTTCATCAGATGGATGGCAGTTTCTCTGCCATTTGCTGGGTTTTATTCTGTAGGAACCAATGTGCACCATTTAGCCGTTACTGTCATCACAGGTTTTGTTCACATCTGTGCCTTCTGAAACTGCTCAAAAAGCGGTACCCCTGCAAGGGTCTATCTGGAGCAGTGACATTTTACCTGTGTCAGCAAGCCCCTGGCCCATTTGCACCTCTGACATCAGAAAAACAGAGTGGAAAGGTGTCCTTTTTTTCTGGAATAATATCCGTGTAATTGAATTGCATGTTTAAGACAGGCTTTTGCTGCCTCTCATTACAACATAGGGACTCGCAGGTTTCTAGTGATAAGCAGGCTGGTTGTAGGCAATTAGAAAACCTCAGGATTACTAAAATACGTTACAGCTCAAGTCATTGTTTAACAGTCCAGGTCTCTTACAGCTATGAAACACTCCCATCATCAAGGAGGTCTCTGGGACTCCTTCAGAAACAGAAGGCCCTAGATACTCATCTGCTAGGAACAAAAATAAATTTCTTTGAAGACTTGCTTGCCATCACATTATTTGAGGACTTAGAAAGGCTGCAATATTTTAATCATTAATCTCCATTCATCAAATCTTGTTACTCTTAGCAAAGCTCCAAAATAGTTTCAGCTGAGTTAGATGCTGATGACACCAAACTCTGTACATGGGTATCAGTTTTGTGGTTTGGATACACCACGTGCAAGACACACCTCTTGCAATCAGAACAATTTCTGTCCAGCCAGAGACACGGAATGTTTTTCGTAACTGATTATTATTTATGCTCTTAGCTTTTGTGGAGGGATAGCAGCAGAACTTTAATAGCTATTGATCACAAGCCTCTATTAACCAGTATTGTAATCTTCATTAATGCTTAAAAGCCTACGATACTGACACGTAGTGTTTGTTATCATTGCTGTGGTATAACTCTGCAGTTACAAGTGCTCATCTCATAGAAATATTAAGTGCAGAAACTTGGCTGGAAAAATATCTTGATGCCTGATCAAAGACTCAGCAGAACCTGGAGATCTTTATTTCAGTGCAATGTGAAGAAAACCCATTTTTCTCTTTTTTTTTTTTTCTGAGCTGCTTGTTTTAATGTAGTAACTGTTTGTGTTTCTTTCTCAAGATGTTTAATTTTTATTGCTGACCTAAAAAGAAAATTAAAACCAAAACAAACAAAAAAAAAAGTCAAGGACAATTTGGCTGTAGTTAAAACATTCAGTGAGTGATTTCTTCCTTGCTAGTGCTTACAAACATTAGATAAATTAATAGCAAACATGTTGCACAAATTAGAGGTGAGTTCTTAATGACTTGAAGACTTCTGGACTGGCAAAATACTTCCTAAGAGACTCAAATACATTTCTTTAGTCTGGCTCCTTCTTTTTTATAAGCAAAATTTTGTTTCTCCCAGACTTTCCACCCCTTTTTCTTGAACAATCCAAGACCATTAATGCTCCATTAGTGATGTGCCACTGGTCTGTGATGTGCAGTCAGCAGAAGACAAAGTTGCTGCTGCATGTGGGAAAACATAGTCAGTGTCTGTATGTACAAATATCTGACGTGTGCACTTCAAAGGAAGAGCAGTTTATTGCTGGCCAAGTGTGTGGCTATTGCATGAGCATCCTAATGGTTCTTTGCTCTTCTAGGAGACAGACTCCTCCAGACTTTATAACAACTTTGCATCAGCAAAGCTTAATATTCTCTGTCAGAGGGACAGCAAGCCCTGCAACCAACTGGGGAGAAAAACCTTATCCCACTTTAGAGACAAGATAATTTTCTGGGTGCAGGGGTTAAATTGTCTTCCCAAGTCAATGCAGCATGGGAATGAGGAATAAAACATCCTACCCCAAGAGTTATTTTCAAGGGCTTTGCTTTTCTTTTGAAGCAGGAGCCAAAGCCTGTGGCAGGCTCCTGTGGAAATGTTCACATTAACATCAGCATTTAATTTTTCTGGGTTTTGGTACTATTTGAAAGGCAGAGAATAATGTTAAAATTGCTATATACTGTTAAAAATATTTCAACCTGTTCTTGGATTTTTCTTTTTAAAGCTGTGGGTTTTGGCTATGGTTTTATTTCTGCCCATTGCTGTAAGTATGATTGAGAGCCTGGGCAGTGCCTATGCAGATCAATAAGGAGATTTCTGTAGTAGCCCTGCCAACCTCACCTTTCTTAGTCTGATTTTCCACCTAGTTTTCTGTAGTTTCTGATCTTTTTATTCAATTACTCCCTTCCAGAGAAGATTTTTTTTTTCCTTGTGGTGTTCTGTCTATTTGCTATTTTCAGTACTCAGTGAAGTAACAGTGAAGTGTTAGTCTTTGGTGGCCAGGGAGAATAACAGAAGTTCGCAAGGTGGTCTCCAGATGCTGCAACCCTCACTGGAGCAATCACACTGTCCTGGGGAGCAAATCCATGACAGTAGCCTGACTGGCAAGTACAGGTAAGCTGCCTTCACTGCATGTGCTAAGAAATCACCAGCGCAAACACATTCCAGCTTTGGCAATATGCAAGTAATGGCTATTACTGCTTCAGGGAGGAAGTAATTAAAGCCATTCCTTGACTCTGACAGTTTGATACTGGTGGTTTTCAATAGCAAATTACCAACATCTGTGCAGCAAAATTCAGCTACTGCGTCAGTTATTCAGCAGGGCTAATCACATAGGTGCTAGGACTTTTTCATTTCCTAGATGTATCCTAGTTAGATGTGACCTACAGTTGAGACCTGAACTACACACAATGGCAAACTAGGTCTCCTGCATTAAAAATGTAAATGAAACCATATGGAAATCTTAATATTCTGTGAAAAATCCAATGGCAAATACATCAGAGGCAGAAAACGAAAGACTGGAAAGACATATGAATGGGTTTCTTAATTATATAGCAATTTAAAGTTTCCAGAGCAATTCAGAAGCAAAATTTATACAAATCATTCAGTTCCACAAAAATGATGGCTTTTCATTCTCACATACTGTTACACTGCTTTGCATAGTAAGCAGAGTGCAACTGGACAAGCTATGAATTTCCACCTGTGGTCCTTAGCAAGCAACACAGGCCTGCAAATTTTTGTTGCTACTGAAAGTAAAGGGTATCAAGCAGTCTAAATGAGCTGGGCATATTTCTAATGCAAATGTTTCTTTTTAAACACTTGCTAGAAAAGATAATACAAATCTGAGCAGGGATGAGAGAATGTGATATGAAATATGTTTCTAAGAATTGGTTTTGGATTAATAATAAAAGTACTGCCTTATTATCCAGTGCTTATGTTGTAGCTAAGCATCTGTCAGGGTTTTGTGTTATAGTCCACTTTGGTCAAGGATTTACCAAGGTGTGAAACCTTAGTTTAGTTTGTGAATTGCCATTCTGTCTTGAGCTCTGTTTCAACTGTTATTTAACAGTGCCTGATCAAGACATAGTGCAATTGCTGTAAAAATACGAAGTTGTTTTAAATTAGAGTTTCAAACTTCAGAAGTCTGGGTGGCCTGGTAGGTGATAAAAATAGCTCATATACCCATCGTCTGCTGAGTGGCTTTAAAATATCACTGGAATCTCTAGGTGCTTTGACTGAATAGTGCTGGCAGGACAGACAAGAAAGTATATGCTGATTTCTAAGATAAGGACACCTCATTTGCAAGTATTTGATCTGTGCTAGTGCAAAGGTGGAAATACTGTCCATTGTAAAATTGCAAGGCTGCCTGTTGGGAATTTCTCTGTGTGGCAGATAGTCTTGGGTCTACAGTTGGATGGAACCCACACTAATCCTTCCTCCAGCCACTTCACTGCCAAGGTACGGGAAGAAAATTATTGTTGTGCATCAACCATCAACCTCTCCTTCTGTGTAGTTGCCAGTGTGTTGGCACATAAAGGCAGATCCCTGGCTTTAGGAGGTTTGGAGTGAAGATTTTATACAAACTGCAGCTCTGGAATAACAGACAGTTAAGAAAGAGTTGCTTTGCATGACTGTGCAACCTGAACTGAGGCAAAAGCATATTACATGACTGAATACACAATTTGTTTTCATGTTTTTATTTCCTCTTCTAATGTTTCCACCTAAATACCATTTATACTAATAAATTTGTACTCATACAACAGAAGCACAAGGAGTTTGCTAAATTGTAGAAACTTGTATGTTGTAAGCACAAAGTATAGAGAGAGGGTGTATAAAAGACAATTTTCTCTCATTTTAGTTGCACTAGAACCATAGGAAAGCAAACAGTATTAAAGAAAACTTAATGCTTCTGGTAGGGGATTGGGGCCATGGAGAATATAATCTAACTAGGCTGTGGCAAAAATCCCCTGTAAACACTGGATTATTAAAACCTTACTTCTCTTTAGAGAAGAGAGAAACATGCTTGAACTCCTTGGAAATCTGAGCAAGTTACTCAGAACAGTGTAATTTAGAAATTGATATGCAAGTGCCATAATAATGCATTTAATCAATCATAGGCAGTTACATTCTGAAATTGAGAAGGAAGATAACATCTTGTAGTAATGATGCATTATCTTAACTATAATGCAGCAATTTTCAGTCCTCATTCCAAGCAGGGTATTTATCATGGTTTAAACTCTGTCAGCCACGCAGTCTCGCTCACTCACTCCCCCTCCTCCTTCCCCCCAGCTCCCGGAGGGACGGGGAGTATAATCGAAAGAATGTAACTCCCATGGGTTGAAATAAGAACAGTCCAATAACTAAGGCATTACACAAAACCACTACTGCTACCACCAATAATAATAATAATAATGATAAGGGAAATAACAAGGGAAGAGAATACAATACCACCTGCCAATACCCAGTCCAGCCAAGCAGTGCCCTAGCCCTTCCAGGTAACTCCCAGTTACATCCTGGGCATGACATGCTCTGGTATGGAATACCTCTTTGGCTAGTTTGGGTCAGGTGTCCTGTCTCTGCTTCCTCCTGGCCTCCTCTCCTCCCTGGCAGAGCATGAGACTCAGAAAGTCCTTAGTCAGACTAAACATTTGAGCAGTAACTAAAAACATCAGTGTTATCAGTGCTGTTCCCAGGCCGAAAGTCAAAAACACAGCGCTGCATCAGCTACTAAGAAGGAGAAAAAATGACTGCTACTGCTGAACCCAGGACAGTATTGCACAGGATATGGTCAGATATAACCAGTGTCCATCATGCATTCCTCAGGGAAAAGTAGGTCTCTACATTTTTATTTTCTGTGGTGATAAAGTCAAGTGCTCTGAAGAGAAATTAAATGCAAGCTAAGTAGATCAGTAAATATTTGTACAGTTTTGAAAGGAAGGGAAACTGCTCCCTACACTGTTAGATGTACGTCCTATGGAGGAAAACAGCTAGGTGAGTATTTATTTTCACTCTTAACCTTCATTTGGTATGAATGTGGACAGACCAAGTCTAGATATTCACATCGGCAGCACCTTAAGACATTGTGATGACTTACTGCAGTGAGACTCGTATGAATCAATATTGATTGGCCACTTACTTTGAGGCTACTTAATGAAGAGCAATACAATGGCACAGCTTCCAGGCAAAGCCACAGTGCCTTGATTTATGAGCACGTTTGGGGAAAAGGTGTAAGGATAAGGTGCAGCAGCTATCCTTATTTTGCAGCTGAGATTTTTCTTGCATAAGGTTAAATTAAGAGTTTAAAAAAATGAGCTGAATGAGTGCAACAAATAAACCAAAAGGACTGGTTTGTCATTATCTAGGCAGTTTGAGGGGACTAAAGGATTCTTACCAGGGTACCTAACTGTCTCATTGCTTTTTGGGGTTACCCTGGAGCACCCAGCATGAAGCTGTAGAATGTTAATGATAAAATTACTTCTCTGAAATGGTTTGCAGTGAGCATAAGTTGCACCCCTGTTCTGTCAAGTTGGTCTTTTGTGTTTATGCTGTGTGTATTTAGTTCCAAAACATATAAAATTGTAGCTATTTGTTTACAGTATCTCCATTTGGGGAAATTCACCAAGCTCATTTGAAGTGTATTTTTTTTCCCTAGGAATCTACATAATTCACTTCTTACTTTTACCTACCTTTTGATGCTTAGGGAGCAGTCATTTATTTTTTGTCAGGTTGGTTTAGGCAATAAGTTGTACTATATCTGACAGCCCTGTGTATTGTGTATATTTGTTTGCCTGAAGCCATGTGCAAATTGCAGAGCAGAGAATCTAACCTGCTGATTCAGTAATGAAACCCTGGGGCTTTGCACTTCCATATGTTTCTGTTTCTCAATGGCCATAAAGAGGAAAAGTAAGGGAAATTTCATAGAATGAATGCCATCTGCTCATATTTACACAAAAATAAATATAGAAAATGATGCCTTTAAAAGTTCAAGCCTTTGAATGGAGGTTTGTGCTTAGCAGGCATTAAGTCAAGAAGTCACTTGCAACAGAACTGGGTTTGTTTTTTATCCTTACTAGTAATCTCCTGAATCTCTGCTAGCTCTTGCAAACAGTTTGGTAAGCAAGCAGATGAGTTGTCAGAGGACAAAGTATTGCTCTCTAAGGAGAAAGTCTTGGACTTATGGTGAAGTAAAGGCAAGATGTAGTATATAAAAGTATGATTTACACAGTGAATTGACTTTTTAATTTAACGTTTCTTTAAAAGCAAGAAAAAAACTTAGAATATAATTTTTTTTACATCTGCTGCTAGGAGAAACCAAACTTTTTTCATCTCCTTATCATACTAAGTGATAATTAGTGTTTTCTGAACATTATAAAGCCAGACAAATCCATGGTTTCTGCAGAAATTTACTGATAATCTTTTAATTGAAGTAGTGGTCTTAGCTGAAATCATCCACTCCATTCCAGTGTTTTATTTTGGTTCAAGTATATTAATTTCTAAGGACTGGCAGGTAACAGTCCTGTGTATTCAAAAGATTGAATTGTTGAAGGTTTTGAAGCTTAGAAACTACAGAACTTGCTGCTTAAAGTATTTCTTGGAGTTTTGTCAGGGGTCTGAAAAATTACACTTTATTTCTTGAGTTATCTTTAAGGGGTATTGAGTTCTCCCAATAAACATGTATTTCTAAAGAGTTCTTGAGAATGAGAAATACTTTATTGAATACAGAGGGTTCTTCACAAAACTCTTCAAATTGCTTGCTCGCTCATTCTTACCCTTCACTCCTTTTCTTCATCATATTTATGGCATCAGTGTTACAATTCTTTGAGGGATGGCATCTCTGACTTTACCTTTCAGGAAAGACCTTTGGATGGTTGAGCTTACAAGAAAACTGTTCATGCTCTTGATGTGAAGATGTAACTGTGCTGCTTCTAGAAAAGTGCCAGCAGTCATTTGTCAAAGTCTTCTATTCCCTTTCTTAAAATCTGCACCAGATTATGTCCAGTCAGTCGCTCCACCACCTGCCAAGCAAGTGCAAGGGAGGGAACAGCTCCTTCTGTCTCTCTGGTCCTGGCCATGATTAATGCACAATGGGATTAATTCTTTCTCTGGGGTTACTCTAGTGACGGTGACAATAGAAATGTGATGTTTATTGATATAGGTGAAGATAGATGAAGAGCAATTGTGACACTTCAAAGGACTGCCGCTCTGGGTTAGTGCTGGCAGAACATGTCCATGCTCTAGCAAACATATGCATGGAGATTGAACTGGGCAGAAGCCTCCAGGCTTTTGTGTGGGTGAAAACATTGCTGTCTTGTGATCTAGAGTTTACCCATACAACAGTAATAAATCACAGTACTTACTGGGATGTTTCCCTGTCCTATTAAAAAAGGAGATTACATGAAGTAATATTTCTCTCCACTGCCATCTAGTAAAGTTATTATGCTGTGTAAAGCGTTATAATAGCTACCTGTATCTTAATCTCACACAGGACATTGTGCAGAAAATAAACTTCGAATGCAGTGTAGTTAATTTTTAGGGTAATAGCAAATAGTACAAAATAAATGAGGTATAATACATTTAATCATAGAATTCTAACAATGGTTATGATGATATACTCAGAAGTGTTTACACGTGTTATCAGAAGAGTAAAAGTGATCAGCAACACCTAGATTCAAAACAAATCTGAAAAAATAAAGCAAGGATCAAATCTCTGCAGGCTGGGCAAATGACTTAAATTCAGGTCCTTTATTCAGACAGTACACAGGTCTCCTAGGGATGAAACCAATACAAGTTAAAAAATAAAAATGTAACTGTTGTGGCAAATGGGTTTTCTGTTTTGGCAACCATGCTAAAAGACATTAAGCTTTAGCTGTAGTTATTATTTAGTCTGTTTTTTCTGAAGGCTTTCACAACCTTACAGAAAGTGTATTTTTACACAGCATATCCCTTCACTGAGCTCTGAAAGGGACCACCAAGCTCATTTGGGCATTGTCCTGCCCCAGATCAAGCTCATAATCAAGAAATTAATGTTCTCTTCTTCATTTTCGCGTAGTTTTCAGAGGGTTGTTGTGCAGCCCCTCCGTTTTCTGTAGCTTGGACAGCTGCAGTTCACTCCATCCCTTCAATTACATCTCTGATCATTCCTGATCATCTGTTTCTGTGTCTCATTTATAGGTCTGCATGTTCTCTCTCAAGTCTGTACCCTCAGGGCCACAGTGATGCTGACCAAATCCTTGCTGACATTTTTTGGCACAGAACTTGAATAGTGCTTTTTAAAACAAACTTCTGAGATTTCCAAGAGTCTCCAGGTCATGTTGGGTGAAACAGCCCCTGGGTGCACTCTCACGGTTTTACAGCGCCCACTGTCAGGGTGGGCACCTAATCAAGCTGCACTGTGGGCATGTGACACCTCTCCACTTCTGTTCAGCTCAGTGAGATCAATTTTGTTTAAAGATCCTTGACTATTTTTATGACATAGAAGTAGGTCAACCCATTTTTTCCTGATAGTGGAAATAACTAAAAAAAGGACATAGAGTTCTGAAATCATTACTCTCTTCATGTATCATTTAGTGAGCAAATTCTCTCTCTTAATACTCATGTAAAAGTCATCTTAAAATCCACAGCTGTTCCCAACACAAGACAAAAATAAATTTCAGTTGAAAAAAAAGGCAGAATATTAACACATTTTAAAAGAAGGAACAATCAAGACAAGTGAAAACCAAATCCCTTTGGTGGCTGAAATCAGATTTCCATTCCCAGAACTGAGCAGTATCTCTGCACTCTGATTCATTTACCCCCTTTCTGTTTCAGTTTCAGGGGCATGATGGAAAAGCACTGATTCAAACAAGGCTAGTCTTTTCACTGCTCTGTGCAGCTTTTAGTAGCAGCATGGTGGTTTCCTTATGTTTCTCAATTTTGTTCTGCCAAACTATTTTTCTACAAAATCTAGGCAGTGTTTCCTGGCAAACTTTCTGTGGATCCTTCAGCCCTAACTGATAAAATATTATCATAGAATAGAAATGAAAGATGACCTTATGCTTTAACTTGGAGTTAACTGTGCTTCCAGGCAGGAACTGTATGTGCACAGACTTACTGTATATGGAAAAGAAGTGAAGCAAACTGGTCATCTGGCAAATATAACAAGTGCAGGGTGGAATAAGCTTTTGGTTAGTATTTCTTTTGGAGGAAATTTTTTTTTAAATCTGTCATTGAATCGTGTCATTAAGTATAAATTGTAGAACAAAATGTCTTAGTTTTGTCTGATAAAATGTTTGGGAAATTCAGGCGACTTTGAAAAATCTGATGCTTACAGTTCTGAATGAGGTTGCTATGTTCAGTAACTGGAGCCATATTTAAGGAAAAGAGAAGAAAAATCCTTTCTTTAGTTTTCTAAAGAAAGGCTAACTAGGATTGAGTTGTAGCCACTGCTCCCCTGAGCCAAGCTGAGTGACTAAGAGAGTTACCTGTCTCTTGAGACAATGAATAACTGCCTTCTAAATAATCTTAAATGACAGAGTCTGCCCAGGCATATTTACAGTACACCAGAGTAGCCAGCCAATGACCATGTTGCAAATTATAAGCAAGTAGTTTGGCTCATTGGCAACCTCAGCACTGATCTGCTGAATACAAAGTTATTTCCAGCCAAATTGCTCTTTGTTCAAGGTGTTCCCTTCCTGAGTTAGAAGCAATGACATTTGAACGTTTAATTGCATATTGCCAGAACACTTACAGTTCATTCTGATTGGAAAAACAGTTCTGAGTAGAAAACTTTAACCAGTGCATTATCTTTATTTACAGCCTTTAGTTTCATCAAAAGTGTTGCAAGTGAATGGCTGATTCCTAAGCAGTCCTATTACCACTAAACAGTTAGGAAAGTACATTATGTACTTAAAGGTATCAAGCACATCGGCAGGAAGAAACTGAATTACTACGGTATTACATGTTTTGCATTGTATTCTCAATCAGAATTTTAATTCCTTGTTTTGAAGTTGCTGAGTAAGGTTTTAATATTAAAAAGGGTTGGTTGGTTGGTTGGTGGTTTTTTTTTTTCCATTCCATGATTATGCTGGACCTTACGTACTCCCAGATGTTTCCCAAAAAAAACATCAGAGCTCATGGACATTGCTACAGCTGATAAAGCAAGGTAAATTGCTTTTATGTCTCAGGCTAAATGGCATGCCCTCTTTTGAAAAGTTACAAGAGAGGAAAATTCCATGAGTGAAAAGTCACTTGTTCATCCTTTTGGGTAAGGTAACCAGGGGAAAGATGAGTACAGTGCATTTTATCAAGACACGGGAAAGTTCAAGATAAATCACATACCCTAGTTTTGCACTGTGCTGCTTCTACACATACTGTTAAATCCAGATAGGAAAACAAAGGTAAAATGCTGTAGGATGTGCTGAATATGGCTCTGCACTGAGTGCTAATGCTGTTGTCTTTTCATTGCATTATTGTTTTTAATTTCATACTGTAAAAAATGTTCCATTGAAAAGATGAATCAAGCTGATTAGGTATATTCAGCCTGATCAGAATTACCGGAGTTAGATTTTATGATGCAATACTACAGTTTCTCATTATGCCAGTAAGTTCAATACTCTTCTAGTTCTTCAAGGAAAAAAAGTAAATAAAAGATGGGACATTGAGAATCATCTTTAAATAGTTTCCCATTGAAAAAAATACGGATTTTACTTCTAACTCCCAGTAACATAGATCATCTTCAGAAATGGCTTGTTTGCAAACTTTTAAAATCATGTATCAAAACATAGATTTGTTCTTTGTTGTTAGTTTGGGGTTTTTTTTAGAAGTTATCCTGGGTGTTACATCCTCTCTTCCTGCTTTCCAGTAGAGTAGCAACTGTATTCCAACTTGTACATAGGATTTCCATTATATGTAAAATGGATGCATATTACAAAACTGTAGGGAGAAGGGAGAAAGATTTAAGTTGCAGACTTTGAAAGTGATCCCATCATGTAAAACCAGTGTCAGACCCAAGATCCACCTCACCCAAACCCCTGTATCCTAAAAGCACCAAGAGTAAATACTTGGGAAGCACATAAGTACATAAAAGCGAATAGTGATATCTCCCCTGAATTCTGTCCTGGCATCAGAGATGATTCAGGCTTGATCCAACTCTTAAAAGAATTTTTCTGCCATGAATTTTCCCATTCCCCTTCTGAATCCAGAAAAACTTGGCATTCTGGTCCTGACCCTGCCACAACTGCTGTGCACCTGATTTCAGTGCATTGCAATCCAGGGCAATTTTGAGGGTCCTGACCTCCCCTGACCAGGACTCTGTGCCTGCTTCCACATTCACAGCTTGTGTCTGGCATAAAGGCTCTCGGGGAGTCCAGCTCTTCTGAATAAATGGCGTAAAATAAAGACTTCTAGGGAAACCTGTTTGCAGTCTGCCTGTCTCAGACTCACTTGGTGGACTTAAAAGCATAATGATCACTTTATATTTGCAGAGAAAAACAGAACTGGTCAGCGATATACCAGTGTGCAAATTTATTTACAGTTTGCATTTTCTTTCCATCCACTGAGAGAATAAGATGATCAAGTAAACAGTTTTTAAAAAACAAGATTATTTTTTCAGGGAGAAGACATGGAAGGAGTGGAAATAAGGGCAGATTCCTTTGATGTTAGGCTTCATGCTGCATAAACCTCCCATGGACTCATCATTAGTTCTTGTCAGCTCTTAGGGTCTTTTGGCTTAGGGCCAAACAATTGATATAGTAAAGAGCTTCCAGCTGAAATAACAGCCTCTGCATCTTTATCTTCCCATCCATCAGATTGTTGGTGGAAGATAGGGCTGATTTGTCACTCTGCCTGCTTGGAAAAGCTTGATAAATGGCTTAATTAGACTTTCTTTTCTTTTTTTTTTTTTTAAGAAATCCTGTTTCTTGCAGTCTAGAGGTTGGGAAAACAATGGCTAAGGATTAAGTTTGAAAAGGAAAAAGTTTTTTCTTCAGTAAAGATCAGAGGAAATGCGACCATTATTCAAACACAAGAAGAAGAAGGTGCAGTTGGTAGGAAAGAGTTTGAGGGACAGAACACCCCAAAGCACCCTAACAGATAAGTGTTCTGTGCGCCATATGGTTACCCAAAGCCTGAAGGCAACCATGTATCTCTAGAAACATCAGCCTGCAGTGCCATTTTAATTATGCTGCCCCAAAAATTAGAGTGCACCTAAGCCTTTGTGTTTAGACCTCTGAAGTAGATAAGACACCAGTTTACCAAAAGAACGTCTAACAGATAATTAACCATATCTGTTTAATGCTTTTTACATCTTCCATGTAAAATGCATTAATGGATCCCTTTAGTATAGTGTCATCTATACTAAAGGGATCCATGCTTTCCAGGAGTCTCCTGAGGTTAGTAGCTACACCAGTCAAAGCAAGGACTTTGTTCTAATCTCATTCCTTAGTTTGGGAATAAAAATGGGCTGCTACAAGGTGCCATTCTTCACCCAATGTGTCAGGACTGAGCCAGTCTGGGTCACATTTTTTGAGGGTTTCTACTCAGAGCATGCAGGTAAAAGGATTTCTGCATTTTTTTTTTCTTTTTGTGAGGTCATTTCATTGCTTATGAATCAAAACCTTATGTAGATTAAAATCAGTGGGTTTGATGCTTTCCAACTTTCAGCCAGAAAAAAGGGAGAGAGAAGCTGAGTAAAGTTGTTTGCTCAACTGTTGTTTCAGCCACCAAGTTTGAACAATTATGCCACCAGTTTTCATGCATTATTATAACATGTATGCACGTATATTCGCACATATAGATGTGTCTGTGCGAGTTTTAGCAAGTTAGGTATGTCTGGGCTTTCTATTTCTAATCATCTTTTTTATGTAACTATTCCATTTGTGTCACTGAGGAAACCTTTCTCTGGTCTGATGTAATTAACAAGGCAACAGACAAGCTGCATCCTCCTTTTTTGATAAACTGTCCAGGAATGGGATGTAATTCAGAAATTAGTTTAAAACTGTTTAGCCTCTAGGCAGGAACTTTCTTTATTAAAGAAAAGACAAATCTTTTTTAATTAAAAAGATTTAGAAGGCCTTTCTCCGTAGTACAGTAATCTGAAATGACCCTTGAGGGCTAATAGGCCTGGTATTAGTGCTTCCTCAAGGAAATGTCTTATCTTCTGTTCTAAATTAACTGTGTCTTTCTCACACGTCCTAAAGCTTTCAGTTTGGGTATTCTGTGTAAGGCAACATCTTCTGATATAATATTCCTGAGAAGAAAGGCAAAATGAACATGTTTAAACAATAATAACCTTGTACGCCCCGGTTTCCACCACCCTTTCTGGGCAGCCATTAACAATAAATGATTAGCATTCCTGAACAGGTTGTGGGAGCAAGCCTCCATGTGGGTCAAATCCAGGAGGCATTACATGTGTAAAGTCACAGTGGGAAATGCCTGAGAGTTTTGCTGGACAGCCTCCAGGCAGCCAGTACAGTTGCAGTCAGAAATGATTGCAGGTTATTGATCTCTCCTGACTCCTCAGTGGCCTCTGCTAGACCAAATAATTGCAATGTAGATACTACATTGGAAGTGTTCTCTATCTCTGCAAGGTAAGGTTGCCAAAATGGGACCATGGTGACCCAGTGCCAAGCAGCACTGGCACGTTCCTGGCATGGCTGGAAAGGTAGGGATGGTGCAGCTCCACCACTTTTTGCCATTTCCAGAGCTCTTGCAAGTGGTTAGGGGTGAAGCTATTCATGCACAGGTTTAGAGGATCTGGTCCCAAGACATTAACTGCCCACATCACTAGTGAACTGAAAGTAAGTTGTACATGCAGCTTTAGGTCTTACTAGGAAGCCTGATTTATCTAATTGCAGAATCAAAAAGTTCAAGAAAGTGGATACACACTGGGACATAGTGCATTTATAGGATTATTTTTGCATTGAAGGGAGAAGACCATTTTCTCCTGTATAAGGAAGTGTCCTAGACATGAGGAGAAACAGACTTTGTCAGTCCCTGTATTGTTGTTTTAATGTTTTAAAGTAAGTGAATATATGCAGTATATTTTACTACATTCTAAGAACTGTCAGAAGTAGAACTGGCTAAGTCTAGAGTAATTCTTTTTGATTTAGAGCCAGTTGTAGATATTAATATTTTAAATTAATTCAATATGTTTTGAATTGCTCTGCCACTTAGTTTACTGGGAAACTGAAACCATTTTTAACAAAACAGCCTAGTATTAAGTCAAGCCAGTGTTTAATACCCCATAAAACTAATGGTGCACCGCAGAGCATGAAAAAAGAAACTTCTGGACTATATAAATTACAATTAATTTACTTTACATGCATTAGAAACCAAACATAAAACTCTACAGGTGCTCTGAAATGAAATATAATTCTCCACGCTTTCACCTTACGATTTGCAATTAAAAGGAAAATCAAAGGTCAGAGGATGAGGTTTCTCCAGATATCAAGCATCTAGGAGAACCGGTAAGAGTGTATTGAAATTAACTGGAAGGTTTACAGTTAAGTCTTTTGTAAATCCAGATACAGTTACAGTTTTTAGCCTACCTAAACTTCCTATGGTATGGCACAAAAGCAAGGATATACCCTATTAGTAAACCAGGGATACAGAGTAGCACTGTTCATGAAGTGGACACACAGATCCATAAGCATTTAAGCATTTCCAGTATCACAGCTTTGCTGTGTTTTATGAGTAGAAATGATGAGTAGCCTGAAGTAGTCTTTGATGTCTCACATGAATGTGCAATAGTCTAATACGACTGTGATACCTAACCCTCACATGGCCGATGGTCTTGCAAGGGGTTGCTTCCTCTAATGACTGCATGGTTCTCAAGCATTTAGGGAGATGAACTTGATTTCTTCAAGTTGTCAGATGTCCTCTTTTCTTTTTTTCCCTAGTAGTTTGCTGGAATAGGCTCAGATATTTTACATATAGCTACATTTAGTAGCATTTGCAAAATGACTGTAAATCTGCCATCAAATTGCTTGTTTATACATAAAGGCATACAACTTCAGAAGAACCTGTTACATATAAGTAGAGATGAACAGCTCATAACCTGTTAAAATTACTTACAGGTGTATGTAGCAGTCTGTCCTAAGAAATGAATCATACTTTTATTCTTCTCCTTATAATAAAGGTATAGGGAGTTTTATTCAAAACAAAATCTTGTTTTATTTAGAGCATGACCTGAAAACTATACTCTTAAATCCTTCATAAAATACTTGTAAAAATAAACTTTTCTATAAGGGTTTCAAAACAATGTGTTTGTTTTTACCCAGTCAAAAAGTTTAGAGGGAATAGAGGACAAACAGAAGCAAAGGGCCAGATTTACGGAAGCATAAAAAAACTGCACATGATGGAGTTCAGTCATGAGTAAAGACTTCAGTATTTGGACCTGCAGACTGCTTGGGTATAGGTATAGCAGGTTCACTTCTGGAAAGAGTAGAGGGATTCTATCACAGTAATGATCCTTTCCCTGAAATGAAAAAAATTGCCAACTTTCTACCCTCTCATGGCACAATTAATTGCAATTTTAGGTTTGGGGAGCCCTAGTGTTGGGGTTTGTCAGATAAATGACAAGTAAGTGTTAAGTAAGTATTATGAAAGGTAAGTAAGTATTATGCTTAAGTAAGTATTATGAAAGGTTTGATCATTTGGGTGACAGCTACTTTCAGAGGGGAGAAAAACAGCACAATTAGCAAAGTGCTTCGTTGTGTCTAGTGAGTTTGATAGTAACAGATCTTCTAATTCCTCTGGTCCATACTAACTGAGATGATCTCTGCTTGAAGGTTTTGTCCATTATGTATTTAAACTTCATGAATTAGTTACATTTTCTTTTCAGTACAGATTCCAGTTGCTCCTGGACTCACTAAGAAGGTAAGAGGGAAACACAGTGATGACGGGTTGTAAAATCAAGAGCAAGGACATAAAGCAGAGCAATAGGTATGTACTGAATATATATACGTTTGCTTTAATCTTTAAATGTAAACTTAATGCTTATTGCAAGTTAATAATAGTTTACCAGAAACAGATTTGCCTTTCACTAAGACATCAAACTTGAGGTAACAATAGCAAAATGAACAATAGCTTATATGATGGCAACATGAGAAATAGCTTCTAAGTGTTAATGCTTTGGACTCGCTTGGCTTTTCTTTGCTTGCAGAAGCAGATATGAATGTATTATCCTTTCAAATTGCTTTGATAAATCTCATTCCCTTTAGGATTAAACATTCCTGAACATCTTTATGCCTTATTGAGCTCTTTCAAACAAACATAAATTATTTTTTTCACTCAACGTTTATACTCGTAAGACCTAATTCCCCTGGCCTTTAGCATTATTCTGGTCATGTCCACTTGTGCAAAGTTACCACAATGTTATTCTTCTGATATCTTACACACCTGCTCCGTGCACTTATAGAGGCACAAAGATCACATGTGGCACTGAGCAGTGCCAAGCAGAGACAAGACTCAGAGTTTGATTCTGCAGTGTTCTACTGGGGTAGGCTGGATGGTTAGATGTCGAACATCAGTTTTAGATGCAAATCCAGGACACTTGTATGCTTTATGTGACTGCAAATGCAGACTTAACCACCAAGTACTAGCTCCTCTGTGATTCAGCATATCACAACCGAGTTCAGGTTAAGGTGAACACACATACAGAGAAGAGTTCCTGCCTCATAGCTTCTCATACACAAATATTTGGAAAATTGTTACTGGCAGTTGACTCAGCTCTCTTGAAATAATTGAGCCACCTGATTTATACCACTAATTTTTTATTCACTGTGCTATAAATGCCTGGAAGCTGACCCTGTTCACAGGAAGTTGATACAGGAAAAAGAAATTTAGGGTTTTTTTTTTGCAGAAATGGTACCCCACAGAAAGCAGTATCAAAATATTACAAATACCAACCAGAATGCTACAGTTCCACACAGCCAAGTTTTCATTTGGTTTTATGAATATGGTAGGTATCACAAGCCTTTTGGTTGTCTGGCCCTCAGTCTTGGCAAAGCAATTTTCTAAAGTAGTGGAGGTCAAAACATAGGAATTCTGTGAACAGCTCAGATTTTATATTGTAAGTTTGCTGTGAGATGTCTTATATGCAGCCATTCTCCATTTTTCCTGTTTGCTTTTCGAACAGCTGACTATATCAAACCTGTATATTTACACAAGAACATCCCTATAAATGCTTCATGTGTAGTATTTAATATTTCTGTAGTAGATTAGAGGAGGTAAGTAGCTGACAAAGTGCATGAAGGTGATAGAGACCTGAGATAGGGTGAGTTCTTGTCCCAGCAAATCCTTGTAAAGAAATCTCTGCTAAGGAAGAAGGAAGGAATGATCCATCCCAGCTAAGACCCTGAACCACCGATATATACTAGTTCATTTTTTCATGTTTAATCATAAGTTTTATGTCCTAGTGATGTAGCAGTAGCAGTACTTGAATGAGATGGCACACCAGATAATATGGAAAAAAAAGAAGTGAATAAACCCACAATGTGTGCTTCAGATTATGACTATTTTAGAATTCATGGGCTTTAGAAAAAAATCTGCTTTTTCCTTCATCTCTGTGGTATGTCATATAGATGGACTATGGATTCTCTAGTTCAGGAACAAGACTTTATATATGATACAGTACAGTTCTGAAATACTGAAATGTAATAGACAAAAACGATCTACAGAGACATACATCTGATTTGTCTTTTACTTTGCATGTGACCTGATATTTGGCTGCTAAACAGTCATCCTGTAATTGGACTCACAAAATTACAGTCTCATTTCCTTTAGCGACAGGGAAACTGCTAAAGGAAGTCTCTGCCATACTCAGTTTAATTTAGATGATCAACCAAATGCACAGATGTTGATTTAAATCTCCCCTAGAAAAGGAAGTGGGACTCTTCTAGGCACACTGCTGTGACATTTCTAGTATTCTGGACAGGGCAGGATCCCTACAAAAATGTTCTCCCTTGCACTGAAGTATTGCTACAGCACTGGTAATAAATCACTCAGCTTCGGTAAGGTGTAAAAAAATGGGGAAAAATGTTTTCCAGTAGCTGGCAAAGTA
Source organism: Pezoporus occidentalis (assembly GCF_034315485.1). NCBI lineage: Eukaryota > Metazoa > Chordata > Aves > Psittaciformes > Psittacidae > Pezoporus > Pezoporus occidentalis. The sequence goes on from NW_026914885.1 coordinate 309,959, forward strand.
TTTTTTTTTCCATGTGGCTTGATTTTATGATGAAAATGTAAAGTTTACATTACCTGATATTCTATTCAAATTGATGCATGCATTTCTAACTCGCATGTTGTTATTTTTTCATAGTATGGAAGTAGTTAAATCTGGAAGCAGAAAAATGTAATTCCAAATGAAACTAGACAGAGATGACCCATAATATTAAACTTCAGTACTTTCATTTACTGGCTTCCTGTTAGATTTCATGCAGTAAGTTTAGAGCTTTGCCAGTGCGGTCATGTTTATTCTTAAAGAGTTATTCCTGCCATTTGTGCGCTTTTACTAGTTATAAATTCAGTCATGTTCCTATTACATCTGTTATCAACTGAATGCATTATATATTAAAAATTGACTTCCTAAACCTTTCCAGGTAAAAACCAACCAAAAAAAAGGCAAGTAAATGTGATTTTAATAGCAGTGGGTTTGTGGCAATTCTGTTGGTTTCAGAATTATACACTTGGTGGTATCATTGCCCTTTAAAAAAAGGGAGAAAAAAGGAACTATAAGGGATTGTTATCACTGCTATCTTTCTCACTAACCAATTCAGGCATCTCTAAAGCACCAAGAACTGAACAAAATGATTTATAAGAATACACAGGTACCCTCGGACTTTGGAAAATGATGGAATACTGTTAGTACTGTGGGAGTTCTTGTGCATAAGCAAAGTTTATTTGCTATTCTTTCCAAATATTTATATTTACTTTGAGTGTGTGTGTGTTTATCCTGAGGTTTTCTACAATATTTGCACAATCCTCTTGAATTTTTTCCAAGATTATGATCCAGTTAACATTCAGAAATCACGTTTGCATTGTGCATACAAGCTGACTGCAGAGAAGGCACTGTGGTGGTAAATCAAAGAGGCATTTAATCTAATATTTCTAAAATTTACTCTTAGATCAAATTTTAACCAATCAAGTTTTGAAATTTCAGCAAAAGCCAAACTTACAGTTAAGAACTAACAAGCTGGGAAAGCTCCTTATCTAAAATGGTTCAAGTGTCCTTTAAGAAACTCTGGTCCAGTGCCAACATGCATTCCCCTCCACCCATAATATTATAACTGTATTTTGGAAAGAAAAAAATAATCACCATTTGGAAGCTGTATTTCCTCAGGTAACATAGGTAAAGCACATAAAATTCTTCCTGCTGAAGCCAATGTAAGCTTGTGAAATCTGCAAGCTTCTATGAAGCATTTCTAAAAATGTGATGGTGTTGGCCCCTGCCTGCAAAGGCCTTTCTGTGGTGAAGGCCAGAAGTACCATGCACAGGACATACTTTTAATATGAAAATGGAAAGAACAAGCTCAGCCAAATTTGTGCTCCAGGCTTGGACTGTGAACACCAGCAAACTGTCTCAGCTATGTCCAGCTGCGGAGGATGGGGAAGTGCACAGTCTATCAATGGCTCTTATATGCCCCTTTCTGCCCTCATATCTGAGTGTCCCACAGTCACCTTCCAAACTCATGTGTGTGGTATAGGGATGGATAAGAATTCAGGTTAACAGAGAAAACTCAGTTTCAAATACGCCAGCACTTTCCTTCCCATAGTTGGAGGAGTGATCCCATCCTCAGCACAGATTTCTTTCTTTTCCTCTTTCTCCCCACTGAAAGCAGAGGGAGATGGGATGGCACATCAGAGCAGGTGCCTCTCTTTTGTATGGTTAAATGAGGAAAAATAAAACTACAACACACATAATGGTTAGCTTTGGCAATGACTGCTGATGTGCTTAGACAGAGACCATAACGATGAATTTTTTCTTGGTGTATGAGTATGGATGAAAAAGCCAAAGAAATTTAAGTTTAGTTGACCCACACATGAAGTTATTTGTGTGTGTTTGGTGGAGTTTTCTTAACCTGTTAAATTCACATGTTCTGATTGTCTTGGAATATTCTTCTCACCCAAAGTCTTAAGTTTTGAAAATTATAAGTTGTTTAGGTCTATCTTCTAATTGTGTAATTTAGTTCAGTTTCAGCTTGCAAACAATTTCCTCTTTAGACTTGTTTCCTTTATGAATTATATAAGGAAAAAGAAATCCTTCAGCCCTTTGCATTTAGACACCCTCCCTTGGTACTGCTTCTCTTGCAGGCAGTGCAGGAGTAATGAATACTTGTATTATCTAAATTTTATAACTAGCAATATCTCACACTGATAAAGTCCTTTGAGAAAGCAATAGGATAGGTTGGTACATATACCATAACATATTTAATTAATATAGCCAGGATAAATACCTGAAAGTGCCACTGTGTATGAAATGACTGTATCAGCGGTGAATTACTACAATTCCCACCTCCTTAAATTTCAGGAAAGAACTTCCATTTTCCTGGAGGGTGACTCTTTTAATAAGGGGCAACTGAGAATTGATAAATAAGCAAGCAAAACCATAAGTCACATGGTGCCAGGCTCCAGTATGCAGGTGATCTTGACAGGCTCACACAGCCAGCAGGCAATTACAGTTCACAACAGCAAGGTGTCTTCAGGGTGCTCAGTCTGCCATGATCATGTATCAGCTCTGTGCTGAAAAATTCATCACTGTAACTGAAATGCGTATGTGGTTCTGCTTCCCCAAAATGCAAGGTCAGCCTGTAACGTGGGGCTGGTGGCCCCACTCCCCACCAGAACTTTACAAATCTTGCTCACTTCTTTCTTTGCCATTTTCTCATAGTAATAATGTGCACCGAGCACATACATAATTGTCCTGGGTTCAGCAGTAGCAGTCATGTTTTTCCTTTGTGTTAACTGGTGCAGTGCTGTGTTTTGACTTCCAGCCTAGGAACAGTGTTGGTGAAGCCGATGTTTTCAGTTGTTGCTAAGTGATGTTTACCCTGACCAAGGACTCTGTGAGGCTCATGCTCTGCCAGGGAGGAGGGGAAGCTGTGAGGAAGCAGGGACGGGGCGCCTGACCCGGGCTAGCCGGGGAGGTATTCCATACCACAGCACGTCATGCCCGGGGTGAGGGGTAACTGGGAGTTACCCGGAAGGACACGGGCTTCCGGGTGGAACTCGTTTTCTTGGCCGGTGGTATCGTATTCTCTTCCCTTGTTATTTTCCCTTATCATTGTTGTAGTTGATAGTAGCGGTGGTGATTTGTTGCTGGACTGTTCTTGTCTCAACCCGTAGGAGTTGCACTCTCTCGATCCTCCTCCCCGTTCCTCCAGGAGCGGGGAAGGGGACAGCCCTGGTGCGGGGGGGGGGGGGGGGGGAAGAGACGGACACGGACCTCGATTGTTGTCAGCTTGGCACCACTCACTGGGAGTGAGTGAACAAGTTGCCTGACTGGGTTTAAACCACGACAATAATACAAGGAAGGTTAGTTTTGTCATACAACAAAGTTAATAAAAACCTCATGCGAAATGCTTACAGTATGTTACAAGTTTCCATTCATATAAATGCATGTGCATTTGTTGTGGTTCTTTAAAAATGCTAAAACATGTAGCGTTTTAACACGCACCTGAGCGGCACATCTCCGCTGAGGTTTTGCTGATTATCCCCAACAGCATGGACACAACGTGGCAAGTTGGCTGGGTATGAAAAGGGCCGTGTTGGAGAAAGTAACAAGGTCTGTTATGAAGAAATGGCTGTTTTCACTAACACAAATGAAAACTTGGACCTTATCGGTACTTTCTTGATGAATACAGTCCTCCTCTCTTTAAACCCACATTGTAGTACATACATGCATACACATGTAACTGCTGTAAGGCTTTATGTTGGGATTTGAAGTTTTACAGCTATATAGGACAAAAACCTACTCTGCATATCGCACAGTCTACATGGAGTTTGTTTGAGGATGCTGTGATCAATACAAAATGGAGAGGTTTGGTTTGTAAGACAAAATTAAATCTTAACTATCTTTTTCACAGAACAGACTTTCCTCTTACTGCTAAAATTACCAGCTAGACCAGACACACCACCACCGAATAACACTGAGGAATTCCTTAGGTCTCCACTGGTGCTTCATTTATATCTGGCCTAACAGACAGAATGAAGGCTGGCCTGTAAAGTTGTTATTATAATGTCAATATAGATATAATTACATTTTCTCCAGCAATGGAATTAATACCAGTAGGAAACAAAATCATTTTAGGTTTCTCCTGCTGCATTTGTATGAGTTAGGGTCTAAACGGCAACCAGGGAAATCTGGCCCTTGTGCTCAAATAATGTAATGCCCATGCTTTCCATTTCTAGATGAAATTACTACTAGTGGGATTTATGCTACTCAGGAAAAGGAATTTTTGTAGCTAAATCTTTTGGTTGCTCAGGCTGCTTTGTCTCACCACATAAATATAAAAAATCTTTTACGTGACTTTGCATACACAGATATTCATCTAGAGGTGTGTGTATGTTGGTTTGTGCCTTTTCAGGGAGGCTACTGTTAAAGACAAGATGATGCAAGTCATGATGAATGCAATTTTCATGGGAAAGATGATGAGCCTCATGGTACTATTCCCTGTATCCCTGAGCACATTCTAGGTGGAAGAGGGACCTCAGGTGGCAGATCACCAGTTTTCACCCGCTCTGACATAACATTCTACGGCTCTGAATGCAAACTGCTCTGTCTCCACTTGAGCCCTGGGATGCTGTTCCCTGCATCTCCTTACTGGGGAGCCCAACAGGATGTGCTAAAGATTTCCTGACAGGCCATGTGCCCACGTTTTTCCTGGTGAAAACAAGGACTGGGAATAGGAGAGGGGAAGGGCTTAGTTAACCATAGGCTTGTGTTTTCTGCTTTAATGTACAGGTCAATTAGAAAATAAATTGCTGCAAATTCCTGAAGCGTTTCTTGTGCAGCAGGAGATTCATTTTTCCCTCAGTATCACAGAAAACATGGTATTAGCTTAGAGTGATAAAAAGCTAATTCTCCCTATTTAAAATTGTACGTCCTGTGCCAATATGCAGTAGACCATTAGTTCTTAAGAATGTTCTCAAATGAGATAAAATCTACAAACTGAAGCCAATTTCTCTTACACATAGCCAGAAACCTCTTTCAAAAAAGTCTGGAATTACACTACATAGTATTTCAGCTGATACTTTACCACTGTCAACTGCAGTGATTTAGAGCAAAGCCTTGCCTGCCTTTTGATGAAAGCAAGGGGAGATTTGTGCTCAGTCTTGCTTGGCCAGCCAGATTCTGTGCGCAAATCAAGCCATTGTACTGCCCTTATTCAGTGATAAAGGTACAAATAGGGTGAGGGGTGGTTGTCATTTTAGTTTAGATCAGTAGTGCTGGTCTGAGGTAAATCTCCTGATTGTCTCACCGCAGGTCAGAGTGTATGAACCAGACTTGTGGGTGAAACCAATGTTGGAAAGGTACTCCAGGAGGACAATTCCTGTGCTCCAGCCAGACGGCACATGGGACCAGACTGAAAAACATAGCCACGCATACAATATGAATGTGGGGTCCTCGTTTCCGACTTCAGCTCTGCTCCCATTTGGCTCTTTAGCCTTCTAACGTAGATACAACCATCTGACACCCAGCATCCATCAGCAGATAAGAAATTATTATTGCATTACAGACTATAGTTTTACTACTAAAATTATTTCAACTAAGTGCTGGAAGCCCTAGAATAATATAATGCTCATCGCAAATGAATTGTTCTCATGATTTAAACTCAAAGCTTTCAAATCCCTAGCACAGGCTTTTGTTCTTCCTAACCCAAAGCAGCAGCTCTGCTTTTGAGACTCTATTACAGCACATGCACACTAAAAAAACAGAAAAAAAAAACAAAAAATATTTCTTTTCCACTTTGACTTACATGTCAAATGTGCTTATTTACTCGTAGGTAGAATGAATCTTGGGTTTAATTACTTTCATGCTAATTACATGCTTTTAATCTATAGTTTAGTGAATTATTAGTTACAGCTGCAGTGAACAAAATGCACACAGACTAGGAGAAACATGCCCCTTTGTAGATGGCTGCTGTAGATCCTTCCTAAATCCTGCCAAGCCTTGTGAGTTAAGACCCAAGTAGTTTATAGGCTTTGAACAAATGAGTACATAGCAGTTTTTAAGAAAATCATTGCAGTCTCCCTGTTAGGTATGTAGCACTCCCATTGTTACTCAAACCACTTTAGATGTTCATAAACATGGGTGTCAAGTTACTTGGGTGTAAATGATGAAAAATTTGTCACAGAAAACTTAAGATCCCAAGGCGTTCAGTCAGGATTTTGTTCAAACCTTTTGTACTGGTTTTTAATTTTCCTCTTTCTATCATTGTTATGAAATGGCAGGTGGGTCAGATACCTAAAGTCAAGCTAGGATAAATTAATTTACAAACTTTCTAGGTATCCAGATTTAACGTTTTAGCTGCACCAATTTCCAGTACATAAAAATCACACACTTGTATCGCTGTTCCCTTTTGAACATCTGAAAACTACAGCATTAAAGAATTAGTCCCCAGAGCATTATTATCCACTTCCAACTGATGGGGTACAAAGAGGCTTGATGACTTCTTCAAGCTGCGGTAAAGCTGGGAAAGGAACCCAGATGTCCTGTTTCCTCATCCTGTTCCTGAACCACAAACCACATGTCCTTGCCTTATTAGCGACAATCACAGCACATGAAAACAGACTATTTATATCAAAATATTTCATCTGTTCTCACTCATTATTCCCTAACTCACCAATGTAATTATGTTGGCAAGGTGACGATATATTTTTCCTAGTAAGCACAAGCAGATCGTTAGGTTTTCTGCTGAGATACAAGCTGCACAAGAAGAGTTCCCAAATAACTAAAATCAAAAAGACCATGTTTTCAGTGAAAAATCCTTGGTAGTGCAGCAATGGGAGAGAAGATTTCTTAATATCTTCCACAGTTGACTCTTGACAGCTGTATTAAAAGCAGAGATGAAGAAAGGATTATATTGTAAATATCAACCCAGAATGAGGTAATCCAAAGGGAAAAAAAACAAAACAAAAAACCCAAACAAAAAAAAAAAACACAAACCCACAATAAAAATGGGCTTTGGAAAGTTCTGTTTTTTCAATCATTTCAATTCCTGCTCAGTATTCCCCAAGTGCAGGGATGAGCCTGTACCTTCTGTGTATCCCCAGAAGGATGGCCCCTGTCGTGGATCAGGCTCCCTTAAAGCACAGATGAGTCTGAAAAGCCCATTAGAAGATGGCTACAGGTGGGGCTCAGGGGTGCTGAAGGCTTTGGCTGGGTGTCCCAGCTCTCACACACCACTGAGAATGCTACAACCGCACTTCTGGAGCTAACTTGCTATGGACAGGCTCTCACAAGCCTGCAGATGGGAGACAGGATCTCTGCAAAGCGCAGGTTTAATGATAACAGCACTGAAACAAGCAGGATATTCAGTTGAGAACTCTAGCTGAGTTTATACTTGAGAAAGCAAACAGAGTGCTGCTAGCCATTTGATATGCTGGATGTTTCCTTTATACAAACAGGGAGAAAATGGAGGAAGCTTTAAGAACAAAACCTTGCAGGAGGGGTAGAAGGTGTTAAACTGGAAGAACAAATTGATTAAAGTAAGTTAACAGATGTCCAGTTGTGGTAGTGAATTGTATTAATTTGGTGAATTGGTAATTAATTGTATTAATGATGAAATGGTAATGAATTGTATTAATTTAGTGAATTTTATTAATTTGGAAGATTTTATTAATTGTATTAATTTAGTGAATTTTATTAATTTGAAAGATTTGCTGTAGCACTTTAGCCAGATCTATTCCTAAGCCCTTTCCAAACATACTATTCATAATATTGCATGCAAGTTAATAAAGCAATATTTAACAGTCTTCAGAGTTTCCATAACAAGCAGCATTGGACAGACAAAGACCTGTGAAATAGAAATCAGAGATGCACATTTCATAGATCTTGTTACAAATTGCTTAAGTGATTACATATTCCCTGATTAGCAAAAATCATGCTTGTTCTGGTAAAATACTTGCTTCTGTGTATGGGGAATAACAATGCATCTTGGGCAAAACACAAAAGTCATTAAGAATTTTGCTACTGAAGTCAGTGACACCACATTTCACTCTATATAAGGCAAGGACCTCTCAGCTCCTGACACTGCTTGTGTTGCCTCATCCCAAGACTCAAGTGGCAGCTACAATCTGTCTCCCAGATGCAGACATCATAACATTGTTTTGTATATATGCCATGTGTGGCAATCCTTTTATTTTTCAGTGACCTGTGTTTGTTAGGATGTAGACAACATGCACACTAGTCCTTCTTAATAGGACACTGGAGTATTTGAAAAAAACTTCAGGTGACTAATTCCAAGCAGACTTAGAGCTGAGAATACAACAGTGATTCACAATGATTAGGTTACAAAAATTAAGCACAAATTAACAGGAACATTTGGGCTAGAATTTTTTGCTTGCTGACCATGTGCTCGCAATGTAACCTTAAGAAATCACCCCAGCAGTGAAACACAACCAGTTGAATTTGAGAACTGTGGAGGGAGAAGGCAGCTAAAGAGCACTATATTTTCATCTGTTACTAAGTCAGAAACACTCCACTGTACATGTACTTGGGTTCTTTTGTTTTTTCTCATCCCATGTTTGGTGACTCAGTACAGTCCCAGTACGATCCTAAAGCCCTCAGTTGTTTAACACCATGAGTGAAATGGGCATCATAACCTCTGCATGGCCCTGGAGCTGCATAGGAATTGTTTCGTGCTTTCTGCAAAAGACGATGCCTTCAGATTTTGTTAAATGATAACAAATAAGGAAAAGCAGGCCTCCCCTAGTTCTAGCAATCCTATCCCTCCCCTGGGCTTTCCTAGAGGTGACAGAGTTGAAACTTCCAGATTTTATTTTCAGAACATCTTCATTTCTCATTTTGGTATTTTAAACAGTTCTCAGTTCCCATGTATTATTCAAGTGGAAAGAAATGGGTATCCAGTGCATACATAATCAAACATCCAGCCTGCACCAGCCAGCCTTCTCAAATCACTTGAGAAATTTCCTTACTGCTTTTGTTATCATTCTTCATTCACCTCCTCCCCTTATTTAACACTTTGAATATTGTATCCCATTTTACCTCACAGCTGTGGGGTGAAGTAAGCAAGAGCTGTGTCCCTTCAAGCTCCCCTGAACAGTGCCTGCCCACAGAAGAGAGGTAGCTGCACAGATGTTGATGGTATCATGGTAATACAGAAATAGCCTGTTGAAAGCAGATTTGATTTCAAACCTTTCAGTGAGAAAGTATCCATTTCAGACAGAAGAATTAATGATTTTTAACCTGCCTATCATCCTTTTTCATTGTCATCATGTAAAATAGCTATTGGTGTTTCAGTCTGGTGTTTCAATCAAAAAGAATATTTTTGTTACTGCCAAAATATTTACATGAAACTGCTATTCAGATCAAATTATCTTGAAAGTGCAAAGCATGTGTGGATTCCAAATTATTCATCTTGGAGAGGTGGTTGCATATTGAAGTTACACAACAGAAACCAGAAAACACCACCGCTGCTTCAGATTCATGGGAATGGCAAAAATAGCTGTTAAAAGAATTCCTCTGCTTAACTGCAGTACCATAACAGGCACAGGATTTTGCTTTATTTAAAAACGTGGCTTTTCACTCTTTCAGACAGACTGGTTGGTTCTGACTTTTGTTTCCACAACACTAAACATGAACAGCTCTGCACAAAGAGAACAGTGGCATGGACATGATGCATTAGGAAGCTGAAGGACAGAAGGTAAAAGATGATGACTGTTGGTAGAATGACAGACCAAAAACACAAAATCAAAATCACACTAAACTGTCAGAACTGGTCAGTGCTGGTGAGATCCTATTGACTATATTGTCTTTCTTTGTGTCTTATGTTTATGTTTCAGCAGCACATCAGTTAGTTATGGAAAAAAGACTCAAAAATATCACCCAAACAAGGACTGGGCAGTACTATGAATTTCAAGGTTTTGGTGAACCATCGTTCAAGGTATTTTGATGTGTATTCCTTTGCGTAATGTTCTAAATATCATTGGTGTTTTTTAATAAGGGTTCTTTGTTGCAATGAAAAATGATATGGCCATATTAAAGCTGTCCCTAGGAGTACTGTGGTTCCCTAAAGGAACCATAAAGGTAAATTTCAAAGATTCACAGAAAGGGCTTTCTAATTTGCAACAGAGGTGAGGGATCATTTCTCATTTTATTTCTGGATAAATTATTTATCCAGGCTTAGCAGACAGAAAAAATGAGGAGTGATGCTACAAAACACACAGGACAGCATGTTTCTTTTCATTAAATCCTGTCGCAAGAAGTTGGACATAAACAAAGCCATGGTTTTGATGAGAAATGTGCTAAGCTGAAATAGTCCCTTAAAACAATTTCTTTCGTAAGTTAGTTCATTTCTTTGAGATCAGGCTTGTTCTGGGAGGAAAGAAAGGAAAGGAGACATGTTTTTATCCCTGTCATCACCCTCAGGCAAAATGCTGCACAGCTGAAAACATGACTTCCTGTGGTATTCTTAAGCAGGCTTGGTAGGTGTACATGTCATGTCTTTCAATGTGGTAAAAGAAGGCCCATGTTTTTCCATTTCCAGAATTGTACTGGATTTCTTATTTCTTTCTTGAACTGCAGGTGTGGTGGTGTATCCTTCCCCCCACATCCTCTGGGCTGGACTAGGGTGGGACTAGGTGACTGCGGAGGGTGGGAAGGCATAGGTCATACCAACAATGACTCCGGTTCCCTGGCTACAGTGGGAAGTGAGAGGAGGGATAATTGGTCATTACACGACAGCCTTGTATCACTCCTTCCCTTGATTGTAGCCCAAGTGGAATGGTATCATTGCTACTGGAGTTTTGAAAAGATTCTAGTAATTACCAACTTGGGCTGTGGCCAGGATGGAGATTTATTAATGACTAAAGCAAATCATCATATGACCCTAGTTGCCCCAAGAGAGGCTCTTTGAGCTATCCTGGACCACACCAGGCTGTGAACAGCATTTCCATTTGAATGGGTCACCTCCCAGTGGTCGGGAACTCTCAAGTCTTCAATAATCAGAGAACCACCACTGAACCATGGAACCTGGGCTGAAGTCCACTACTCCTCGAGATTCAACCATTACCACCTGAACTGGTATGTATATGTATTTATTTTTGTATATGTGTGTATAGATGGTTATAGCAATGGCAGGAAATTCTGTTGACAAGGGAGGAAGGAAGGGAAGGAATGGAGAGAGGGAGGGAGGGGATGGAGGAAGGAAAGAAGGGAGGGAGGAAAGGAAAGAAGAAAAAGAAGAGAGGGGAGGAAGAGAGGGGTGGAAGTAGCCATACACTATTGTTGTTACGCTCCTGATGTTCCAGGTGAGCAGAAGAGGAGCAGAGTCAGTCCCTGCAATGTCATTCATGGAACTGTTAAGAGGAGAAATATATGCTTGCATTAAGCTTGTCATTTTCAAAAGGTATCTAATGTAATTTTTGTATTTATTTTCTTAGAAGACTGACTCCGCCTTTCCATGGCTTTTTTTTTCTGTCCACATTCAGGTCAAAATCTTCTAGATGAAGCTGCTGATAGACACCTTCCCCCCCCCCCCCCCCCCCACTTTAATACTTAATTTCTAAACCTTCTGGGAGACCAGTGGAAATTAATTAAGTGGATAAAAATGGAACTTTACTCCTCATTTTCCAATTAACTAATTAAGTGGGTTTTTGCCTAACTCTTAGCAACTTTACCTTGCGCCGTTTGTCAGTTACAGATCTTCCTCTCTGGTATTTTTTGCCTCTCCCCAGTTTACTTTTAAACTATAACTTCTAGAAAAAAAATCTTCTGTTTTTATCTTCCTGTTACCAGGCTATCACAGGAATCTGTCAGTGAGAAATCTGATTGATAAGAACAGGAGGAGCAAAATCCCTGTAATTGTCTTGTAGCACAGGTTAGCCATTTGATGGGCTAAAAGCTTTTTGTCCTTTGCCTGACCTGGTTGTTAGGTTCTCAAGGCACCCCCAAAGCCTTCTGCATAAATAGATGACTGTAGCTCTGAAGAGCTGGCCAAAACCAGAACTCGTATACTAAGACTTCTGGTTTTGGTGTTGTTTTTTTCTATTCCTAGACACTTCTGCCATGGTCTGTTTGGTAAAACAGTGACCTTTTGCCAGTGACATAGAAAAACTACTAAATAAACATGTGTGATGGGATATTTGAGAAGCTTTATTAACTTCGGCAGATTTTAAGTACTTGCTTTGGGGCATTGAGTGAGGATATCACTGTGCCTGGTTCCTGAAAAGGAAAATATATACATACATACATACATATAGAAATATCTATGCACTAATGAAGATAAGGTGTAGTGAACTCATCTTTTGTTCTGCTCTAAAGAGAATAAACACAGCGTCACAACACTGCCTACAGAAGCTAGCAATGATTTCAAACTGGCTCCATGCTATTCATCATGAACCTTATGGGCATTTTTTATCTTTCACAGGTGCAATTGGTACTAAAACTTAAGAAATGAGATAGCCCTGGATATGGTTATGATGCTGCAGGGACACCAGTAAGCATTTGCACCAGGTCTTTGTATGTGGTAAACATAACAAAAGCCAATCTGAATTTTTCTGTTAAGAGAATAATTTATACTGAAATAGCATCAGTTACAAGATTAACATCTCATCCAGTAATGTGTTTGTATCCATGGTCTTTTCTCTTTCTATGGCTAACTGTAATCAAATTGCCCATCACTTCTTTTTCTGACCTACCTTGTCATTCAGTTCCCACTCCTAAATCACTGAAGTCTCCAACACTACTGTCCTGAAGTCCTTGCACCTCTGGTATCCACTTTCAGCACTTCGAATGTCTTCTGTGTAAATGACAAGTTTTACATTATGGAAGTGATACTTATGCATTGTACTTTAGTAATCCACAATTTTGTGGAAAAAAAATAATCTGCAAGTAAACCCTACTTTTGCTTTTCTGTACTTTTTGTTCAAATACATTGTAGGTAAACTTTTATCCTTCATCTGAATCAGGAAAACTCCTCTGATATTTAGCAAAATTGTTCCTGCCCATTTATGTGACATTTCTCAGAAGAAAAAAAAAAAAAAAGGACTACTAATAGTAAAAGAATTTTCCTGACTTTATTAAGCACTTGAAACCTAATTCAAATGCATTCAGTGAATGCCACAGTTTGTAATATTTGAGGAAATGAAAGAGCACAGAAAAATACAAAACAGCAAGCAGCAGGGTTGAGGTCAGAGTGCCAATGCTAAAGGTGGAAGCTTGAATTTAAATACAAGAAAAAAAATAAGAGGCTTGATCAACTACAATTTTGAAGAGTCATGAAAACCTCCAAGTCTGAAGGTTCATATGACCTTGTTTGTGATGTGGCCAGTAACATTGCAGATGTTTGCAGCTGAATAATTCTCCCTCCCTTTTAGCTGCCATCAGCTTCACAAGCTGGGTTTATGTTGTTGGTACAGAAGTCTGAGAAATGGGCAAATGTAGGATATGCAAACTTAATGGAGTCTTACTGACGAAACAGCAAATGAAGCATTTCCTGGAAAGGCAGATACTAGTATTCTATTTATCAATGTTATTTAACCCTGACAGTTCTGGCTTGCTTCAGTAGCTTCATATGGCTTTTTAACAAGATTTTGTATCACGCTATTATGCTAAATGGTGATGCAATGGGATTAACATTGACTTCTACCTTTCTTTGTGAGCTGGCCATATGATGCCATCATACAAGGTTCCTGCCCAGACAGCCAAGGGCACTCTGAGATGTGTCAGCATGCCAGCAAATCCCTCCTGCAGTATTTGGACTCCTCTAGCAAAATCCTCTGACTGATTTCTCTGTCACTGTCAAGGACAGATACTGCTGTGAGAACAGATTGATGAAGTTACAAAAAAATTCTGGAAGCTGCTTTTTGACTCTTTACCAAAGATTAGCAAGGAGGCATGTTTGTTTCTCAGTCCTGATGCCCGTATCTGAACTTGAACTTGTCACACTGTGTTAATGTGAAGCATTATTTGGGTTAAATTGTGGGTTTAGGACTATATTCAAAACCCAGCTCCTAAGTACTGCTGGTAATAACTCATGTAACACACTCACATGGATTATCTAAGGCAATTCTGGGCTAAGTGGTATGAGGAAGAGATTGAATGGGTAAAGATGGTCACACATTTGCTTTCACTCCCTCAAGCATCTTTCTGAACCAAACAGTCTGGACACTTAGATAAACAGGATATCTGGATTTGATTTACCATAGCAATACTTCCAAATAAATTATATTTTTAGTATGCTTGCATATGAGTAGCTCAGTAGTAAGCACTAGAAGAGAATAAAGAAGCGTTGTTGTAGTCTTATTGTTTCAACACTTCCATCCACAATTCATCTAATTCTGTTAATCATTTTATGCTGTACCTGTAAGTCTTGCTTCCCAGACAATATGGAAACTCTCAACTTGAAAAGCAAAAGCCTGCTGTACGTATAAAATAATCAGTATTGCTCCTTTTCAAAGACACAAGTTTCAACAGGAGGTTAATGTATGCAGTAAGGGAAATAGCTGCATGTTTTCCCTTTCCTCTTTCTGAGGAAATAGCTGCATTGATTCATCACTGTTTCACCTAGCTTTTAATTTTCACTCATATCCTATAACTTAGTAAAAACTGTTTCACCAAAGAAAAAAAAGGAAAATAAAAAATAAATGAAAAATAAAATTCCCCCAGTGCCAGCTTCATTGCTGATCCTTTATATGAGTTTTATGTAACTGCTTTCTATTCAGAATAAAATCAGTAATCTTATTTTGCTTTAAGCAATCAGATAAACAATGCCAAAAGCAAGGTGAATATTCTGCAAAGATAATAGGTAGAAGATGTAAGTCAGTCATTCAGGGCTGGAACTAGCTCAACGAGGGACTTACTCAAACAGCTTTCAAATACTTCGCAGGCTCTCCTCAGCTCTTGAAATATCAAAGATAATACTAAATACCAATATAGATTTTTTTTCCTGTCATGACTTTTTCAATCCAGTCTGGAAAAGTCATCGTAATTAAATTATCTGGGGAAAAAAATATCACAACTCTCTCTCCAAAGACAATGAAGGTTGATTAAACATCGGGAATCAGAACAAAACATCTGCATGTAATGAATTCTCTTTGGCAATAAAGTTCAAAGAGCTATGAAAGAAATATGTACCTATTAATATGTCTATGAATGTGTAAAATATGTCTGCATTTAAATCTATGAGAGGAGTTAGTTAACAGAAAGTTGTTTTCTATTTTTAGCAATGCTCTTCATGTATTCCTTTTTCCTAAAACTTTTTTCCTATACCTTTTTTAATATAATAAATATATGAATGCATATTATATGTATGTCTGTAAATAAACCGCAGCCTGTTTGTGCTTTGATATGACATAACAAGCATGTGGCAGCCGAACTCAAGCAACAATAGCACTGTCTTAAGACTACGCTGGTAGCTCACCCTGATCAGGTGAGCTTCAAAAACATCTCTCTGAATGCCATACAGGCCCACAAGTGTCACTGTTGATATCCAGAGGATGGATAGTCCAGATGACAGTGAATAACCTCGTTTTCTGTGTATAGTCTGGCCCACTTGGATGGGTGCAGTGCTAAGATTTGAAAAACAGAAGGTAGGGTGGATCTTGCAATGAGAGGGTTTGGAAAATGTGTACAATTGGTGAAGCAATGGCACGAAAAATACCACAGGCACGTTTGGATTGATGGATTTGGATTGGTAATACATCTTAAAGGCATTCTTCTTTTTTGCTGGAAGAAATACTTTTTTTCAGGAAGAAAACTTTCAGGAAGAGCAATGATTTGAATAGGAAGCTGAGCCTTACTGACTGAAGAGCAATGCCTATATGAAGGTGTGTTACTATTTATCATTAAAATGTGTTTTATTTTTACTAAACATAACTACACAAAACAAACTTTTTGTCTGTTGCTTCAATGCTTTTTACACTTTACCAAGCAGGTTATTTGTGCTGCCTCAGGAATGTCAAGCTGAAACATGACAGAAGGCTGTTGTCTTCTTTTATTTGAATGTACTCTGTAAAGTCTGGCACTGCATTAAAGATTCTTGACACCAGCAACATTGAGTATTCTGTGCTGTTTACAGCCTGAACTGTAACAGTGTTACCAGGTATTAGCATGGGAAAAAGGAAAGACAGCTTGAATCAAAGAGCAGATGTTGGCTGATGAAAGAGCTGCAGGTAATAAAAAGATATATAAAGAAACAGACGCTGTTTTTCAGGAAGCGCTGTTACTCACATTTACAAACATTATTCATATCAGCTGGGTGTATTGCTCTCTTCTGGGATCCTCTGAAATTGTTTCACAGTACACATTTGGTTAAAAGATTTTGAACCATGCAGGCCGTGAAGTATGAAATAAACAGTTTCATGTTTGCACCCTTTACTTTGGGAAAAAAAAAAACCTGAAACAATGAAACCATACTCCCTCTCCCCTCCCCCCTCCCCACCTCTTTCTTCCCCAGCCAAACTAAGCCCCAAAGCCTTTTCAGCTTCTAAATAAAAGATTAGCGAAGGACTTCATGGGACTATGAAACCGCTGTTACGCTAAGTCCATAAGGAATGGGCATATAATACAGTAGCATATGAAATCCTCAGACTTTTTTTACATTGTCAGGGGACAGATTAAGCCATTTTAATTTACAGTTGCTAGGGATATGTCCACTTATTTATTTTTTATATAAATACTTACTCCTCTTCTGCTCCATGGAGTTTTCTGTGCCTCTATAGAGGTAAGGGGCCACCTCAGGAACATGCACTGCTTCTCACCTGAAACACCTGCTGAGATTCCACTGCCTATGACTCTTGACAGCTAGTGTTTTATTTCTAAGAGACTTTAAAAGGCATTTAAAATTACCATGTGCAAAATGATGCTGTATTTCACTGCTACTGTCCTTCTAATGGTGGCTACTCAATATGGTACAATATTCTTACATAATAACAAAAAATACATGATCAACAAGGCAGCTCCTAAGTTATTATGAATTATAGAAGCTGTATTAACCTGTCTGGTTTAAATAGTTCACAGGGCAGCTACTTCCCCCAGTAGATGATAACGTTGCTCTACTTTCTTCCAATTCACATTGACCACAAAGAGGCACCAGGGCCAATGGAGCAGATGCTGGGACACGACCTGGGTAGTCCTTCCTGGCAGAGATTTCCTTCTGTCAGTACCACTTTTGCTGCCCTGTGAAAGGAAGAAATTTCAGGCACAGTAAGCATATTCTTTACCTGCATAAGGAAACAAAGGAGGGCTATGTTTTGTTCTGTTTTGCATTGTTCTTTCTCCACATGACTAAGAGTACCTGGCTTCTGCTGCATAAGTGTCATAAAATTTCTACCCTGTAGACTTGAACAAATTCCTACTGTGCTTGCAAATTGCCTCCATTAATAAGACTACACCCTTTTTCAGTCTGTTATGCTGTATTTTATATTCATTCGGATGTGAAATGCAAGAAATATCTACTGGGACACATGCTGTAAGAAAATTAAAAGAATAAAATGATAGAGAGAGACCAGAGCATTGGTCATGAGGTTGAAGAGTATTTTTGTGTCATTTCCATAAAAAGGATAATTTTGTGGCTACTTGAAATTCTATATCAGATTTTTATGATACTTTACCAATAATGGAAAGAGGATTGTTTGAGCTAAACCCCACCTACATATAAGAACAAAATCAACTGCATGAAGTAGTTGTTATGTCTTACAGATAAATTAATGGTTATAATACAACCAAGATAAATAAATTGTAGCATGCTTTTACTGCAAATGCAAAGTTGCAAACCATATAAACCTTTTCCCAAATACAAAGAAGTTTATAAATCAATAATTGTCCTGGGTTCAGAAGAAGTCTTTGAGAAAGGGAGCAAAATAATCCAAATCCTGCTGAAAGCTGGTTTTGCCATAAAACAGAGTAAGGTCAAGGGACCTGCACAGGAGATTCAATTTTGGGGAATAAAATGGCAAGATGGACATTGCCAGATCCCCACAGATGTGATCAACAAGGTGACAGCAATGTCTCCACCAGCTAATAAGAAAGAAACGCAAGCTTTCTTGGGTGCTGTGGGGTTCTGGAGAATGCACATCCCAAATTACAGTTCGATTGTAAGCCCTCTCTATCATGTGACCTGGAATAAGAATGATTTTAAATGGGGCCCTGCGCAACAACAAGCCTTTGAGCAAATTAAACGAGAGATAGGTCACGCAGTAGCCCTTGGACCTGTCCGGACCGGATCAGATGCAAAAACTGTACTGTACACTGCAGCTGGGGAGAATGGTTCTACCTGGAGCCTCTGGCAGAAAGCTCCAGGGGAGACTCGAGGTCGACCCCTTGGCTTTTGGAGTCAGGGATACAAAGAATCCAAGGACAGCTATACCCCAACTGAGAAAGAGAAACTGGCAGCCTATGAAGGGGTTCGAGCTGCTTCGGAAGTGATTGGCACTGAAGCACAGCTCCTCCTGGCACCCCGGTTGCCCGTGCCGGGCTGGATGTTCAAAGGCAGGGTCTCCTCTACACATCATGCAACTAATGCTACATGGAGTAAATGGGCTGCACTAATTACACAATGAACTCGAATAGGAAATCTCAGTCGTCCAGGCATTCTAGAAGTCATCGTGGACTGGCCAGAAGGCAAAGATTTCGGAATGTCACTAAAGGAGGAGGCAGTGCGTGATGAAGAGGCCTGACCATATAATAAACTGTCAGAAAGTGAAAAGCAGTATGCCTTGTTTACTGATGGGTCTTGCTGTATTGTGGGAAACCATCGGAGACGGAAGGCAGCTGTATGGAGTCCTGGACAACAAGGTGCAGAAACTGCTGAAGGAAAGGGTGAATCGAGTCAGTTTGCCGAGGTGAAAGCCATCCAGCTGGCCCTGGACATTGCTGAACGAGAAAAGTGGCCAGTACTTTATACTGACTCATGGATGGTGGCAAATGCCCTATGGGGGTGGTTGAAGTAATGGAAGCAGAGCAACTGGCAACGCAGAGGTAAACCCATCTGGGCTGCTGCACTGTGGAAAGATATTGCTGCCCAGGTACAGAACCTGGTGGTGAAGGTACGTCATGTAGATGCCCATGTACCCAAGAGTTGGGCCACTGAGGAACACCAGAACAACCAACAAATGGATAAAGTGGCTAAGATTGAAGTGGCTCAGATGGACTTAGATTGGCAACATAAAGGTGAATTATTTTTGGCCGGGTGGGCCCATGACACTTCAGGCCATCAGGGCAGAGATGCAACATACAGATGGGCTCGTGATGAGGGGTGGACTTAACAATGGACACTATTGCCCAGGTTATTCATGAGTGTGAAACATGTGCTGCAATTAAACAAGCCAAGCGGTTAAAGCCTCTTTGGTATGGAGGACGATGGTTGAAGTATAAATATGGGGAGGCCTGGCAGATTGACTATATCACACTCCCACCAACCCGCCAAGGCAAGCGCCATGTGCTTACCATGGTGGAAGCAACCTCCGGGAGGCTGGAAACATATGCTGTGCCCCATGCTACTGCCCGGAACACTATCCTGGGCCTTGAGAAACAGATTTTGTGGCGACACGGCACCCCAGAGAGAATTGAGTCAGACAATGGGACTCATTTCCAGAATAACCTTATAGACACTTGGGCCAAAGAGCATGGCATTGAGTGGCTATATCACATCCCCTACCATGCACCAGCCTCTGGGAAAATCGAACGGTACAATGGGCTGTTAAAAACTACACTGAGAGCAATGGGTGGGGGAACTTTCAAGCATTGGGATACACACTTACCAAAGGCCACCTGGTTGGTCAACACCAGAGGATCTGCCAACAGGGCTGGCCCAGCCCAGTCAGAACTTTTACATATTGTAGAGGGGGACAAAGTTCCCGTGGTGCATATGAAGAATTTGCTGGGGAAGACCGTCTGGGTTATTCCTGCTTCAGGTAAAGGCAAATCCACTGGTGGAATTGCTTTTGCTCAGGATATACTTGGTGGGTAATGCGGGAAGATGGGGAAGTCCGATGTATACCTCAAGGGGATTTGATTTTAGGGGAAAACAGCCAATGAACTTAATTGTATGCTGTTGCCTGATGTGTAATACTTTTATAGCCCATCAACTAGATGTCTCCAGGTCACCAGCGACTAGCCCTGACTTCCTTCAAACCATCATCCCAACAGAGAATGAACTTTGATAGAACTGGATGAGTTCCGCAGTAAAGGAACGACCAGCATCAGCAGGCAATGATCCAGTACTGCACACAGCCTTTCCTGCCCTGAAAGATTGTTACAACAGATGTAACCTGACATCATGGACCAAATGGACTCGGCAGCATTATAGGGACTGGTCCATGCACTAAGAAAATGATCTCTTTCTCTCGGTCTGTGTGTGTATATGGATGTATATATGTGGGAGAGCGATGGTATATTGAAAATGTGTGATCTGAGCATGATGTGACTGGTATGGAATAAGGGGTGGATACTGTCCTGGGTTCAGCAGTAGCAGTCATTTTTTTCTCTTTCTTAGTAGCTGATGCAGTGCTGTGTTTTTGACTTTGGGACTGGGAACAGCACTGATAACACCAATGTTTTTAGTTACTGCTCAAATGTTTAGTCTGACCGAGGACTTTCTGAGTCTCATGCTCTGGCACGGAGGAGGAGAAGCTGGGAGGAATCAGAGACAAGACACCTGACTCAAACTAGCCAAAGAGGTATTCCATACCACAGCACATCATGCCCAGTATATAAACTGGGGGCAGTTACCCGGAAGGGCTAGATCACTGCTCGGTCGGGCAAGGTATCAGTTGGGGGGTGGTGAGCAGTTGTATTCTCTTCCCTTGTTATTTCCCTTATCATTGTTATTATTGATGGTAGCAGTAGAGGTTTTGTGTTATACCTTAGTTACTGGACTGTTCTTATGTCAGCCTGTGGGAGTTACATTCTTTCGATTCTCCTCCCCATCCTGCTGGGAGCAGAAGGAGGAAGAAGGAGGGGAATGAGCGAACAGCTGCGTGGTTTCTGAGTGACAGGCTGGGCTTAAACCACGACAATATAGCATATATGTTCCGTATATTCTTATTGCATTGTAACTGAAGTATACATCTAGGAAAGAGCAAACCAAATAATAAAAAGGCAATATGCTATCATGTTTGGAAACCTTTTGTCATGCACTGTTCAACTCAAGTTTACCACAAATAGCCAAGAGTGCCAGGAAAGTGCTATGAAGACAGGAAGGGAGAGGGAATTTTTCTTTACAGTTTTATATCAACTCTACACTGCCAAAAATATCAGCTCCTCTTTATTACAGCACCTTACACATGGCCCATAGGTGTCAAAACAGTTCTTCAAGCAGAAGTGATCTCTTTATTTAAAAGTGCTCCCTCATTCCCCAGTTTAAGGCTATCAATTAGACTATATAATCTTGACATACTTAAATTAATTTTTCAATTACTAATCTCCAAAGGCTTGGGTGACAGCCTTTGCCATCCTTAACCACACTGAGTAATGCAATATACCTTAAATAGACCGACTAGTCAATACATACTCAGAGAGTGAACTATTTGCTAGAAGGGTATTAGCAACTGGCCGTACATGAGCAGCATAAAAATATCCCACTGTAGTATTTTTCCAAGCTTCTTCCAGTTCACTAAAGCTTTCAATTTTTCTTTTCAAGAAAGAAGAAAATCCAGAAAGTGGATTTTTTGTACCAGTTTCATGGATGCTTGTTTTCCTAAATCAGGTCTTAAATTTTTAAGGCTACACAGGCTGAAAATATCTTGAGGTAATACACAATGGATGTGTGAAGCAGAGAATATGAATAACAAAATATTATGAATATAGAAGTCTGACAGGCAAATAATGGATTTCATTCAGTGTGATCAACAAAGCACAAAGCTTGATTCAGTATGAATGGGCATGAGTGAAGCAGTGTAAATGGAAGTCAATATGACTATCAACAGATATTAGGAATGTGCAAGGCAGAATCAGGGTGACTTACAAGCGTGTCAGACTTACAGATTACAATGAGAAAGAATTTTAACTTTCCTAATGCAAAAAAGCAAATACGTTCCACTTCCTAAGAATATAAAACTCCATTTTATGAACAGCCTTTTATCCCATATCAGAAGTGTGCAGGAAAAATGAAGAGTATTTGTAGGTATGTGTCACTGTCTAACACACATTTCAAATACAACATGTCAATGTCATGTAAATTTTTGTAAAACATAATTTAATGTGAACAATGATTGTACATGAATAATATAATCTATGAATTGACAAGTAAATTACATGGATAAAATTTTACTTTTTTTTTCTAAACAATGGTAAAAAAAAGGTAAACAGACATGTTGGGAATAATGCAATTGTAACTGGATTTTACACTGCTAGTAAGTTTAATATTTCTTTCTAACACTCAGTATAAATTTAATGATTTTTGGTCTTACCTGGGCAGAATGAGATATCCTAAGTGTCCAAGCCCCTGCAAAAGTGCTCCTGTATTAAACTGGTAGTGTTTGGAGATGTCTTTGACAAAGAAATCTGAAACTGCAAAGCCCCAGAGGACTAAGGGGCTCCTCACTTGTAACAACATGCATAGCCTCACATTTTGGGTAGTGTATCAAACACAGGTGTGGTCTTCCAGCTTCTAAAGAGAAAAGATTTTTTTTCAATAAACAGTGTTAGTGAAGATGCTTTTGATATTATACATGCATTCTTGGTCATATAAAATGGAATTCTTTCACTTCTGAAGATTAATTAAACATGTTGTTTTTTCACTCCTGGACTTTTGCAAATAATCACTAGGTCAGACTACACAGACTTAGGGCCAGAAAACGTTTATATGATACCTTTTGCAAAGGTATTATTATTACTTTATTCCCAGTAACACAAGGCAATCATATTTCTTTGGTACGAATAATATTCGTAGCAAATTTAGGGTCTTACACATGTTAAGGCACTTAATTGTTATTCAACTACACTACAGGGAGTACACTGGAAGAGGGGAAAACCTGTACTGAAGTTCACATAGTTAAATGTCTGATTTCATACATGCATACATATATAGATATGTGTACATAGTTGCATAGTTGCCTATGTTAACTGATTTTAGCAGTTAACAATTAGAGGATACAATTGATATACTGTACTTTGCTTGTTTGCTAGTTACAGATCTTCCTCTCTGGTATCTTTTGCCTCTCCCCATTTTACTTTTAAACTATAATGGAAGGATGGACTTCTGACATGGTAGGTTGGCCATGCTCTTGACGTCACTCAGGAGAAGAGGGGTACAATGTTTCCCACATCACCTCCTTTCTTACGAACTTTTGTGGCTTTCAGAAGGAAGAGTTAGCTCTTTGTTCTCCACCTTAAAGAAATCCAGGTTATGGCTCTGATTCAGGAGGGCATTTCAGCACCTAGTTGAAAGCATCAGATGAGTTTCCCTGAGTATAGAAAGAGTGTGGGCAGTCTGAATGACATAGGCATATGTGTAAATATTCTGCTGAATGGGGCATTTGAGAAAGCATGCAGTTAGATTAAAAATAACAAATTAATTTCTTTCCTTCTTTTTTTTCAACATTGTTTAAATACATTTTTCTTAAAATTAGAATGTGCAAAAAGCTGCACTCTTGTAGGTAAAAATACATAAAATGTGGTAGAATACTGATTTGGAAATCGATTTCTCAGGGTTCCTTTTTCAGTCTAGACTCTATTGACATATCCTGCCAATTTGTTTGTCTGGTCTCCCTGTAAATACTACATTTGATACTGTAGGCAATACAAAGATCTTTGATAAGCTTGCTACTTCCTGCAGCACTCTCATGCTCACATACTTGTTACTTTCCTTCAATTTTACTCAACCATTTTCCATAAACGCATTGGTAAAAATGTGATTTTTAAATGTTGCTGGAAGCTTCCTCAACAGGGGTGCAGAGCATTTCTGCAGCATCTTTAACAAATTACCCTGCCTTCAGGGAAGGCTTGCTTTCAACTTCCAAAAGTTAAAATTGGCCAAGCCCTAAGTCTTTGAAGAGGTAGTAGAATGATAATTACCTTGAAAACATCTAATATCCTGAAATCCCTCCTAGCAAGAAGCTCCAGGACATAATTCAGTGCCATAGTAGACTATTCTCAATTTTAGTATCTCCTTTTAAGACAAGGCATCTTTGCACTGTTAGTTCTGTGCTAACATCCTTTCATCAAGTTTCCCCTCTGCATGGTGGATACATACTGCTGAACTGATAGGATTTGATTGTGATCTTGATCATTACCTCACTCTTTACCTTTTGATAACTATTTACACCAGTACCAACAAACTGGGGACTTCTGGATGTGGGGACAGCTGGAGACAAATCTGAACATAAGAAATAAAAGGTATTTCCACCAGAAAGATTCCAGAAACTAAGCTGATCTTCAGGGGGGTGATGCTGACTCATTAGTGGTACTTGACTGCTTTTTAGCTAAGCACATGATACATAATTAAGCCACAGGCATAATATGGGACAAAAGACACATTTGGCTATTTTGCTGGTTTTAATTTTCTTCCTTCGAGTTGTTACTGGGCCCACTCCAGTGGCAAGAACTAGACATGAAGAAGAGTTGTGTTTGAATTTTGCCATTTTAGATTAATTTTTAAAATTTATGCTGTTTTCTGAAAATACTAATTTTTACTACAAGAAGTCAGATAAAGCACTTTTTCTTTCTTTTTTTTTTCTAAATACCTTTACTAGTTCAGATATTTTGGTTTGAAAAAGAAAGGCAAGAATATTTGGAATTTTAATGAAAAAGTTGGCTGGAAATAGGCAAAATCTAGGAAAACTGATTTCTGTTCTCCCCATCAGGTAAATCAAATGTTGTTCTAAAAAGTTGTTCAAACCAGCTGTAGGAATGACCAGATCATAATTGGCACAGGGAAGCACAGCTAGCTAAATACTTAAGATCTTCTGAGAAGTTGCCATGAGGGACAAAGGTACTGGAGAAAGATGATTTTGAAGAGAACTTACTGAAAGCTGAGGACCAATCTGACCCTTGTGCAGGACAGGGAGTTTTGGCAGAACTCCTCTTGGCTAAGCAAAGAGCTTCTTCTGAAATGGCAATGAGACCATACAAGAAGCAGAAACAAAGACAGACAAGTAAGGAGCCATACATAAGAATGTGTAAATAATATTATATATTTATAAAATTATTGCTTAGGTACTTGCTAGTGGAATAAGGGGGTAAAATGGGGAAGGCTAAAGCCAAGTTGGAGCTGAGAATAAGTAATAGAAAAAAAATTTTTACCGGTAGCAAAAAGACCATGAGCTTTTCCTGCAGACAGATTAGAAGTTTACTGCGTTTGTGTTCAAATGAAGATCTAAACTCTGTTTTGCAGACTCCACCTGGGCTCTCTACTACCCAGGCTCTGGTGCATGGACTTGTTTCTGCTCAGAGAAGCACATGAGAAGAACAGATGAAAAGGGAGTTAGCTTATTCTGTTCTGTGTGTTTCTGAAGTATCTCACATATACGTAGTGAATGAAATTGGGTTCAAAGATATCATACAGCTGTAACCCAACTGAGGCAACCATTCTTCAGCTGAAATATCCAAACCTCATTAGGCTGGCTTTCTGTGAAGAACCTTTGACAGTATGCTAGTGTATTAATATGGCACTTGCCAAGCAATACCATCTCAGCTTTAAAACTGTTCTGCAACAGTGAAAAAAAAAAAAAATCTTTCTTTTCCCATAACTCTCTAAATACTGCACTAATTTTGTTAAAGTTGTCTGTAAATGGGCAATACTTCAAATTCTGCTATGGGGTAAAGATGTAGTGTGAAATAGCTTTCATGGAAGTTCTGTAATCTAGACTACCTGTAGTCTCATTAACCATAATTACTTTGGACAAGATGAGTAATGTCTGAGCCTATAACCAGGCAAAGAAATGAATGTTGTCTGTTCAAATTCCATTAAGAAGGTCTGTTTTGCCTCAGTCTCTGCCTCTCCCAAATGGAAAGTAAGATGTGGGGATCTGTGGATTTTGTGTCATGCTCTTTAGGATGTTTTTCATACTCTGTGCATTGTGCAACAGCACAAAAAACATCCTGGTTTGTAACTGCATTCTGTCTGTTTTTATAGAGAGCTAGAGAAATACCAGAGCAGTAGCTACTGGCCCAGTCACGTACACAAGGCTGGACTCCCCATGGCCCTGCAGACATCTTTACCTGTCAGTCTAAGTTCCTTCAAGTCTTACTAAGTTTGGTTCACATTTCCTTCCTGTTGTATCTCTGCAGAACCTCTGAGGCCAGACATTACCCGCAACATCTTGCCACAGTGGACTGGTAAGCTTCATTGTTCTTCAGGTGTATTATTGTGTGGGGTTGGGTTGGGGTTGGATGAAAGAGGATTCTTCTAGGCTGCTGCTTGCTTCATTTCACAGTCAATTCCCAGCTGGCACTCTGCTGCTCACCTACCACAGAGTCATGCATGAGGCTTACAGCTGAGGTTTATTGTGTTGCTTTCTAGTGCTACTTTCGGCCTTTCATGAGCATCTGTATGTCCTTGTTTCTTTGCAGTCCTCTTCTATTCCCCTTTCACTCTGCTTCCAAGATTACAGTTCCCTTGCATTACCTAGATTATTCCACCGCTGCCTGCCTCCCATCTTCTCTCAGGTGGCTTTTATGTAGCTGAACCAAACTGTATCAGTATCCAAATTGTGTCACTGGTTTTCCTTGGCTGACCCGCCTTCCCTCTGGTCAATAGGACTCTCTTTAATCACTTCAGATAGGCAGATGTGCCTCTTAGAGAACCTGGCATACTGTCACTCACCTCAAAACAAAACACCAAAACACCAAAGAAACCCATTCTTCGAGAAATAATGTGTTTGTGTACCTGGATGCCATGATCTCATCAAGTGGTAGAGATGTATAAGTTCTCTTTAGCAAGAATGTCACATGACTCTCTACAAATAACCTTTATGTATCCTTAAGTATATCTAGAATTAATAAATTAATAACTGCTTCACACCTTAAAAAGCTTCTCTGGCTGACAGGAAGTTTCCCATAAAATCAGTTTGTACCATAGATGCTGAGGAGTAAAAAAGAAATTCCTTCCAAACCACAGATAATCATTATCCACTCTGAATTACCTTATTATCTTTTGGGATTTTTTTATTGTGTGGAAAAAGAGGGTTTTTGCCAAATCCCTCAGAAGTGGCCTGAATGCTCATTGTCTAACAGAGATCACAGATTCAGACTGCTGTCCCATTGTCCAGCACTGGTGCATGCAACAGCCTGGCCACATAAAAAAGACATTTAACTGAACAGAACCAATTAGCCCTCCATTGTGGCTCCTGCTCACAACAGAAAAAACAGCTGATGTTCCCTTAACTTGAAACAATGGGAGGAGATGCATGGGCTGTGTAACTCTTACAAGCAGAGTAACTCTTTCCAGAACAGGACCGTGAGAAAGTAAAGCCCATAAATGGCCTTTCAGTGGATGAACTCCTGAACAGTCTTTTATAATGTGAACTCATCAGCCAGTTGTCAGTGGATCCGGTTTTCTTTAGAAAATCTCAGTTCAACATGCCAGTTTTTAGTGATAAGCCATCCTGCTGAATGATATTCTGTTTCAGCACTGTATGGATCATTTGTATGGATTTATTCAGCAGCATCTTTTCCCTTCAACCCTCTTTTACATTCCTTACCATGATTTTACCTTTTCCTAATAGTTATCTTGGAATAGCAATGACCACTGCTGAAAGCATGGCAAGAACTGAATGCTGCTCCTAACAACAGCAATGAGGCTTCATTTAAGATTTGGATGCTGAGAAGACTGAAGCAAAGAAGCTGATGAGCTCAGAAATTCAGCCCTTCTAATTGAAGCCAATAATATACTTTATTTTGACTAGTTTCCCCTCCACCCAGTTGGGATCTTGCTACCACATCTAATCACTGAATACCTAGAACTCAGCTAGAGCTCCTGCTAGCAACAAGACAGTGTTCAAAACTCTGAACTCTTCAAAATCTGTATACAACATTCTGTTCAGTTATAGCATACAGCATACATCTCTTCCCACCCAGAATGTTTTCCAAGCACCTTCAGGCAATAGTTCATCACTTACAAGTATGAAACACTTGGAAACCAAGAGGCCTTCGCTAATGGAAAGGCAAGGATACCATTAACTTTGTGAAAACAGTGCCCAATAAGTAACACCACCTACTTCATTCAGTACCTTTGGCAATGGTCCACTGACACGATTATCAGCAGATGCTGTGCATTTTTTGTAGGCTATATTCTTTCTGAGCTTTGTTTCTCCTTCCCTATTTGCTACATTTCGCTACACTTTAGTGCTTTCTGGACACTGCCTGACTCTGGCCTGGGCAGGCTCTTTTCCAGCGTCCGGCAAATCAGCATTCTGTCATTTTCTGAATCTCCTTCCTCAAAAACAGCCTGAAGGTTTCATTTTATCTCATGGCTGAGTAAAAATGTTTCCACTGAAGATCACAGAATAGTTTGGGTTGGAAGGGACCTTTAAAGATCATCTAGTCCAACCTCCAAGATGGCTTACTTCTGCTGCTGCTACTATAGTTTGTGTGGAAAAACCTTTCCCTTCCCATGACGAAAATCTTCATCATGTTGACCCATTAAATCCTCTGCAAGAGCTCCTACAGAGAAGTCAGCCCAGTACACGATGCTGAGAAGACTCGTAGGACTTTGTGGTCACTGAAATGTAACTATGATGTCTCCCCAAGGGGCCACTGGAAGAATGAGGAGTGAAAGACAAAAAAAGAAGGGACATATTTTTTACTAACAAAAACATGGTATCAGAGAGCTCCTACTTCTCTGGATTATCTGCCCACCCCATGATCTGGATAAAACAGCTAAACATATTAACTAGTTTTATGGGCATTCTCCTCTTGCTCACAGATAGAAAGGAGTGGAGATTTCTCATCAGATTTTCAGGCTACAGTGCTTGCTGTAGTTTTTTGAAGTCCACAAAGGGAAAGAAAAAAAAAAAAACTGAGAAATAATTATAGTAGCAAGAGAAATGAGGTTTGTAATGGGAGTCAAATGGAAACCAGGAGTCAGCATTCGAATTCTTAACCATGGAAACCTCTGATTTGGTATCTAGTACTGGTCAATGGCATTTCATATGTTCACGACCTCTCATTCTTATTTCCTAGATCTAAGTGTGCTTTGCTTGGATCCAAGCCTTTAAAAAAGCAAATAAACATGTCCTGAATTTCTATTCATTTTTCTTAGAAGATCAAAGAAGAAAAGCTGTCCCGATGCAAATAGCTAAGCCTATAATGAGATGATCAGTGAGTTGTTTCTGTAAGCATTTAAATTAAAATATTGCACATAGGGTACTTGGCACTTCTAACTGGTATAGTGGGATCTAAGCACCTAACACAAGCCAGACAAATAAGTTCAGCAGTTAGTTTTCAACATAGGTCCAGAGCCTCTGACCTTTCTTGTTCATCAGAGGTAAGTTAAATGCTTTGTTAACAATATTAATCATGCCTGGCACTTCTCTAGCACCAGAGATGTCACACATAGCTTTTCTACTAGCATGAAGCTGTTTGTTTGTGAAAATCTATCTCACGTGTATTTTCTGTTCAACAGGAAGCTGACTCAGCCATACTGAAGGTGAAGTCCAATCTTCTCTCTGTGATAAATTTGGAAACAGTAGTGGAGCACCTACAAAAGTACCCCTGCATGACACTGTACTGTGTTGTTCTTCACCACTTCGGGCTTAGCAGCTCCACTAGCTCAGGAGCAAACCCACTGCATTCCACTACACCCTGCAGTTCCCAGCCCCTGCAAGCATCCTGTCTAACTTCATGCATTTAACAGAAACACACAGATTAGCTCTCCTTTGAACTGTCACTAAGAGGGAGAGGTGTCTGGAAAGACACAGCTTCACTCTGCTGAGCTGCCTCCTGGCTCTGGCTCTTTGCCCTGGGTATGGGTAGGGTTTGGGGGTAGAAGATCCTTACCTCAGAGATCTTAGCTACAAGGTAAACCATAGTGAGGCAGAATGAACCTGGGCCAGAAGGCTTCATTTCTTCATGTATTTGAAGAGAGAAAGCTTCAGCTACACCTGTGGGGATTTTTTTTAAGAAATCTCTCAGAATTTACTAGATTCACAGAGGTCCTGAGTCACCGACATAGGAAGCTGCAAAACCTTTTCATGATCATGTGCTATTTAACTAGAAAATCCTTTTATTAAACTTATTTACTAAGATAAATTTGAATAGCTATGGATTTGTCTGTTAGGGGGATTTTTAGTTAATTCTCTCTATTCACATCTAAATAATTTGTGCAAGCACAGTGGGAACAGAAGTTAAGTGCCCCTGAGGCTGTTTGTAAAGACAAAGATTGATGGGACAGACTCTAAATTTATCCTGTCATTTTCCCTACCATCTTTTATTCTTAGCCCATCTTTCAGTCTCCAGATGAGCAATAAGCAAAATAAATGTTATCCTGAGCAAGAAGAAATGGTCTCCTGTTAAATGGAGTCCTGAAGCAACTGTCTAATTTCAAGGGTTTAAAGATGACATACCTCAGACTAGCGCCAAGCTACTGTAATTCCAGTGACCTCCACAGATTTTCTCCTCTTCTACAACATGGTAAAGTTTAAGCTCTTTAGCCCATCTTAAAAATATTTTTTTCATTCATTTCTGTGCTCTCCTCTCCTTAGACACAAAATGCCAAAAAGCCTACCTGTACTTGATTGCCACTTACAAACTGACTAGTTCTGCTATCCTGAGTTCTGAAAAAAGTGTTTAAATTCAGAATGTGAAGAAATGGGCCTCTCATTTACAGCAAAGAAGTAATTGGTATTATCATTTGTGCTGATCCAAACTGACATTTTAAAGTAAGCAGCAGCATTTGCTTTGGCTTCATGGATTTCACATTTTTCTAGCTGTACATGTAGAAGAGTATCAGCAGCTCAGCTCATTTCACCAAATACGTGCTTAGGAAAAGTTTGTTTTGATACATGCTAGCCAGAATTGTAATCTAAGTTCTCCTGTTTCAGCTTGGCCAACAACAAATGTACTGGAAATGCTTCAAGAGAAAGAAAACTTCTCTCCTGCTAGCTGGTGAATAGGTGCTTTGGGACGTGGACTGATGCTTACAGTATGTCAGTACTTCTGCCTGGTTCCCAGTCAAATCCTTAACTGCTTGTTTGTTTTATTTCCATTGTCTATTTTAAATTGGAAAAATGTTAAAAAGGAAGCTACAAGACTGAAAAAAAGTTAGAAATCTTTATGAGGCTAAAACACACTTGTCATTCCATAATAAGGAATTACAGTCATAACTGTAAATTGTAACAGCTAAGATATACTTCAGTCATAAGGGCTTTGTATCAGAAAACCAATTCATTTACTCTACTCTTTATAGGACCTATGATTTATTTATTTCAAAAATAAATGTTTGGTTGATATTGGCCAGGAACATCGATGACAGTGATCTCCATGTCTTGCAGAGGTTAGAGTGAGTTGGCAGTGAAAAATCACCTTTTTTATAGGGAGCTGGTCACAAGCACGTGCTCACAAAAAGGGCCACCCACCTTGATCTATCCATTATCTACCATACTGAAAGAATGAATCTAGGGTAACTGAGAAGCTGAGACTTCAAATCTGCTTTTTCTGAGATGCTGCCAACCAGACCATCATCAGGAGTCATGGAAAAATGGGTATTTCCAAGCCTGCAGGCTATCTGGTGAGCATTTTTTGACATTGCACTTTTTGCAATACACTTTCATGAATAGAGTCAAAGACTTGGCTGGATGGCAGCTCTTTCACTTCCATCAGCATGCTGTTTACTCACCATGGTGCATCTGCCTGTGGGTTCCACATACTTTCCATTTTCTTCCTCAGCTTAAGCCCCTCTGCCATATTTCCTCCTGGCCCTAGTGACTCAAAGGGTGCCAGACCTTAATTAGGCTTGTTTTTTTTTCTAGCAGATGTCATAGTACTCTTCTTACACTAAAAGGCAATGAAAGAGCATAAATCTCAAGCTAACATGGCATTTCCCTGGGGAAGTGGTTTCCTCTTTACACAATTATAAATAACTACTGCTCTTTGAAGACATTTCTTTTTCAGAAAAGTTTTTCAGATACCAATGAATACTGTTTGGTTGACAATTATGACACATCAATTTTACCTTGATAGCTTATCTGCAGAAGATACAGATTTAAGTTTATGGCTGCATATTCGGAGCAATGTGCGAGATCAGATGGTCTCCACAGAACCACAGCTGGGTGGTCTCTACCATCCCATATCTGTTTCCTAGACATTTACTGATTAAGAGATGCAGATGAGAGTGTCCAGCAGAAGGCAGGCCACTGTGGGTGTGTGATGTAGGTGCCCAAAAAGGCGATCCTGGCACACCACCAAGTGCTCCAACCCAGGCACTGAAACTACCAGTGAACACAGGATGTGTGAGCCTGTGTGGTTGTGCCTTAGTTGGCTTGAAGCTGTCATACAGCCAGGTGTCACCTGCCAGCTGGAAACAGCCAACTGACAGTGGGGGGAGCAGAAGCTTCTTGCTGGCCTCTCTGCAAAGTCCTGTCTTTCTGAGCAGTCAAACAGGCATGTTTAACCCACCCTCATGGTGAATGCATACACACTAAGGCCAATATAATTTTTTAATTTATTTTTTTTTTGCTCTCCTCAGGATTTTCTACAAGGCATTTCTAATATTTATTCTGTACTTACCTAAACTCATTCACTTCCCATTTTTAGGAGCTCTCTTCTTTAAACTGGAAGTGGGTTTGCTGCAGGAACCCGGTTTTCCAAGGTCCAGAAACCTTCCAGAGTTCTGATCTTGTCCCAGGGTGTGATGTTGGCTTTGAACTGCATTTCTCAGCTTTTTTCATGTCAGCTGCTTTATTCCAGGGTAAAGAGAAAGACCCTTCCATCTCCCTTTCAGAAAAGGGCTTCTCTGAAGCTAGGGTCTAAAATGATTTTTTGGGGGGCTTTCTTCTGGCAGTAATCCTACAGATGCCATTGGTCTTAGCTAGCACAGCTAGTGTAGAAGTTGCCAAGAGTTCTGCAAAAAAATAAAGAAAATCAAAGTCAGCAACTGTATGCCAGGAGAGGATTTTTTGGAAGTTAACAAAAACTTGGATTTTTAGTTTGGGTGTGTTCCCAATTTATCAAAGCCACGTCTTCATCCTAGTAATAAGCAATACTAAAAACTAAACTCTTCTATTCCAAACTGACTTTTGACTTTCTAATTTAACAATAATAGTGATGCAGAGAGTTGACCAATGTACAGGGGGGTTGTACAAGGGGGTTGTACAGGGGGGTTGTACAGGGGGGTTAGAGGAATTTGCTTGCTTAAACAAAAGTATTGTCTGTTGTAAATGCCTGCTAAGCAGAACAAAGACACCTGGTCCTATTGATAAGGAAAAGCAGACACTTGGTTCGATTGATAAGCAGCTATTGATAAAGAAAAGCAGGCGCCTGAATCTACTGATAAGGGGGAGAAGCAGATGGTTTATGGCTGGGACACCAACCAAACTCTAAGGCCATATGTGAAGACTGAAAGGTGAAAAGTGCAAGAAGAGGAAGACCCATTTACTTCATCTTGAAGACCCCTACCCACAGGAGGAAGACTCATTTGCTTCATCTTGAGACCCCTGCCCATGACCAGAGGGGGCACTGCGCAGGCGCAGAGGACCTTCTGGCTCATTATAATATGAAGCGGGGATAGGACATGAATATGTATAGGCGTGTTGTGCAACCTTATGAATATATATAACTTTAGAGAATAAATGTAGAGGGAAACAACACTGAGGCATGCATGACTTTGAGGAATTATCCTCGTGCGTCTCAGCACTGAATAAAAAGCATACCTACTTTACAACTTTAATGAGTTTTGGAGTCAATCCGTGCATCAATAGCAGCCTTTCTGAAATTACAGTTTGTTACTGATGAGTTCAAAATTAAAATTAAAGCCTTATAGTGCAAAAGGGAGCAGTTTTACATATTTTTATACCACTTTATCATAAGATGGGGGATGAGTTTCATAAAATTACCCCCAAAAAAGCAGACTAAAATGCTGTAGTGATTCAGTATTTAAGATTATAATAAAGGGAAATGCACAGCTTCAGCTGATTAAGAGTCAAGGATTGACTATTTGTCCTACATCAGCAGAGGTGGAAAACTAGATGTCTCTGGTGGTGGCCTCCCCATGTGACAGCCATGCCCTGGAGGAAACTTTTGCCCTGCGGAGAAATATCTGTGTTTCCAAATTCACTATAGATAAAACTAAAACAAGCATCTTAGACTCAATGCTCAACTTTTAGGCATGTAAACTTAGGTGAGTCAAATCCTTTTGCTCATTATGTGTTACCAATTTTTTTTTGAGTAAGAGTTTCTACTGAAATTACCCTTGGAAGTCCTAAACTGGAATATAAGGCAAAGGAGTGAAGACCGCTCCCTCTGCCATGGTATGAAAATTAGTTTGTGGATAATGACAGCGTGCCTGCATTCGGAGAATGCAGAAAGAAAAAGAATCCACTTAATCATGTGTTCATTTATATATATATATATGTAAATATGATCTATGAGACAGAAAGCTAATGCATAAAATTCGAACCCTTAGCAAAACTTTTGTTTTTCCTGGGCTACAAGTTATTCAGCACTGCGGAGGAGCATGGCTACTATTTCACATTTAAAGTCTTTTGCAGGGAAATATTTGGCCCCAGCCTGTTTCTATTAAAGCCACACATATTCTGCTGTATAGTGGTCCCTATCATCTGTGCCCCTTCTGTCTAGAAACAAGTGATGCACAAAAGCAATTGCAAAACTCATGCAAAGAGGCTGCCCCATTCCCGTGAATAAGGAACTCAAAGGGAGCTGCACTCTGGCTGGGCTGCGCTGCTTGGCAGCACGCGTTTCCACTCCACATCCACAAACGCATTCCTCTTGCTCTGCAATCCAGCTGCTGGTTCAGGCCCCGGCTGGGATTTGTGGTGAGCAAATTTTGCTTGACAACCCAATGTCCCTTTGTTTCTACATAATCAGCCCTTTTTTGTTATAATCCGTGGTCTTCAGGTAACAGCAGTGGAAAAACAATTTCAAGTGGAAGCAGCACCCTAGGAACAGGCTGAGACAGAAAACATTCAAAAAAAGCAAAGATTTCTTATTTCTTGTAATCAGCTGCATTACAGCAATCAAATGTTGACAAGTGTTTCCTGATAACTTTCTTTGCAGGAAAGATGAAGTGAAAGAGGACAGGAAGAGAAGTTATTTTGCATTTCCCATAATCCTCTATTTATGCCCTTCAAGGACAGATTTACCAACAGCAAAAGGTAAGACAAATATCTACGAACTGAAGTGGCTGGAAGCAAACTCACACATAACTTCACTGTACTAGGCTTGGGTTTGAAGAACCTTTCCATCTGGATGTGTAGCAGGAAAGCATTTGAAGCTGGGATGACTACCACGCTGCTGTCTATAAACCACTGATATGATTTTTATGTGAAGCCCTAAAGAGAATGACATGCAGTATTGGGGGGTTTTGCCTATCTAAGAGCTCAGATGTTTGCAAGCAAAATAAACTCAGGCAATGAGACTCATTCCTAAAATCTCCCTGGTGGCTGATCCCATGGCACGTACTCCAAACACAGGCATTATGCAAGCTTTGCCTCATGTACTGTCATGGGTACAGCAGCTCTACTGTTATTATACTGCTAATGGCACCCACTTCACAAAAGGGAAGGTAATTAGCAGAGAAATGACCACTGGTGCAGCTAGAAAGTAGACAAGTAATCTTTTGGGTTTCACTTCATTGTAGTGTTGTTTTCAAACCAGTGCCTAATCTTCTCAGACCCCACTTGGTGGCTGTTCCTTTTTTCCTTTCTTCTCCTTTTTTGCAGGGACTAATGCCTTATTCTGATTCACTAAATTTCTTTCTTCTTAAATGGCCATAGGGCAGCCTTGCTGTTGCCAAGGATATAGTAAATGCATGCGACTTGATGCCACTGAAAACAATTGAGCAAGCTGCATTCATTCTTGGTGTAATGGTGCTGAAATCAGTAAAGCTAGACAGACAGCAGAATGTCTAAGCTATGAAATTATAAGAATAATTTTTCTTTAAAGAAAGTGTTTTCAAAGACAGCTTTCAGGGAGAAATGTGCAGGGTTTTGTTTTTGTTTTTTTTTAATGGCTGTTGGAAAATTTCCAAACTCAAGTGAGAGTGTCAATGAGAGGTGGTAAACATGCACCATTTTAACAAGACATTTGTAGGCGACACAGCCCTATGAAGAATACTAGGCTTTTTTTCCCCTAGCCACAAAGAGCCTGTGAGGAGATGAAGAATCTCCAGCTCTCAAAGATATCACTATTTTACCTAAATTTCATTAATGAAGAATAATATTTAGGGAACAAGAGAAAACACCTCTGTAGATTGTGGAGTTAGGAATAGATGGAAAATTGCTGTATAAGCACTTCAACAACTCTGGGTTAAATTATAGGAGCATTTGTACGCATGACTGCCCATCTCTGTAAAACAAGACGTGCAGCCACACACAGCAATGATGTGCAAGTCACACATGTGGGGCTGATATTAAGTTGATCCAGAACAACAGATCTGTCCATCACATCTGAGGAAGTTTGAATAATTCTAAATGAGGAGATGAATCAAAGAGGAGGTCTCAATGAGAGCACTAAAAGGAAACTCAAGGTATGCTATTGTCGTGGTTTAAACCCAGTCAGGTAATTCGTTCGCTCACTTCCCCCCCCCTTTTCTTGCCCTCCCCCTGCTCTCGGAGGGACGGAGAGGAGAATCGAAAAGAATGCAACTCCCACGGGTTGAGATAAGAACAGTTTAGTAACTAAGGTATAACACGAATCACTACTGCTACCACCAATGATAATAATGATAAAGGAAATAACAAGGGAAGAGAATACATCATCTCACCACCAGCCAACCGATAACTCGCCCCCCAAGCCCAACCAAGCTCCGACCGATACCTCCTCCAACCCTGCAGTCTCCCAGCCCTTCCGCCTAACTCCCAGTTACATCCTGGGCATGACGTGCTGTGGTATGGAATACCTCTTTGGTCAGTTTGGGTCAGGTGTCCTGTCTCTGCTTCCTCCCGGCTTCCCCTCCTCCCTGGCAGAGCATGAGGCTCACAAAGTCCTTGGCCAAACCAAAACATCGCTTGTTATCAGCTCTGTTCCCGAGCTGAAAGTCAAAACATTGCACTGCACCAGCTACCAAGAAGGGGAAAAATGACTGCTACTGCTGAACCCAGGACATTATCCACCCCTTATTCCATACCATTCACGTCATGCTCAGATCCCCCATTTTCAATATACTCTTATCTTAGTGCATGGACCAGTCCCTATAAAGCTGCTGAGTCCATCTGGTCCATGATGTCAGGCTCCATCTCTTGTAACAGTCTTCCAGAGCAGGAGAGACTGTGTGCAGTGTTCACACTCGTGAATAACCTGGGCAATAGTGTCCATTGCTAGGTCCACCCCTTGATCATGAGCCCATCTCTGTGTTGCATCTCTGCTCTGATGGCCTGAAGTGCCATGGGCCCACCAGGCTTAAAATAATTCACTGTCCCCTTAAGCAGTTTCTGCAGCTTGTTGCCGGGGACTCCATACAGCTGCCTTCCATCTCCGATGCTTCCAAAGCACTGGAGGGGCCCAGTGGACTAGATACTTGCCCATACTGTCCCACACACCCTGCCACTCATGACTGTCCAGCTTTGGGGAAAATCTCTTGGTCCCCCCATATCGTCGTCTAACCCCAGACAAGACCCAAACCTGACTCTGCTTAACTTTTGAGATCAGACAAAATGGTTGTGGGTAGCACACAGTCTGTGTGTGCGCCAACATGCTGATCCCCATCACAATCAGCAGGCAGGTCCCAAGGATACCCAAAGGCCATTCAAAACCTTCAGAACTCTCAGTTGATGCTGCTGTACTTGTCACTGGGGCTGGTGCAGCTGCTGTGCTTGCCGGCTCTCCCACCCCCAGCTTCTCTTTTTCTGAGTCCAGCTCTTCCTCCTCTGCCTTGCTGGGAAATGCTGCCTGGTCTCCTGCATCCTCCTGGGGCTCGGCAGGCGGCTTCCTGGGAATGCTCTCGGCCGTCGCGGGGCTCGGCTCTTCCGCTGGGCTCGGCTCCTCCGCCGCCTTCTCCCGCTGCTCGGCAGCCGCTTCCTTCTGCTCCTCGACCGCCCCGACCTCCTCCACCGGCAGCCGTCCCCTCGCGGCCTCCGGCCCCGCTCCCGCCGCCGCTTGGTCCCCGGGGCCGCTCTCCCGGGCCGGTTCGGCTGCCGCCGGCTCCCGGGGCCGCTCCCCCTCGGCTCCCCGCAGCCTCACGAAGATGGAGAGTAGGGTGAGGGCCAGGGCGGTGAAGAGCAGCCGGACGGCCAGGTACAAGTCCACGGCCACGTCCGTCCCGCCCTGCTGCTGGAGCCCGCCCGTATTACAAGCCATTGCCATAAAGCACAGTGAGACAAGAACCTTAGCCCAAGCCCCATACTTGATAAACACTATCACAGCAAATACCGGCTCTACGTAAGTTACAACATTCTGAAGCTGCAAGATCAAGCAAAACAACTCTGAGAGCCAATAAATCAGCATTGTGACGAGTGACTATTAATCCAGTCAAATCTGTCGTTATCTCAACCCTTCGTGCCCCACGTTGGGCGCCAAAAAGAACTGTCGTGGTTTAAAACCAGTCAGGTAATTCATTCGCTCACTTCCCCCCCCTTTTCTTGCCCTCCCCCTGCTCTCGGAGGGACGGAGAGGAGAATCGAAAAGAATGCAACTCCCACGGGTTGAGATAAGAACAGTTTAGTAACTAAGGTATAACACGAATCACTACTGCTACCACCAATGATAATAATGATAAAGGAAATAACAAGGGAAGAGAATACATCATCTCACCACCAGCCGACCGATAACTCGCCCCCCAAGCCCAACCAAGCTCCGACCGATACCTCCTCCAACCCTGCAGTCTCCCAGCCCTTCCGCCTAACTCCCAGTTACATCCTGGGCATGACGTGCTGTGGTATGGAATACTTCTTTGGTCAGTTTGGGTCAGGTGTCCTGTCTCTGCTTCCTCCCGGCTTCCCCTCCTCCCTGGCAGAGCATGAGGCTCACAAAGTCCTTGGCCAAACCAAAACATCGCTTGTTATCAGCTCTGTTCCCGAGCTGAAAGTCAAAACATTGCACTGCACCAGCTACCAAGAAGGGGAAAAATGACTGCTACTGCTGAACCCAGGACCGCTATCTATGCATCTATTTCTGGGTTTGGAGTTTATTTAGACTCAGCTCAGATTTTGGATTGTTATTTCTCCATTTGAAAATTTTTTGGCAATTTTGGGAAGAATGAAGGCTCAGGTCCAGTGTGTTTCATCTGCAGGACCCAACATAGTCCACGGGCACTGGCAGGTGGATTGGGAGCTGGAGGACTTCAAACCAGGTATGCTGTCAAGAACTTTGCCTTCCATAGCTGCCCTCTCAAGTACCAGCTGAAAATGTCAACACTACGCTCCTCTGAGAACATTTAATTAAATGAGGCTAATTAATTACTGTCAATAAAGCAGATGTAGCAATTACAGGAGAAGTAAATAAATGTACATATTGTCAATTACTATCCTGTATGAGAAGGATTTGTTCCAAAATTGGTGTGACCATTTCACTCCTCCCCACAATGCTACTGGGAACACCACAGGGGAACATTCAGAGATAAACTGTGAATTGATTAGGAACTAATGTACTTTAATAACTTTTTATCGCAGAAAAACAAACAGCAAGCAGACTTCTCTATTAACGCCTTGTGGACTTGATGGTGAACTACAACACCAATATTTAATTTTTTGTGCCACAGATAAGTCAATTGTTTAAAGTTTTGGGGCATTATTTGAAACATTTTACACCTAACAATTCCACTGAGGCTCTGTATCATCTACCAATGAAATTCTTTGATAGCACAGAAGTAGAAAATAAGGAGGCTATGGCAATCTAAGCTGTTTCATATGCAGATAATAATCAACTGTCTATCTTATTCTGAGTGTGTACTCATCGGAGCAGATTTTCATCTCATTTGTTGTGCTGAGAATAAGGAATAACAATGTTAAACTTGGGTTAGTTACACTGAATATAGTTTGACATCAGTAAAGGAGAGCATCAGAACTCCACCAACTTTACCTCCCCCTGAGGTAAATGGGATACCTTATGTAATGCTAGTAGGTACTGATGCAAAGTAATCACTCATCCCTGGGTCAGAGGTTGAAGTCAAAGGAAAGAAAAGCAGAAAAATGGTGGGGAAATGAAAAAATAAAACCTAGTAATTGTGAAGTTATTTACTGCATGTGTCTGTGCAGTTGTTATTCAGCAAAAACTGAATGTGAGTCTGAAAATGCAAATCCGGAGCCACACCAGACCAGTAGCTGTGTGAAGCCTTTGGCAGCTTTGAAATACAGGCTTATTAGTAATGAAATGTACTGCCAATCTATTAAAGAAATTTAGACTATTATAAAGATTTGCAATGAATGAAATCTCTCATACCTTGTAGAAAAAAAGGATGATGCTAACTCAATATAATAGCCCCTTTAATAGTGAAATACACTTGGAAAAAGGCAGATGGAGAAGTTTCTGAGTTGCCTTTCAAAATTTTTTCAAAATAACGAAGAGGACAAATTAAGCTGGTTAGAGATCCTCACTGTCAAACAAATGGGATTCATGTACTGTAAGAAGCAGTCAAAATATTAAGAAACTAGTAGTAGTAGCATGTACAGTAAGTACGATGCTGAGGGGAATAGCTAGGCTGACAGAGGCAGCCAGAGAGAATCACTTTGTAATTATCAAAAGCTCACACATGAGATTTCTGTCTTTCACTCTATG
Organism: Pezoporus occidentalis; assembly: GCF_034315485.1. Classification (NCBI taxonomy): domain Eukaryota; kingdom Metazoa; phylum Chordata; class Aves; order Psittaciformes; family Psittacidae; genus Pezoporus; species Pezoporus occidentalis. The sequence goes on from NW_026914885.1 coordinate 350,759, forward strand.
CTCCTTTTGCTCTGCAGATAGAGCCAGTTTTGGCAGACATCGTATGGGAGCTGGGATATATGTTACTAGAGTGTATCCGTCTCACTAATTCATGCTGTACAGAAGCCATGAAGAGGATAAAATGCTTGCCTCACTGAAGAAATAATGGATTAAGGTATGTTGCAGCATATGGCCAGGGTGCCCTGAGGTAAATCACAATCAGAGGCCACTACTCTTCCTGCCTCTGAGCCTATGTGCTTTTCCCCCCTGCTGCTAGATGATACTGGTATCAGTTGGCCTTTGTGAAAAGAAAAGTTTTCATACCCTATGGCAAGGTATCATCTCCTTTATTTTTTCAGGTGACAGCATTTCTTTTGTACAGGACTGCCAAGTAATGAGCTATTTATGAATGCATCTTCAGGGGTGTGGGCTGTCCCTTGCCAGGGACTACACTGTGAGAGTATTGCCCTACTAGTATGAGACATCTATGGATTTTCAGTTTTATGATCACCGTTCTGGGCTTATGTGTTTCTCTCTTTGCTTTTCAAAAGCCAAGATGTACGGGTAAATATATCTCTAGTTTATGATGGTGCAGTGAGTTGCTAACCTCAAGAGGCGAATTAGTTTGGTTTCTAGTCACAGAAGTACACATCTTTACTGCCTGTCTCAATCAATTTTTGTCCCAATAAGTAAATGAGCAGTGAAATGAATAATGAGTGAAGGTACAGACAGAAAAATAGCTAGTACAAAGTTTAAAAAGCAGTCAAAAAAAACCACCCACAGAGTAAGATGTGTGAGAAGAGGAAAGGGCAGCCTTCTCCTATGTCCTGCTCTAGGACAGATAATCTGTTTGACACCTGATGAGGCAGATGGATAATTAGTGCTGTGGTTTAGTACCTGGGCAGGCACTGCTGCTGACCTGGCAGTTGCTTTTTGACATTTAAATTTATTTGGAAATCTCTTCCTCCTCTTTAAATAGTTATCAGCAGAGTTGCACAAGTAAGATATACACAGGTCCATGTTGCATTAGGAGCTAAGGCAACAAGTGTGCTTGAATTTTTTGGATCTGGAAAGGAAAACCTTTAAAAGAATATTTCAAATTCCTCTTTTTAGTTCTCTCAAAGTCTGAATTCTCCCCTTTTAAATGGGACACAGGGCTTTTTTTCTTCTTCTTTTCTGTCATTAAAAATGATTTTTGTGCGCATACTAATGTATTTTAGACAGCTTTTATAAGACAGCTTCACTAGCTGTCTTATAAAAGCTTCCAACTACACTGCATTTTCTCATTTGATCACCTATTCCTTCAGTGGTAATTTTACATTTAATAGTCAATGACAGATTTTACATAACCACAAAACTTTTTTTTTTTTTTTTTTTTTTTTTTTTAGAATTGCCTTTCTCCCTACCTGCCTATAGACTGCAAGTTCATCAAGATCAATTTGGGTTCATAACGTTGGTATCTTCAACCCCATTCCAGAGGAAGACAGCCAACCCACAAACACTTCAATAGACATGACTACTCACAGGCTTAAAATTAAGCAGGTGACAACAGGGAAAAGCTGCAGAGTTCATAGCTCAGCCTATATAGGAATGACTCTTCCAACAAAAAAACTTTACAAACATTTTTGGACAGCAAACCAATAAGCTATCACACTCCTTGAATCCTTTATTTGACTCCCACCATTTTTTCTCAGATTAACTATATCTGCTCAAGATAAGGAGCTAAGGAATAACATTGCTTTCTAGTTAGTAATAGTTTGACTTTATCTGTAATAAAAAAGGAACACCTTAATACCCATAGAGGAAAAACCAAAACAAACACCAACAAGAGACAATTGTAAGAGACAATTAAATTAAAGAAAGTAAAACTTAGGATAAATATTAGAGGTAAAAAATGCTACAGTAATATCTGCTAAACTGTGGAATGATCTCCCAAGGCAAGTGAGTGATGAAGTCCCACAGCATGAAGAATTAAAACAGCATCAGGCAAAACCTCAGGAAAGAAATGACTGAGGAGGCAGTGTGAACTGGCTGTAATAGTGCAGAGATTGTGCGTGGCTACAGAAAGCCTTGCCACTAGCTTTTGCTCAGGCATGTGTAATGTAGCAAGAGCACTGTATATGGGAAGGCACACTGAACATATACTTGTCCTGTATCAAAATGTATGTGTATTTCTCAAGTAGGTATGATCTACATAGCTTGCAATACTGCCTCCATTTAAACTAATGGGAATTTTACAGGCTAGTTGAACAGCCAGCCATCAGAGGACACCAGTGACTCTGGGTGATATTTTTCTGTCTATCCTCAACACATAATCCCTTAAAAATTCCTCAGACATACAATCACATTATTTTTCACAACATTGCTATGAGTTAAAATGTGGTTATTACTGGATATTTCTGCTTTAAGGGAAAAAGAGGTCTCCTTTTGCTTTTACACTTATCCCTAATATTTGTCTCCAATACATATAAGTAGGAAATGAAGCATAAAATGAAAGCATTTCTCTCACTTGCTGGCAGAAGAGAAAAATACAACTACACTTGCTCCAGATTAAGAAATAGATTCAATTCTTTGTTATGTTTTATTTTGCTGTTTTTCTAGGGAGTTTGTTCATAGTTTCTGAGTTTCATAGTTTTCATGAGGAAGGATCTCCTGATCTGCACCTGTCTGGGGAACAATGCCCTGCAATGACTCAAAAAAACCACCTGCCTGTCCCATTCTCCATGGAGATTAGCTCACATCATTGCCTTGTTTTTGGATGACAGCCATGTGAAAGAGCTGCAGATGTTATGGAGGGATACAATTTTTAATTAAAAATTATAATGTGCTGGTATCACATTACAAGTTGCAGACTTTTGCAGTTTGCCTCAATTTAGGAAATGGTATTTTTTCTGCAGTAATTCCTGGACCTGCTAGGACTAGTAAATAGGGATTGCATAGATGGGATCAGATGAGCGAAAACTCACCCAACCTGCTTCTTGTAACACTCTGATATTTCACTATTCCATGTACAGAGAGATTTTACCATCCAAAACAAAGGCACAGAGCTGTACTAGTCATGACCCACTTGTCTGTTGTCTAGAGAACTTTTGTCTGCATAAAGGAAGAAACAAGAGCAGAAAAGCTGAGAGTGAGGAAATAGTCCAAAGAGACTGGAGATGGAGCAAGTGTGGGAAGCTGAGGGGGACACAAATGGTGAGCTGAGTTCCAGCAGACCCTGATCTAGAACTGTATGAATGGAACCATCTCTTGTGGCTTGACTCCTCCTGGGCCTGCAGAAAGGGACCTTTGTAGGTAAGCAAGATCGCTTAGAAGATAAATGGTGGCAATACCGATTTTTTCTTTGTAACATAGAATACATGGAGGCCCTGGATTTCCTCCAGCCACTTAGGCTGAGGCCCTCACAGTCACTTTCTCCTTGGGACCAGCCCTGAAGCAGTGCTGGCAAATTCTCATGGTTAGTGTCTGTTCGGGAAAAAAAGGGCCTGTTGCCACTCACCAGATATGTGAAGTGGGGTTTCCTTTTGTTTGGTCTTTAAGATCAGAATGTAACTTTTTTTCAGTTTATCACACAGTCAATCAGTGAAAGGTTATAGATGTTGTCTCTTGTTCCAAAGGAAGAAACGTTGTCTGCTGCAATTCGCGTACTCTATCAACTAAAAAGTGTAAGCAGACCTTGGAGACAGAGCAGCCATGAATAATCAGTAGAAAAATCTGCCCTGCTGAGCTACATTGCCTCAGGAGAATACAAATGCCAAAATGCTGTGACCTTCATGAAGCTGAGGCCTCCCAGTAGCACACAGTATTTTTTTGTTTGTGGAAAATAGAGGCAACGGTTCAGCAAAGCAGGGACTCAGAACACAGCACTTCCCTACTATGCACAGGTTCACCAGAGATGGCTGATGCAGCCAAAATGTGCGTAATCAGCCTGGAACATAAGAGGAACAGTTGTGATGGCAGCTGAATCTTTCACTTGCTCTTTATATTTTCTGCCTTTTCTCTGAGTTTGTTTTCCTTTTTTCTTCCTTTGCATTTGTCATGGAAGCATCTGTGAGTATCATTAAACAAATGTTACATATTAAAACCCCATTGCTGCCTGCCAGAAAGGAAAATGGCATCTTATTTGTAAACAATACATAATTGTTATTGCTGTCTCGTTGCAAGTTATGCCCTTGAAAAATAACAGTGACTTACTTAGTAGCGACTGATACAGAGGAAAAGTATTAGAACTACAGCAGAAAATTAACTGTTGCATTATCTTTGGGAAATACAATCTACAGTTTCAAATACCATAATACAAATGCTTGGCATACTGTGCTCTTAGACATGTCTACGATCACTTCGAGGAGAAGGTACAAGATTTTTCCTTGATGCTTTTGTCCACCTGTCTCAATGGTAGTCATAAACATTTGGTTTGGTGAAACACACAGAGGTGCTAATATTGTCTGTCCAACAGAACTTTTCTGATCATAATTCCTATTTCATTTCACACAGAGGCCTTGCAGCAGCAATGGTCAGGACTCAGGTCCCAATCAAGACAGCCCAACTAAACTGATTTGACTAACAGACCTACTGCATGTAGAGCACCCTCCTGAATAATGCCTGCAGGTCCAATGCTGATATGCCTCTAAGTACAATTTTTACCTTAAGTTGGCACCCACAACACCTGTACTGCCAGAAACAACTGCTAACAGTCACAGATATCTATTGTTTTCTAATGTTTCCATCTTAATGTATTTGTATTGCCTTTTACTTTTTTTTTTGTTTAATTAGTATTAATTATTATTGATAGATCTTTACTAATCAAATAAGGAAATTCATCACACTTCTGTACTGGAAATCCCTTGTACACCTAGCATTAATTTATCTGCACTAGCAAAGCCCCTCTCTCAGCAGACCTTTGGCCACTGTTTTTCACAGTTACCTGCTATTATTTAACAGGCATTTGATGCTAGTGAATGTCATTTTCCCCTGATACTTCAGAGAAAAACATATAAATACAATTTTATCATGAGTCATGGAAGGATTTTATAAATGCTGGGTAAATTAGTATACAATATATAGTGAGAGCTAGTGTAAAGTCATTACCCTTCGTGCTCATTCAAGAGGGTTGGGACCATAAATCAGAAGAGATGAAAAACCTGATCACAGTAGAAGTTTACTTTTTACTACAGTACCATAACCAATATTCACCAAAGAAAAGAGCTCTGAGAAACAGCTGTAATAAAGTTTGTCATATATTCCATTTTATCCTCCTACTACAAGTATCCTTTTAGAAGTCTAATGAGCTTTTTATTTTAAAAAATATTGCATTTTAATTTATAACTTTATTTAATTTATAATTAAAAAATATAGTAAAAGAAACTCTACCTTGGACGATATGATTTTTCCCAATAGCTGATTTAGTCTTTCAGAATTCCAAAATAAGGCTAAGTGAAATGCTCCCTTTTCCATCTTGTTTCCATCTCTAACAAGCAAACTGACGCCCATGATGATTGTAATTCATTATTTCTATTGTGGTAATATCAAACCCTTCCTTTCCTAGGGTAGAAGCTATCAAATAAGGTCCACAAACCTCTGCTCACAGATCACAGGCACATGATGAGAGCTGAACACTTAGTGTTGATGTAACAAAGCTTCACCTATGTAAAAACCTCTGGAGACTCTCTACTCATATTGTAGTACTTCTGAAACAAAGCCCTAAGCAAGTTGGGAAACAATGGGATAGTATGTACTACAATTTTATTTACTGCCAACTGACCCACGGTTCCCATGTCATCCTTAGGCACTTTCTCACCAGGCTAACCCTTATCTACATAGCAGCCTCCAAATAATTTTCTTGGTAACAGCTTATGCTTCTGCTAGCAAAGAGCATTTCTTCTTTTATGGCTTTGAGGTGACCTATGAAAAATGCTCATACTTCTCGAAGTGGTCTGACGGTAAAACTCTTCAGAGATCTTTTCTCAGGGAATGCTCTGGTGAGGAGCTAGGCACATCTCCTGGGCAGACATACACAGACTTGTTTTTAATGGTGCAGCCTCAGAGTGGAAAAATCTCTCCAAATTTCAACACTGAAGCTTGAGGGGATGGGGAGAAGATGCTGCAAATTTGCTTTTAGAATTGCAGATCTAAACTTTACGAAATAGTCCTCTAATTGCTAAAGCAAAAGGGAGGGGTTAACAAATTTTCCTGTAACCAGACTTCTAACTTAAAAATCTACATAGACATTGCAGCTTACATATCCATATCAAATTTGTCTTATGAAGTATTTATTCATTCTTCTACTTTTTCTTTTTTTTTCCCCTCAGATTACTGATTTGAGAAGAGCAAACTTGGTATTCTTCATTCAACGTCAGCAAATACGAAAATATGCTTTAATGTAGAATAAAAGATTCTGGCTAATTTTAAGAAGTGAAATACAGGCTCCTGTTTGCCTGTCTGCTGCCAGTTCTACGCAAGGAGCAGTGACTGCTGATGCTGGATCTGCTTTCCCAGATGGGGGTGCTGTGTGTAACAGCCTAATGGGGTAGTTTGGATAATGATTAAGCAGTTAACCAGCACAGTGCTGCTTACCAAGACTTCAATGTTAAAAGATCTGGCCAGGCCAAATTTCAAGAGTCTGGAAACCAAGTTCCTAAGATTGTGTTGGCAAGAAAAGAGGCTAATACATCCATCTTTTCCAAAAGATGGCTGTGAAGAATTTGTCCATGCCTTCGCACTAGTGAGAAATCTCCATAAATACTGCATAGCAGTCGATGGTACACCAAATAAGACTGTAACCAAAACTAGTGGCGGAGTTTGTCTTTATGACTGATCTACAATTAATATAATATAAATATGACTGACTGTAATAGCTTAAATCCCTGACAGTATCACGTGTGCCAGCAGTGCATCTCCATGTATTTTCAGCCAGGAACTGAAAACATTGAGCACCATAGATGGTGCCTCAAGATTTCTTGCATACACAGGCACAGAGGAACGATGGTCGGGGAAAGCTTAATTTTTCCACCTTCCCTGAGATGCTAGTGGAAGAGTTATTCTGCCTGTTGTACTTGGGGTGTCAAGTACTTTGCAGAGGTCCCATAAAGGCACCTCATCACCTTTGCTGTAACACCTCATAGCCCCTTGTTAGTTCCTGTCTTTTTATGATCCTGTAGGTAGAAGCGTTCATCTTATTTAAATATCCCTGGGGCTACTAGCAATAAACTATTGAACTGCATAAGAAAAAACCTGAATACAAAACCAGATGCATATGTTCGCCATGCAGATTAACGTGTTATGATACAGGGTGAAACTGCTCCAGCTTTATTGAACAGCAATGCAAAGCAGTCCCAGTGCAGCCAGATTTCAGAATTGATGCCTGACAGCTGAAGGAGAGCAGCATTTGCCCTAGGATCATCAGCAGGTCCCTCACAATCACATTTTCACTTATTCTGTGTGGATGGTGATTTGTTGACAATTCCCTGAATTTCAATTTGGAATTAAGAGTTTGATGTTTGACCTCGCATCCCCAACACCATGTGTCTGCCCTGCCTCACCCCCATACATTGTATCAATCCTGTTTGCTTTCATTTAAGTTACATATGATGTAAACTATAGTAATAACACCTGCTCTTTTTTCTGATTTTTCTTTGGCTTAGAGCATTATCAAGCCATCCTCAGTTTTAGTTTCTGCATTCACTTTACTGCTTTCATCAAACTGCCTTGGCAAATTTGGATGACCATAAGGGGTGAACTTTCACTCACCTTCAGCAGCTCCAATCTGAATTTTTAAAATCCCTTTGGACTGAACAAAGGCAAAAGGTATTACTGACAGCTTTCAAATAGGTTGAAGATTTTTCATACATAAATACTCAGAAAGACAGAGTTTTATCTGAAACTAACCCAAATGCACTGAAAAATTCTGAAGGCCTTACAGGGATGAAGATACCTTTCTTACCTTCGCTAGAAGGAGCAGATAACTTCACAGTGCTCATGGAAAGCTAATGTGTGCTTTTTCCAGCCACTGGTAGAAGACATCCCAAGGCTAAGTATTTTAATATCCATTTGGTATCTAAAGTACTTGGTCATAGAGACAGAGGTTACATGTGGGGGGACATGGGTATTGTGTGGTACCCAGCTGAAGCAGTGGGGATCCTTCAATACCTTGTTTGTAAATATTTTATGTTCTAATAAATCATTAAAAAATTGATCACTTGTAATTTTGAGATTATAGAAGGATTAAAAGTGAGAGAAGCAAAGACATTACCAACAAATCAGATGGGTACTCAGCTGCCCTGCAAGGCATTAGGAGTGACAAACACTTGAGTCTAAAAGCTGGTAGCTGAGAAAAGCAACAGAGAGATTGGAATGAAGGGCTACCTTGACAAAAAGTAACCTAGCAAGTTTTGCCTGTGCTGTGATTTTCCTTCTTTTTTTTTTTTCTCATCAAATTTGAGAGCTTCCCTCCCCCAAAAGAAGAAAAAAGGAAGACAAATTATTTCAATATAAGCATGTTAAATAACAGGCATCTTTCCTGAAATCTTGTAAAACAAATTGTAGCTCTATGCAATTAAGTCAGCTGGGTTACAGTATCCTGGAAAAGTAGACGTCTATAATGGGAGTGTTGACAAGCCCTTCATTGTAGCAATACATTGATGCTCATTCACAGAACGAAGCAAAGCTCCTGGGAAATAAAGAATATTTTGGTCAACTTGTGAAGCAAATAAGAATTTCTCAGGTTATGCATAAATAAACTGGAAACACATATAACATTAGCAGAAAAGTCTAAATTAACAAGCCTGACTGATGTTTGTCCGAATGGGCCTGAGTAGAAAAGACAAAGCAGAGATGAGAGAGGACAGGAAGGTTTTCTGAGTAACTGTTTCAGGAAAGTATGACTTTCCTCTCTATTTATTTTTTTTTTTCCCTTTTGATTTTTGTAGTTTGATGATGAAGACTAAACTAACCCAACTTTTTCTTAAACCTAAATGCCTCTCCTTCATCTGGAAAAATGACACCAATGATGACTTCAGATTCACATTTTACTCTTTAGAATCTTGTCAGAGAGCAGTATGTGCATATTCAAATGTGTTATTTTCACTAGTCTGTTCCTATATGTGTCAAGCCAAGCTTTTCTTACCTTACCTTTTAATGGTGATACACATAGTAGAGTCTGTTCATTACATAGACCATTTCCAATTCCTACTACTGTGAGTTAAATTCAAACAATTTTAGTGCAATCAGTAGGTACCACCTAAACGGATCTAATGCAAAAATGCAAGTTACTGCTGTAATCTAGCTCCTCAAGTTCATTAATGACTGAATGACATTTAGAAAAGCATTCCCTCCAGCTAAGAATACTAATTCCCAAATGAAATATACCCTATTTTCTGCTGACACAATGAGATAATGATGGTCAGTGATAATACTGAATAACTTTATCCAAGAGTTAACAGTCTCATGCATGTTTTTATACTTAGCTAGTTCAATACTTCTAACAGTTCTACTGTGTTACTTCTTGCTTCAAGAAGCAAATTTAGTGCAAAATAGAGTGAAAACAAATATTTTAAATTCAGTTTCTTAATTGTTGATGCCCATCTAATAAGGCAATCTTTTATTTATTTTGTCCACATGATAAATTTAGGAGGTAACTGGCCTTCAAGGAGACAGTCTGGATAAGAAATCATTTGAACTTATTATCAAGACTTGAAAAATTGAAAGATATAAACTACAGGGAGGAGCCAAGTCAGGAGGTCTCTTCTTTCCTTCCTTTCTCAGTCTTCCTCATACAGCTGTAATTCACTAAAAGAGTGTTGTGAACATTTCCACAACCACAAGCATTTGGACAGAATGAATGGGTGAAAGAAATGTATTTTAATAATTAGCCTATATATGGTGATCACTTATTCAAAGGTCCAAGCCTGAAAAACTAAAAGACGTGAAGTAGATAGAGCCACAAAGCATGAAGAAGACACAGTCATGTTTAAATCACTTTTATCACATATTTTCTATACTGAGGTTTAAAATGGTATTGTTTAGTGATAGTGTTTTTTCTAATGTATGCTATGTTTTATAACGTGTCCCAGAGTCCCTAATAAGTAGTGAAGATGCTTGAAGGGATTATTCAATTTTTATCTTATTTCTGCAGCTAAGTGTGGAAATACCATGTCAGCTGCATGAACATTCTTGCAACTGTTTGTAGTTTGAATTGCCTGATAAAGTTTTCTGTTTCATGAACCATTGTGAGAGAAAAATCATGTGCTAAAGGTGTAGCCCAGCAATGAATCAGTAAATAGCTGTTCCTCTGAAGATCAGCTCATTAAGAAGCAGATGTCTGAATGAAATAAGTTTCCTGGGGAGTCTGTAGCACCAGACATGCCAAAAAGAGAGGCATGAAACCTTGTTATATGCCATGACCAAGCAAAAGGAATTTTACCTAGGCAGGATTGGTGGTTAATATTCTGCTCTTGTGCTTCCCTTATTGAAGCTCCAGCATGCGTTTGTTTATGATCTGGTTCTTGTTCAGCACATTTACATGCAACTGACTGTTCAAGTGGCTCAGTCACCTCTAGTATAAAATGGGGCTGAGCTGAAATACTAAAGGCTGGACCTTTGTTTGCAACATCAAGAAAACACAAAGATCAAAACTTTTTTTTTTTCTTTTGAAAAAAGCCTTATTGATAGCTTCCTTATTCAATAGTGTGGCATGGGTACATAACAGCTGGTTAAAAGACTCCAAGATTATTTATGTTTTACCTACTTTTTTTTACTTTTAATTAAGTTTATTATTCAGAGGTAGCTCAGTGACACAGCATTTGTTTTACTTAGCAATACACAGCAATATCCACAGCTTCATTAAAAATTTGATGTGCCAAGCTCTAATCCTGATATGAAAAGACAGAAACCCCACGATTAAATAATCTTAACTCCCGTAGCCAACTTCCTGGAAAAGAAGTGACATATGGCAAGCAATCTTCTCTGCAAAACAGTGAACAAACACAGCACTACCACCATATGTTAAGAGATGCTGTCCTTTTGCAAGATATATTTAAAAACATGCTCTCCCCACAAGCAGCAGGTATGCAACTTGAACAGTTTCTAACATACAATGCAACCAGAGTGAACTGAAAAGAAAGAAAGAAAGGCAGCAAAGGAGATGAAGTACTATGTATTAAAATCGCAATTTTCCAAACAATTTTTTAAATTGTTAACTTACAAGTTGGAAATTTGTGAAATGTGACAAATAAGGGAAGAATTGAGAATGCCTGCTGCCCTTGATGTGTCTCTGCCAAGATAATGCGTAAGTAGAAATGGGTAGCAGAATTAAGTTCAGTTGAATTAAGCACCCTCATTCTAGCTGGAGTGAGGAATGAAGCCATATATTTAGTTGCTGTAAATCTGCCTAAGTTTGGGTTTTTTTCCCCCTATTTCATGGCTCCATTACCTAATTATCCTGTTGTAATATATGCATACTGTATGCAAAAAAAGCATGCATTATTTTTGTGCCCAGCACAAAAGAATATCCAAAGGAGCCACTGTATATTGCTGTTTAGTGTGTTTAGCAGACATCATATAACAAGTGAACAAAGACTATAATTTCAAATAACAAGAGTTTTATCCTAACCACATTCTCTGCTATGGTTATGTTATTTATGGTAATCCTGGCTTCACGCAAGCAGGCTGAAGGAGGTGTGCAGGGCAAGCCACTGGAGACGGAATGGCAGCACAATGGTACAGTAATTCATTTGTTCATATTTTGCTATTGCATATTTGAAAAGGTCAGACACAGGTAAAACTGCCAAGATACAATATTCCTCTGAGAGGAAGAACATGGTTTATGTCTTTCAGCTTTGCCAAAAAGCTATGGAAACCAATGATTCATTTTGTGAATAAAGATGTAGGCACAAATACTGCCTAAAGCAGGGTGAAGACCACCCTTGGGCAGAAGTGTTTAGGAGCTGCAGTGGTGAAAGGTTGGGGGTGTACTTTGTTTTGCAGAACATTTGGGTGTGTATAACACGCCTGTCTAAACAGTATTGGTGTGTCTGATGGCTGATCCAATATTCCAAGGAGGTCTTCTATTCAGAACTTGTTTTCCTTCCACACCTACCCTACTTTGTGTATTGTGCTAGATTACACTGGTTTCATAAGTGGCAGTCACAGTTATCGTCCATCTGGATATGTTTTGAGGCTCTATAAAGTTTTAACAATGTGAAGGGGGAAAAATACTTAAGTATGCAGCCAGAATGAAGTGGTTATCTCAAGATTTAACCTACTGTCCCTAGAAAGGTACAAAGCACACTTCACAGTCAATGTAAAACTTATTTAGATCTGTAACCTTACAAACAAAGCTAAAAGCATTCTCTTAAGAGATAAGAGATTATTTCTTTGTAATCTCTTAATGAACAAAAATAATTATTAAAGTAATACTACACATTCAATTTTGATTCAGGGCATGTATAAATGAATCTAATACTTAAATCTTGCACTTGTCCTATTGCTTGCTTTTTCTTAAGGAGACTTTATGCCTTTTGACATCCTTTAATAAGATTTTGGTTTGCTGTAATTTATTCTTATGCTGTTCATCACAGAATGACAAACACTTCTCAAAATGTTTGTACATGCTTGTCATGATTTTTCTACACTTAAGAAGTCCTCTTTTCTATTTCGGATTTTTCCAGTGCTTAATTATTCTTTTTCTAAAAAACACCACAAACAACAATATGGAGGATAAGCTTGAATTTCAAATACATTTCATGACAAAGAACAGTTGTTACCAATACGATAAATGTGATATATGTAATATATGTGATGAGACAAGCCACATGAATAAATATTTGGAAAAAAATTAAGGCAGCTTGAACAGACATATATTACTGGTATTTGTAATTCCACATGTCCTGAATTCCACATCACAAATTCTGGTATTTCCCACAGATGTAGCTTTCAGTTCTTAGATCCTACTGGCTGAGGAGTAAGATCCCAAATTCCACAGAATTAAATTCTCCTGAAGATTCACTAGTGCATTACAGTAAGTGGGAAAAAGCCCCATAAATAATTTATTTTTTTTTGCAAGAAGTGTGCACACAAAGAAACATTTTGGTAAGTCCACATACTACATTAGCAATCTCCAGATTTTCCTTCAGGCAAAGATAAAAAATGTTATCCCAGCCCAACTCACCCTGTCAGTCTTTAACTCCTACAGATAAATTTTGATCTGTTTTCAAATATCTGGCTTAGCAGTATTATGGTTTTGCAATTAAACTACTCAAGTGTGCATCCTGTATCTGTGGAGTAGGCCTTTTGAAGTCACTAAGGTTTAGACTGGTCATCTTTAAAAGTAGGCAGTTACCTGTCAGGGTCTAAGGAACACATCAGGGCTTTGGGACCACATCTTTAAACTACTGCTTCACATCATCAGATCATACATGACTTAACTATTTTCTGCTAGGAGAGCCTGGGTTGCTTGTTTACCACTCAGAAATAAGCAGCACTGTATTTTATACACGGCCATGGCTGTCTTCACGTATGCTCCAGGTCGGCACATCCCAGGGGCAGCAGGGGCTCCTGCCAGCCACAGGGCCTACCAGCAGGGTGGGACAGGCAGGCATCCCATGGATGGGGGCTGACTGCAGCCCACAGCTCCCACTACCTAATTGTAAACCCATTACATTTGGGATGATACAAATGAATGTGTACAGCCACGGGCGCCAGGTCTATGCTATGCTGAGGGAGATTTATTAGTACAGCATGTCCAGCTGGATCTTGAACCTGGATCTGTCATGCCTTTCTGCTCGAGTGGTAAAAAAGGACACGGCACATGCCAAGTCCCAGTCCCCAGCATGCCAGTACACTGCCCTCTTACTCCAGTATTCAGTTAGCTCCAAATCACACTGTCACCCAGGTTTGGTGGGTGACGTAGCACAAGAAAAGCCAAATTACACAAAACTGTCTTATTCTGATATATTGGGCAGTTAGTTACCATTAGCCCCCAGAGCAAAATAATACCTGGGCTGAGAATAGTGTCAGGGCTCTTCACACAGCAGCTGCAACTGTGACTGCAATTGCAAGTGTGATTTAAGTCTCTCTTGCTCATCTGCAGCTTTCTGGTACTTCATCCCTTGGCTATCACAGACAGGCTGATAATTTTTTTCTTTGCCATTTGTCAGAAAGGATTAAATTATGTTGGGCTGGAGAAAACATCTCCTACTGTGGGAGAAACAAAAAAAAAAAAAAAGAATAGCAACTGCAACAGCATCATAAGGCAGAGATGCTGCTAGAACAGTGAAGGATTTTCCTGTAATTTCTTAGTGCTCATCTGCAATAAATTTTATGATGTTTTGGAAGAAATAAGAGGCCTAAGTTAAACAGCAGGTTCACTGGTGTGGAAAGCTGTGCAGCATGGTTACTGGAAAATCTTTGTTTTATCCATCCTGACACGTTCTACCATATTATGCAGGTATTTTTCTAAGGCAGTATTCTAAATCATTGTAAGGTCATCAGCATTTCCACAGTCTTCCAAAATATTTTTGTGTCTGCCAAAGGTCTCTCAACATGGGAACCTTTGACAGACACCACTACAATAGGATGCTATAGAACCTCCTTTAATAGAGCATGTAGTGCTGAACTGTGCTCTGCTGCAACATTCCTGCTCAGAGGAAGAGGGAATGTCATCCGAAGAATTATAACTTAAGGATACTACAAGACTTGTATTAAAGACCACCTCTAGTAATAACATGTCTTAAACCATCATAGCAAAGTAAACCGATATTATAGTCTGTTGTGGTTTAAAACCAGTCAGAGGGCTCGTTCACTCACTCCCCTCCTTCTTGCTCTCCCCTACTCCCGGAGGGATGGAGAGGAGAACAGGAAAGAATGCAACTCCCATGGGTTGAGATAAGAACAGTTTAGTAACTAAGGTATAACACAAATCACTACTGCTACCACCAATAATAATAATGATAAAGGAAACAAGGGAAGAGAATACAACACTTCAGCACCAGCCAACCAATAACTCGCCCCCCCAGCCCGACCAAGCACCAACTGGTACCTTGTCCAACCCTGCAGTCCCTAGCCCTTCCGGGTAACTCCCAGTTACATCCTGGGCATGACATGCTGTGGTATGGAATACCTCTTTGGTCAGTTTGGATCAGGTGTCCTGTTTCTGCTTCCTCCTGGCTTCCCCTCCTCCCTGGCAGAGCATGAAGCTCACAAAGACCTTGGCCAAACCAAAACATTGGTATTACCAGCTCTGTTCCCAGGCCGAAAGTCAAAACACAACACTGCACCAGCTACCAAGAAGGAGAAAAATGACTGCTACTGCTGAACCCAGGACATAGTCAAACAAAACCGTCTTTCCTTCCACTGTTCACTTAAGTAATTAATCAATTAATTTGGTTAATAAGACGGTGTGTAATTCTGTTATTGTACTGCAGACACTATACTGTCTTCAATCTAAATGCTTCATATGTATTTACAAATTAAAAGCTCTTCACCCCTCTAGGTTAAGCAAGTCCCATCAGTTCTATTTAATTTATAGGGGAGCCAGGACAAAGGTTATTTGCCTAAGGCCAAATTTAAAATTCTGTAGGAGGAGTCCAGGGTAAAGTAAGACACCACCAGGAGATTCTAACCTATGCCAGCCTCCAGAAGACCACCCTCCAGCTGAGAACAGCTGGAGTGCAACATGTTCTTTGCCACTTGTCCTCCTTTGCCTTGTTCAGCCTAATGTGAGTCACCCTTCTTTTCCTTTGGGTGAGTGAATGTTTCCCTTCTTTTCCTGAACTGTGGTGGAGCACTTCCAAGAAATGTTAAAAAATCAAACACAATTAAAAGTTCACTCAGAATTTTTTGAAAATCTTACTTAACTCTAGGAAATAAAATTACTGACTCTACTGCTAATAACACAATGAAAGTCCCCATAATAGGAAACGGCATTTCAGATGCCAGGGTTACCAGCATCCTACAGGGTGTTGCTTACACTGTACCACAGTGACACTGTGATGCTTTTGTGCTGCCCTGCTTTGTAAAGGTTGGGAAATCAAAGCTATATCCATGCTAAATGATTTGAAGTAAAACAGGCCCTTTATTTTCTGACCATCTCAAGGGCTTTTGAAATGGGAGGAAATAAAATGACAGTTAATGGATCTAGAAGGGCCTTACCTGAGGATAAGGGTAAGGGGTGTAAATAAATTCCATACTGAACCTGGTGCTGCATAGCAGCTACCCTAATGTGCCTAGTCACAAGATGAACCAGTCTGAGCAAATCTCACGGATTTCTGCCCATACCACCCAGAACAAAGCTTAGGGCGCTTTTAAACACAGAAACCTCCCCCAGAACACTTTCTTTGTTATTCGTGAAGACACTCTTTACACCACTTTCCTCTGCATTCACTGATAACCTTGCCATATTACCCATTTGCTTCCATGCACTGTCCTTTTGTTAGTGCTCTGGAATTTGCGTCCAAAGGCAAAATTTACCACATTTTCTAAATCTAAAACATTTCTTAGATTAAAGGCTTACTTCGTTGAGAATCAGGAAGTTAATGTAGGAGCTCTCTTTGTTTGGCTTTGTTGTTAGGGAAAGGAATGATCTGGCTGAAGAACTGTTTCTTTTCAGAGAGTGTTGGAGGGGCATATCAGTCAGCTTTTTGTTTTCTTCTTTGAAAGGAAGATAAAGCTAGATAATAAATTGCAGAGTTTCTCTAGCCAATGTCCTCTTTATGCTTGTTCTTAAGACCAATGTAGGCAATACTATCCACAATCTCATTAGGGAAAAATGTTTTAATGTACTTTTCTCAGGGACATTGCACATATATGCCCAGTGCAAGGAAAAATAGCTGAACTAAATTTGGACTTTCTCTGAAATAAGAAAGAGACTTTCAGCTAAGACAAGAATGGGAACAATTTATTTTCAACATGTCCCAGCCATACCCTCAGTTATAGAAATGGGTTGGAGAAGCTCTTTACCTTGCAAGTATAACACCTACTTACTCTCACTAATATACAATGGTATTTCAATATGTAGAGAAGCAACAGTCATCTGATTAAAAAAACCCCAAACAACAGTGAACAGAAGTAGGAAAGCTTATGCTGAAGGCAAAAAGTGAAGGAAACTCACAGATTTACTGTCACTGATTCGGGATGATGTTTGAAGAAATAGACATAACTGAAAGTAGCTACATTGCTATATGCTATGTGAATGTACTACCTGAAATTTCAAAAGATCAGGACTAGTACTCATAATAGCGTCACTCAAAAGAAACTCTGGAGTAGGAGACCAACATTTGGTACACAGACAAGAAAGGTCTGAGCTAAGCTTTCATCTGAGCTAAGAAAAGCAGATGAAACTTAAATTGTAGGCTACACAGGCAAGTAAATGACCAGGAAAAATGAAAACCAAAAACCAGAAAGGATAAAAATAATCCCTTTAAGATAGCTACTAATCTTTTAGACAGGATGAAAAGGCTATTAAGAAATGGATTTGGAAATATGACATGAACTGTACAAATAAGAAGTGAAGTACTATTGCAACTTTGAGAGCGATTTACAGAGAAACTCCCCCTTGTCTATCCTAAAGGTTTGAGAGAAAATCTTGAAAAATCAACATGGTTTGGTATGTTTTTCTCTTTTCTTCCGAAGTTCTGTTGCCTTGATTAGATTAAAAAAAAAAAAAATAGGGAGCTGTCAATCTGTGTTCCTTTCAGATCTTCTCTGTCTCTTTCTAAATTAGTCACAGCCTGCTTTTTGTAGCTTTATAACCAACCTGCCCTAATTTAATTACCATGACTTGTGTGGCTTAAAGATAAATAGTTTTATTCAGTCTGCCTACTTTTGTATAAGTTTTCCCATTCACACATCTCTCTATATTTTGGCATGCAGAATTCTTGACCTCTTTTCTTCAGCAGGTTAACACAAGGTTAGTTTTATAGCATTGTCTGTATTTTCACAAAAAGGCCTTTGATGCAGTTCTGCTCTGTCCCTGCTTTGCTATGTCTGCGTGCTGTGAGTCTGTGGGCCTTTGTGGGACACAAACATGAGCTGGGTCTCAAAAGCATGGGATGGTAATCATTATGCCCATGATGAGACAGAAATCAACACATCCAAGCTACCTGCTAATGTCTAAGATCTTTTTCTTATCTGAAGAAAGAAGTTCAGAAATCAAGGCTTGAGATACTGCAGAGATAGGAAGATTCAAAGAGCTAGGGTGGTGCAGTTGGACTAATTACCATGCTATTCTTGTAAAAACACTTGACAAAGAAGTACAAATGTCCTGCCCATCACAGGTTATAATTTTATTCATTCTGGGGTTAAAGGGCAAATGAAGAGCAGTAAAGGTTCCAGGGGCCCTCACCAGTAATAATGAGCTGAAGAAATAAAAAATAATAATAATAAAAAATTATACATCTCCAAAACACTAGTTTTGTATGTAGGTCTTTTGTTCAAAGGATGCTTTGAAATTATATGATAGGGTGAGATATGTGCTATGCTTGAAAACAAGAAATGAACTTCTAAAATAAAAGCTATAAACTTACTAGACATGACTTTCTCATAGGTAGTTTCCCTGCATCGGAAGGCTTCTGTCTTAAAAAAAGCTGCCCGAGGATGGCACTTGCACAAAATGTCTGACAGCAAATATATTTAAATAAAAATTGGTGTGTGCTGTTATCCAGAACACACGAAAAAATTGAGACTCCTTTACAAAGGTGATTCAGAAAAATGACACTTGCAAAAAAAGAGGTAAAGAAATGCATTTAAATGGTCTACAGATGAATCAAAAGTCATATCACTAAACAAAGTTCCAGAGGACCTATGTAAACAGTATGTGAAGATGTGCCCATCTTTGTGCACCTACCAGAAGCTAATATGCTATAGATAGATACAAAGTAAACACAGTATTTCCATGTGTTAACACTTACAGCAAGAGAAGAGTCTGTTGACCCTTCAGTGCTTGGAAAATGGAAAGGTAGATCTCGTTAGTCACCACTAACTAGAAAACCCTATGGAAGAAATAAAGGGTACAACAAACGAAGGTGCATTTGATTTCTGTTTAGACTAAAATAACCCAACAGTGCAGGGAAGGATCCACTGATGGCCTGCCTCCCCTCCTCTTATAGCCTGTGACTGGCTTCAATAAGCAAAGACTTTGATTATTAGTGGCTGCTTTTGAAAAAACTCACTGAATACCTTATCCTTACCTAGGTCCTCCCTTCACAAACAGTACCAAAGTGATGAAAAAGCAGCTGCCTCTGAAGCGCAGTGTTACATCCACACAGAAAACAAGCTGCTATGACTCTGGAAAGAGACTGCCTGAGGTCAATGGGGCAAACCCTCACTGTTGTTTTTGTTGGGTTTTAAGGAAGAAAAAAAAAAAAGAAAAAAAAAAGTCCTGCTGAGCAGATAAGGCTTTAAAGGCTCCACAGATAGGTGCAGACACAGGGGAAAGTTTATGGCACACTATTAATCTTTCTTAGAAAGATGAAGTGTTGATGTAACCTTGATGAAATGTGAAGCTGCCATTTGGAAGGAAGAAAAAAAAAGGGAGACTAGAATACTTCAAATATAGCATTTTCATTGCCAAAGTACACCTATCACAACGAGAGTCTCTCCTCATTAAATGAAAACTACTTGTATTGATTTCTATTAATGGATCACTTGAACCAAGCTGCTGCCCGCTCCCACCTCCTCTCAATAGGGGTTTATCAGAGTGGGTCTCTCTTTATTAGCTTGGAAATCAAGTTTCTTGGCCTTTTGCTGAGCTACCACAAGTGTTGCTGGTACCAAGTCAGATTTAGTCAGAATGGTGTGTCTGCGCTATCATGGAAGATAAATAAAAGCACTTATGTCCGCACTCACATCTAAACAGTGATGAAGAAGATGTCCATTAATTGGGTCACCTTTGCAGGTATTTATTTCCCTCTTAAGTGGTCATGGACCAAACAAGAATCTCCACTTCATGGACTTCTACTACTGGCTCAAAATTGCTGCAGCCACACAACACACAGGCTGAAAGTCAAAAACACAGTGCTGCAACCAGCCACCAAGAAGGAGAAAAAAATGATTGCTACTACTGAACCCAGGACAAGTGTTTAAAATGTCAGAGCCTGAGGCTGTATTTCTCACATAAATACATTCACCTACAGGAATTCAGGGAAACCTGATGAGTGGACCAGCTGGGCTTTCCCACGATCCTTTTTGATATTTAATGATCTTTGTTTGGAACTTTTTTTTTGACTGAACTGGTATATCATTTCAGAGTGCCAACTCGTGAACACAAGCAAACCAGTTTGCCAGCTGAGGCAGCTGCTGTCCTTGCCTTTAGTCCCTCCTGTATGCCTCTGGGGAAGGAGAGGTGAGACAGGAGAGACAGATAAGCAGCTCCTGAATGACTCAAGCTCAGTTTCCTATAGTAACTTACACCTACAGTTCTGATAATAAAATAAAATGAACAGTCTGTACGGAAAAGAAGGCACCAGTGGTGGATGAGGACAGCAGAAGCAAGGACATGTGGGGCATGGAAGTCTACGATGAAAGAATGGAATGAGACTAACTGGCCTCCTTGAGAAGTTCTTCTGACAATGGCAAGATGGTTTTTTTGCAACCATGACTGATGACTTCTACTCTTCTTTCTAGGAAGGTGTAAATCTACTTCTTCTATCTGTCCAGCTGATTTAGATATTAGTTCCACAAAAAGCTACCTCTTCCAGTATGAAACTGTCCTTGATCTCATGTCATGTCTACAGATATTTTCATGTTACCAAAAGTAATGTAAGAGGAGCAAGCACAGATGAATTTTAGAAAAGGTCATTCCTTATCTACATATTTGTTTTTGTTACATCCTGCACACAAAGTATGTCAGAATGAGAGATGCCATGAGAAAACAAAAAGTACACTGATCCCTACAGGCATGAAACACTGACAGCATTTGGCAGAAATCTGATCACTACTGCAGCCGGATTCAAGAAAATAAAAGGGCAGAATATGGCATAGATTCTACTCTGCTCTGTGCTCTGATCATGCACAGAAACCAGCTGATATTTTGAGGTTCTGAGGTTACAACATGTGGCTCTTCTAAAGAATAGACTGCAACCTTGACAGGTTTGGTTTGGTTTGTTTTTTGACTGAAATCTGACATGCATTACATGTGAACATTTGGAAGTCATGTTGTTCATTATGCATTACATGTAATTGCTTTAACTTTTATAGTATGCAGTCATTAAATTGACTTTCAAAATAATAGAGCACTTAACAAAATCCTTATCAACATGTGACCCAATAAAGATGAATGAGCATGGTGTCTAACTTCACACTGTTTACTGTAGTGTAGATGCATACATCCCCTTTTTAAATTAGAGATGATGCTTGCAAATGGAAGGGGTATATACAAAGCAAGCCACATCCTGATCTATGAACAGATATACACATTTAAGTATCAATTATTTCTGGCACAGATTTATTTCAGTCAAGATTTTCTGAACATCAGGGAGAGATATGTGAAACAGTAGGCCCCAGTCAATTAGTCTGTGACAGATAAGAACCTTTCCTTAATTTGTGCTGTTGAGTTTATATGTGGTCTGTTTCTTCAGTGATTTCATGTTCCCCTCTGACTTCAATCCAATTTTTAGCAGCTGGGATTCTGGCATTCTTTCCAGGTGCAGCAAAGAAATACTGTTCAGAAAGAATGAAGTATGATATGTGGGCCTTGCTTCCATCTTACAGGAAAGAATGCTTTTGTAGTTCTACTCCTCAAAAAATCTTTGAACAACAAAACAAACTGATTTATCATGCACACAAGCGTACCTTCTCAAAGTACCACGTAACATGCATTAATATCTGTAACAGGAGCAAGACTTGAGTATGCTGCTTTGGAAATTTGCCTTGCTGTAGTTGTGTGAAGTAATGCTGAAAAGCCTCCTTTAAAAATAGTCAAGAAAAGTTAAGAAAATCTCCTACATCATTAACATCTTGCATTGATTTTGGTATCTATGCATTACTATATTTTCAAAGACAAAAAAAGTAAAGTTTTCCTAAGACAACATCCCCAAGGTACATAAAAACCTGTGGAGTACATTAGATTGCTGACACAGCAAATTCACTCCATACATTCATTAGCTCATGCTTCAGATAGACAAACTTTAGAAAGTCTAGACTAGTATGAGACACCACGTCAGCAAAAGCAGCACCTCACGCTGTCCTCAGTGAAAATTTAGCAACATAACCCCGAATTTTCATTTACACCCATAGAAAAAGTGAATGATTCCCATGTTTATTTCCCTCTGATTGTTGCTCTGTCTAAAAGTATGAAAGCTTCATTTTACATTATGGGAGTGGTAGGAGAAGGAAGAAAAAGGGAGTAACACCACCCATCTTCCAAGAGCTGAAGAGGAAGGATGATGCCTGGGAGCAGCTAGGAGTGAAAAGCAGCTGCTTTTCCCTGGGACAAGAGCTCTGAGGGGCTGCTCTTAGCTTCCACTGCTCCTCCAGTTTGGGAAGGACACTAGCTTTTGCCATCCTTCAGGATTCAGTGGTGGGAGAGCAGGTGGCTGTCAAATATCAGTGGTCATAGGTGAATTCCGCGTTCAGGATTGCCAGATAGTCTATTAGACAGGCAGGAATGTAGTGTGGCGAGCCCAGAGGCTGAAGAACAGGCCCTTCTAGTTAAGCAGCTGTTACTGACCAAGGGTCTTGCTTCTGCAGCCTGCAGGATTCCTCATTACTTATAACCACAGATCTGCTACTGAGCCAGTTTCTAGCACATAAAGCAGAATCGTAGAATCATTTAAGGTGGAAGGTGCTGCTGGACATCATCTAGTTCAACTCCTGTCTCACAGCAAAGTCAAATTCAAAGTTAAATTAGGTTGGCCAGAGACTGTCAAGTTCTGACTATCTCCAGGGACAGAAATTACAGGGCCCTTCTGGGCAGACCCTTCCTGTGCTGATCCACCATCATTATGAGCATCTGAGAGGTATGGATGATGAAGACCTTACCTCTTACAGAAAGAAGATACTGCTGAGCAGCAGATGGGCCAGCTGCTGAGACAACCTGCTCCATGGAAATGGCAGTATTTCAAAGGGCACAGCCCTGAGGGAACTCAACACCATCCCTTTCCATTTATTTCAGTCAGTGGGGACTGAGACAGAAAGATTCAGAATCCCTCAGAATGGACATGAGTGAGGACTCCTTAAACCTATTTTACATGCTCTTGTGGGTGTACAAGGAAGTACTGCCACAGTGATGTTTCCTATCAGTAGATTCAAGTGACCTCATAAGGTATGCTTGCAGAAGACTGTCCCTTCACCTCCTTTACTTGGTTTCTCCACAATGCAAGCCATGTGTGTGGGGTGGCTGGAAGACAGTCCTCTGGGTGCTACAGAGATTATTGGCTCCAGAGATGGAAGCAACCTCAGTGATCTGGTATAGGAAATACTAAATCAAATGTTCTGTGAAGCAAGAATCAAAAAAACCAAACACACCCCACAGCCAACCACCCAGTTCTTTTTGGTAAAGATTTATTTTGAAGGCCTAAGAGGAAGGATTTATTTTTTTTTTTTTTATTTTCTTCTTCTTGTTAACTTCATTTATTTGTATGGATCCTTGGAAGATGTATTCAAACTTCATACAAAAATTATTTTCCAACAAAAAAGAGGTTCTTGCTTCTGGATAGAAAACAAGTAAAACTTGGATTCAAATTCCTCCCTTATTCCTGTGACCTGGGGCAACTACTGCTGCCTTTTAAAATATGCTTACTTCTCCCATCTCTGGTGATTGTTATTAACAGTCTAGGAAAAATGGCAATAAAGATCAATCCCCTACCCAGAAAAGAAACATTAACTGCTTCTTTTATGTCTTCTACAGTGAGTGACCAGCTACAGTTTCAAATGATCCCCAGATGTTTATTACTACTTGTGTTCAAAAGCAGCTTATGTTTTCTCTAGAGTAGCTACACCATGTTGGATATTTCTGGTTATCCTGCAGGTAGTATCTTGTCCTCTGAAGAAAAAGTAAAGGTCAAACAGAAATCCTGTGTGGCATAGAAGTCCCCAGTGAAAAATAAACCGAGGATGGTCTCTTACCAACTGAAACTATGACTCTCCATGCTCAACAAAACATTCAAGGAATTCCTACAGAGAGGGGTATGTGACCATTACAAGCTTTTCACCTAATTAGAGAAAGATTTAAAGAATAATCACTGAGGTCTCTCACAAAAACCATGTTATTTTTCTGGTTCTTTACAGCAATCTTTAGTCTTACTCGGAGCTCAGACTTCTCCCTCATTCCCTCCTATCTAGCATCCTTTCTTCATGTGGTCACAAATTTCTGCGACTTTGGCAATAACTGTCATACACATTCACTGAGCGGCTGAGCATGATTCCCTGTAGTGAGGCCTATTTTCTCTTTCTGAGCTGAGGAGATGGGGGCAGGGCTGACTGGTTAGAGAGCAGCTGCACACCAGAGGCAGAAAGGCATTTTCTTAAGTGTGGGAAGTGATCACATTATTTGCCTAATCTCAGGCTTGTGAATCATTATGTCAGACAATGCCAGCAAGTCACAGCTGAGGAGCTCACAGAAACTCTAGTGGACTCTTTCAAAGCTGATAGACTGCCTCCAGAATCTCTGTCACTTTTATTGAATTTAAAATCTCTATCTTATGCAGCTATGAAGATAGCATGGATGGAAGTATACAGGGATCAGTACTGTTCAAACAGATATCAGGATCAGTGTAGCATAATGAGGAATTGGTATCAGGCGGTATCTATTATGTACCTAGAATGAGGAGACGCCTGTTGTCTGTTCTGTTATTCTTGGTCTGGTCTCTGAAGGCACTGTGACCTGGCTAAGTTCACTCTTTTTCCATGTCTTCCATCTCAGTTAAGACCCAGAAAAATGGAGCAGATCAGACATCCAATTTAAAAATGAAGGACACACACACACACAAAAAAAAAAGTAACCTCAGGAAATTGCAGTACAGACAACTTAATCTGATTTAATGGGAAAATGCCTGGAAAAATTATTGCAGTCAATATTCGGGCACCTACAGCACTTGTAAGCAGAAAACAAAGAGTTATCAAAAACTGGTACCCTAGCACACTTTCCTTCATTTACAACTAGCCTGGTGAAGAGTGGGAGGATTACTATGTAAATTTGCATGGCATAACAAAGCTTTTGACACAGTCTAATATTAAGTCTCAAAAGCAAACTGGGAGAGATACTCAAGATTAAACAACAGATGCACAGTTGTTGAGGAAAGACAGACTACGAAACTAGTTGCAGTAGCTGACTTATACACAAAGGGATACCAAACAGGACATTCTGTTTTGTGTACATGGTGTACATATGACAGTATATTACAACATTAGCAAACAGCAATTACATTTTTAACAGTAATGAACAAGGTCACAAAAATGGCTTCCAAAGCACTTAATTTTCTAGAAACAGTTAACATGACAAAATGGATTCTTTTCTTGAATTTAAAATACAGTCTTTATTGCCCTTTATTATTTTTTCTGATCAGAAGGTTGTTTCTTAGACGAAACATGGATAAGCGTAAATCAGACTTCCAAGTTTTACAGTTTACCATGTCAGTTAGTCCTGCGGTCAGTAAAAGTTAGCTCCATTAAGGAAAATCCCATGTGTTATTGGCAAGTCAGGTAATCAGGAATCACAGTAAGGGGGCATGATTGCAACATTCTGCTTCTTACATATAGATTACTCTCTAACGCCCCAGAGAACAACTGCAGGGAGATACTCTGTTCTTACACCACTGAAAAATGAATTTTTTTTTAGAGATTAAGGAGTGCTTATATATTACACAAAGAGAAAGTAAGTTGGTTACTAAACTTGACCCTTATGAATTTAAGAATTTTGATATCTAGAAAGAGCACCAACACAAGTTTCACTTGGTCATATCACTAAAGAAAACTGGCCAGCTCATGCTGCTGTTATGAAGAACTACAATGGCTGCAGAGCCTCTCAGCAAACGACTCACTCCATGGCTGGGCTACTGTGCCCTTGGAAATGTAGACTTCCCTACTCATTCTCAGAGATGACAGTGAGCAGATAGGCAAATAATTGCTTTTCAAATATTTGTATTGTTTTCCTTTTAAAGGCCGTTACATTATAGCAGATTACTCCACCGAGCCAGCATGGGTATTACTATAAAATTGACAGCTAACACCCTGAGTAAACATTGGAATCAAAATTTATATTTTTTCCTTGAAAGTATTGGTAATATATTATTAATCTTAGATACACTATTTATATATATATATATATATAAAAATATAAACCACCTATAACTATACCTAATGCCATACATCTAGTATACTATATAAAGTATGAATCGATTACGAGAATAGAACTCTCTCATTCTTTCATCCCTCCACCACTGACTTTTCAAAAATGCCAAATAATGAGTGAGTTTAGTCCACCTAAACTTATGAACATAACAGCAACTAACAGAAAAATGGAAGAAATAAAAAAAAAACAAACAACCAAACCAAACTTACTGCAGACCTTGTATTTCCCATATGTGTCCAGGCAAAGTCACTGTGGAAAAATCAGCTTCAAGAAATTCAATAGAGGCTGCATTCTGTTAATGGGATATTAAACTGTTTGAGTACTTGAGTTTCACACATGTGGCTTCCCACTGAAAGCAACATCAAAACCAAACATTAATTGTTAGTATTTATGAAAATAGATTAAAAATAAGGATGGAGAAATGAAAAATGTCTTATAAGTTAGACAATGTTTATAACGCTAACAGGTAATGTAACAGGCAAGAAACAGGAATGTGTGCTGTTAGGCTCAGAACACAAACATAGCAAGATTAAAAATAATAAGAACAATTTTCATTCTGCTTCTCTTTCCTTTCCACCTGTTCTAATTAGTCCCTGATGATGTGAAGGCTTAGCTTTACTAATGCTTAGCCCCACTGAAAGTAATTAATGATGATAAAACTAAGCACAATCCAAGAGCTTTAAACAGTTTATTATCTAAAGAATCTAACAATTTTGTCATTATTATAGCTAGATAAGTAAAAACAGAAGATCATGTGATACAAAGCATTAAAATTTCTTACCTTCTCAGTACACACTACTCCTTTCTATCTCTTCTTGTGAGAAACACTGCCCAAAGTCTGCATGAATAGCAGAGATAAAAAGAAGAAATACCCCAAATCATGCTAGGACTCAAAATCAATCCGTTATACCTGATACAGTATAAAAGCACCTGATCCTAATTTCAGCGCAATTATTCTGATTGAGCATTCAACTGAGCTGGACTTCTCCTTTTAAGTAAAGTGAAGATGCTAGTTTGATTTGATTGGATCAGATCATATGGAAATTTTACATATATTGTTCAAGTATTTCTTTCATGCCAAATAGGCAGGCCTAAAATTGACTTCTCCAGTCATGTGTGATGGCCAAAATGAACCAAGTTGTTAAGTCTGTAGGATCACACCCAAAATACTATCTGAAAAGTATTTTGAACAGACTCCATAATTTTGTTGTGAGGCTTCCACTGTCTTTATAGTGTAAAAGGAAACCTGGCTGAATTTGACTATTCTTTAGTAGGAATTTTGTCAGATGGACTTAGAGAGTTACCTTACAAACAGTCTAACTGCTGTTGCTGCACACACCACAGCTTCCACCTGATAGCCAGTTTTGGATAGCCCTGTGTTCTCTCCTTCCTACTGCATCAGAGTTGTCATTTAGACAACACAGCTTGGTTTTGGTACTTGCCTAAAGGGCTTTGAAATTTTAGTATTACAAGAGCATCCAACGAACATATTCTGCAGTGTATGAAATAATTTGACCTCATTATCTTTGCTGATACTGAAAACGTATTAGGATGGCCCTTGCATCCAATAATGTGTTCCTAGTGGGAGCAGGTAGATTCGAATCAGACTGTCTTAACACAGCACAGTTCTTCCAATCAGTAGCCTGGCCCAACATAAAGCTGCCCAGCATAAAGCTTTATTCTGCTGCTAAAATGTTACACAGGCAAACATTTAATTATGAACAGAACAGCACATAGTTCATATGCGAAACATTTTCAGCTGTTAGCATGTAAGTGTTAATAATACCGGATTACTATTAGTTACGCTTTTCTTCAAACTGAACTGTGAATTAACTTATTTAATTATTCCCGACCACGTACATCTTACTTTTATGTCAAAATCATGTTATTTACTGATATATCTCACCCAGCTTGTCAAAAGCAGCTGGGAAGGCTCTGAAATACATACATTACAGACAACAGCCTTCTGATGTGAAGAAGCCAATCTTCCCCACAGAGAAACCTGAAAAAAAGTGCATTGTTGATTCTCTATTTGCTGAGAAGGGGCACATTTGTAAGTCTAAGAATTGAATTCAACCTGGAATCTCTCTTTCATAGTCCTGAAATGGAATTGTGAGTGGACACTAAAATATCCATCTTAAAACTATGCTGACAATTTGGTATTGTGGCTTGCTGAGAAAAAAATTGTAGAAAAGCTGGAAAGCAATTTCACTAATTTTCACACTGTTTCTCCTATGTGTGGTTTACTTTATTTCAAGGGTTCTTTTCCTCCATTCCCAAGTCTTTCACCTTTCTTTTTTAGCACTTTAAAAGAAATAATTCATTTACTAATTTACATTTCTCTCCCCTTTTTTTCCTGTTTCACTTCCTTCCCACTTTAGCTCAGTGGAAATCAATTTTCAAAATTAGCTAGATGGCTATAGAGAAGTGTCCTGGGTTCAGCAGTAGCAGTCATGTTTTTTTTCCTTTGTGTTAGCTGGTGCAGTGCTGTGTTTTGACTTCCAGTCTGAGAACAGTGTTGGTGAAGCCGATGTTTTCAGTTGTTGCTAAGTGATGTTTACCCTGACCAAGGACTTTGTGAGGCTCATGCTCTGCCAGGGAGGAGGGGAAGCTGTGAGGAAGCAGAGATGGGGCGCCTGACCCGGGCTAGCCAGGGAGGTATTCCATACCACAGCACGTCATGCCTGGGGTGGGGGGTAACTGGGAGTTACCGAGAAGGACACGGGCTTCCGGGTGGAACTCGTTTTCTTGGCCGGTGGTATCGTATTCTCTTCCCTTGTTATTTTCCCTTATCATTGTTGTAGTTGATAGTAGCGGTGGTAATTTGTGTTATACATTGGTTGCTGGACTATTCTTGTCTCAACCCATAGGAGTTGCACTCTTTCGATCCTCCTTCCCGTTCCTCCGGGAGCGGGGAAAGGGAGAACCCCGGTGGGGGCGGGCGGGGAACAGACCTCGATTGTTGTCAGCTCGGCACCACTCACTGGGAGTGAGTGAACAAGTTACCTGACTGGGTTTAAACCACGACAAGAAGAAAAAATGTGATCAGAGAAAAAATACATATAATAATAGCAAAAAATATTTTGTTTCATCTTTAAGAATTGAAGAAATAGACTCATCATATTAAAATCAATTTCATTGACAGGCTTTTAAAATATTCTGTTGTCTATTTAAAATTGTCTATTGTCAAATTATTAAGACTTTGCTACAAAATACCAATCAGTTCAATTTCAGTTAATTGTGGGACCACTTGGCTAATTGCAACATCAAGGATTTCCCTAGTCCTCACTAGATAGGTTGTCCTAGAAGCAAGACCCACTTAGTTTACACACATGTGCAGGCCACCTGGTGAAGGTATCCAGGGAAGCATAACAGAAACTAGCTTCCACTCATACACCTCAGGATTAAATGGTTAGTAAAAGCTACAAGGCAGGAGTCAACAGTCTCTTCCTGCCCCTCAGAATGTTACACCTCATGGCTCTTCATAGGAATTAAGATACAAGGTCTTCATTCACCCTTCAATCAGATAAGGCAAACACACATCTTTAACTGGGTGTGACAGGAATAGGACTTAATCATATGCATATAATTAAAAATGGACTTAAGGACTTCCTAGAATAAGACCAGGTTCTGACAAAACATCCTTCTGTTTGCCTGTCACCAGGAAAGGTGATTACAACTCTAAGGTATTATTAAAGCTGCTGAGACTGTGGGGTTTTTAAAATTTTCTTTCATGTTCAAAGTTATTCAGGTGTCTTTTTTAGGTGTTATTTTTGTACAAATTAGCGTGTGTTTTCCATCTGAATTTTCAATGAGACTGTAGTTGCAGTGTAACCTCAACCTTTTTGTATTTTTTTTTCTTTTTTTTTTAATTACTTAGCACAGATTTTAAGATAGGAAATAATAACAAGCTTATTGGGCTTGAAGACAATCCCTAGTGGTACAGACTTTAAGTGAGCTATAGCTGTTAAGATGTCAGTGATATAATTCCCCACAAGTGAAAGCATAGCCAGAGAGCATACTTAACTCAAAGTAAAATAATGGTTAAGATAAATATCCGGGGATCAGTAAAATCTACTGTTTCTAAAATTAATCTTCTTTATGAAAGAAGGCTATGAGAAGCACTCATCTGTCAGCCTGACCCAGTCTCAAGGGAGGTGTGTTGCCTAATAGGCGCATGGATCAGGGATGTTGCAGAGAGGCTGCCTGCTCTAGTAAGCCCCACTGACTATTATGGGCTTCTAGTGACCCATGTGAGTGTTAGTGATATAGATGGCAGTAGCCTGGAGAACATAAAGAAGGACTACAGAGCCCTGGGAGAGGGGGTTAGAGGCTCTGGAGCTCAGATAGTCTTTTTGCCAATTCTTCAGGATAAAGGAGAGGACCTTAAAAAGGCTAGGAGTATTGGCCAGGTTAATAAATGGTTAGAATGGTGGTGCCATAGTCAGGGGTTTCGGTGTCTTGAACATGGGACCCAAGTTTGTACGCCAGGTCTAGTGGGGGCTGGTGGAGCTGGTCTGATGAAGAAGGGAAAGAGCAGTTTTGGTAGGAGGCTTGCCAGACTGGTCAAGGAGGCTTTAAACTAGATGTGTTGGGGGAGGGGGGCATCATTCCATCCCAACACACCCAGACAGTTACCAGCACCTATAATAAATGTTCCGAGCAATGTAGATATATTCCAGCCGCTCCAGCCAATGAGCCGGCTTCATTTGGAGCTCAGCTCAGATGCCTCTATACAAATGCCTGTAGCATGGGGAACAAACAAGAGGAATTAGAGATGTGTGCATGTCTACCGGGGTATGATATAATAGGCATCACAGAAACATGGTGGAATGGCTCCTATGACTGGAGTGTTGGAATGGAAGGTTACAGGCTCTTTAGAAAAGACAGGCCTGGCAGGTGGGGAGGGGGAGTTGCCCTTTATGTTAGGGATAGGCTGGAGAGTATGGAACTCTGTCTGGGGACAGGAGAGCAGTCAACGGAGAGTTTGTGGGTCAGGGTTAAAGGGAAAACAGCTATGGGAGACATTACTGTGGGGATCTGTTACAGACCGCCTGACTGAGAGGAATCTGTGGATGAAGCACTCTATAGACAGATAGGAACAGCCTCAGGCTCACAGGCCCTTTTTCTCATGGGTGACTTCAACCACCCTGACATCTGTTGGAGCGACGATACGGCCTGGCACAAGCAATCCAGGAGGTTCCTTGATTGTGTGGAAGACAACTTCCTTCTGCAAGTAATAGAGGAGCTGACAAGGAGAGGTGCCATGCTTGACCTCGTGCTCACCAACAGGGAAGGGCTGGTTGGAAAAGTGACGCTCAAGGGCAGCCTTGGATGCAGCAATCATGAGATGGTCGAATTTGAGATCCTCAGGACAGTGAGAAGAGCATGCAGGAAGCTCGCTGCCCTGGACTTCAGGAGAGCAGACTTTAGCCTCTTCAGGAACCTGCTTAGGAAGGTTCCATGGGATACAGCCCTAGAGGGCAGGGGGGCCCAAGACTGTTGGATGTTATTCAAGGGTCACCTACTGCAAGCTCAGGAGTGTTGCATCCCCACTAGAAGGAAGTGCAGCCGGAGGGCCAGGAGACCTGCTTGGATGGATAGGAGCCGCTGAGAAAAATTCGAAGGAAAAAAGAGGTTTATAAAACATGGAAGTAAGGACAGGCGGCCTGGGAAGAATACAAGGATGTTGTCTGGGAAGCTAGGGCCAGGTTAGGAAAGCTAACGCCCAGTTAGAATTAAACATGGCTAGGCCTGTTAAGGATAAGAGGAAGGGATTCTATAGGTAAGTAGCAAATAAAAGACAGACTAGGGACAACATAGGCCCCCTCCGGAATCTATCAGAACTGGCTACCTTGGATTTGGAGAAGGCTGAGGTTCTGAATGACTTCTTTGCCTCGGTCTTCACTAGCAAAGGCTCTGACCACACCACCCAAGTCTTGGAAGGCAGACACAGGGACTGTGAGAATGAAGACCTTGTGCCCACTGTAGGAGAGGATCTGGTTCGAGAAAACATCTTAAGAACTTGAATGTTCACAAGTCCATGGGTCCTGATGAAATCCATCTGCAGGTCCTGGATGAGCTGGCAAATGAAGTTGCTAAGCCACTATCCATCATACTTGAAAAATCATGGCAGGCAGGTGAAGTTCCTGACAACTTGAAAAAGGGAAATATAACCCCCATTTTCAAGAACAGGAAAATGGATGACCCAGGGAATTACAGGCCAGTCAGTCTCACCTCTTTGCCTGGCAAAATCTTGGAGCAGATTCTCCTGGAAGGCATGCTAAGGCACATGAAAATCAACAAGGTGCTTGGTGACAGCCAGCATGGCTTCACTAAGGGGAAATCCTGCCTGACCAATTTGGTGGCCTTCTATGATGGGGCTATGGAACTGATGGACAGGGGTAGAGCAGCTGATGTCATCTACCTGGACTTGTGCAAAGCGTTCAACACTGTCTCACACGACATCCTTCTCTCTAAATTGGAGAGAGATCAATTTGATGGATGGACCACTTGATGGATAAAGAACTGGCTGGATGGCTGCACACAGAGTCAATGGCTCAATGTTCAGCTGGAGACCAATAATGAGTGGTATCCCTCAGGGATCGGCGTTGGGACTGGTCTTGTTCAACATCTTTGTCGGTGACATGGACAGTGGAATTGAGTGCACCCTCAACAAGTTTGCTGATGACACCAAGCTGTGTGGTTCGGGTGATATGCTGGAGGGAAGGAATGCCATCCAGAGGGACCTTGACATGCTTGTGAGGTGGGCTGATGCCAGCCTTATGAAGTTTAACCATGCCAAGTGCAAGGTCCTACACCTGGGTTGGAGCAATCCCAGGCACAGCTACAGGTTGGGCAAAGAAGAGATTCAGAGCGGCCCTGCGGAGAAGGACTTGGGGGTGTTGGTCAATGAGAAAATGAACATGAGCCGGCAGTGTGTGCTTGCAGCCCAGAAAGCCAACCATATCCTGGGCTGCATCAAAAGGAATGTGACCAGCAGGTAGAAGGAGGTGATCCTGCCCCTCTACTCTGCTCTTGCAGACCTCACCTGGAGTATTGTTTGCATTTCTGGTGTCCTCAACATAAAAAGGACATGGAACTGTTGGAACAAGTCCAGAGGAGGCCAAGAGAATCGTCAGAGGACTGGAGCACCTCCCATATGAGAGGTTGGGGCTGTTCTCCCATAAGAGAAAGTTGGGGCTGTTCAGCCTGGAGAAGAGAAGGCTGCGTGGAGACCTCATGGCAGCCTTCCAGTATCTGAAGGTGGCCTATAGGGATGCTGGGGAGGGACTCTTCATTAGGGACTGTAGTGATAGGACAAGGGGTAATGGGTTCAAACTTAAACAGGGGAAGTTTAGCTTGGATATAAGGAAGAAGTTCTTTCTTGTTAGGGTGGTGAGGCACTGGAATGGGTTGCCCGGGGAAGCTGCGAATGCTCCATCCCTGGTGGTGTTCAAGGCCAGGTTGGACAGAGCCTTGGGTGACATGGTTTAGTGGGAGGTGTCCCTGCCCATGGCAGGGGGTTTGGAATTAGATGATTTTAAGGTCCTTTCCAACCCTAACTATTCTATGATTCCTATATATCCCATTAGTCCAAATATCGTAAGTATGGAAAAACTAAGGACTCCACAGTGGCTAATGGAATACTCTGTAAGTGGGCAAAGCAGCTGCCACAGTTGACTTCCCAGACTTTTCTCCACTCTTCTCAAGGGGAGGGGGACAAGGAAAAACTAGGGCAACTGTTGTTGTCACATGATCAGTGCTTAATACAACAGCCAGCTAGCAGTGTCTTGGCCCTTTGTACATAGAAACCCCT
Source organism: Pezoporus occidentalis (assembly GCF_034315485.1). Classification (NCBI taxonomy): domain Eukaryota; kingdom Metazoa; phylum Chordata; class Aves; order Psittaciformes; family Psittacidae; genus Pezoporus; species Pezoporus occidentalis. The sequence continues at coordinate 384,835 of NW_026914885.1, forward strand.
GCATCCCACCCCAGACAGGGGTGCTGCACAAAAAAGTTATGATATCCTCTTTCAAAATTGAGAAGTGGTGATGTGCATCTTTGCACGTGTCTCTATTTCCTTCACCATAGGTTTATGATACAACATAAGAAAGCACACATACACGTGTATGTATATATATATATACATGCACACACAAACTGACTATTCAGGTTGAATACTTCAATTAATAGCAGTTGCACCAAAGCAGCAACCATGCAGCAAGGACAATTCACCTTCCTTGGAGTTATTCAAATGATGTGTATATGTGGCACTTAGCGACATAGTTTAGAGGTGGACTTGGCAGTGCTCGGTTAAAGGTTGGACTCGACTATCATAAGGGTCTTTTCCAACCTAAATAATTCTATTATTCTATGACCATTCACACCAGAAAAAAAAAAGCAAACACATAAGATACAGACATATTCTGATAGAATAATTTCTCATTGCTGTTTTACCTGATTTTTCTCAAATGCATGGAGCTTTAGATTTACTGTTATTTTTTCAATATTACAGATTATTTGCTGGTTCCAGTTGCACTTAATTAAGAAAGTAACATTTTAACACACTCCATGTGCTAGAAGAGTCAAATCCACATTATTTCACATTAATTCCCTGCACCCTGCATTTTCTCATCAGTGAAAAGCTCAGTAGCATAAATTTTGCCCTGGAAAAATGAAATATTAGAGCTTTACATGAACTCTTTACTGATTTAACATCTCTCTTGGGCTGATCTCTTGACTCTTCTAGTAAGGAATGGCTAAAGGGCGTAAGTGCTCTTGCAGAGGCTACTTGAATGACAGTGTTTGTCTCCCTGACTCATTCCATCAGGACACATTCCTGCGCAGGTTTATTTTTCTGCTGCAATTTTTATCTTACACAGGGTAAAAACTGCTGGTCACCCAAGGTCTTAATAAGTTTAACAATGTTTTCAGCAGCGATGTAATGTTGTATTTGAAAACACAGTATCTCCCCACTTTCCATTTAATGCTGTTCTACACAAAAAAAGTCAACTGACCTCTTCATGCAAACACAACTGCAAAGGCATCCAAAACTTTTGTTGAAGGCCACCTACCTTTTCCATGAGTTATCAGAAACAAAACAAGTAGCCTATTTAAAAGTGAGTAACAATGAATGGCTGTTCTGGGCTGGGAAAGGTTTACATACATCCTCACAGTTCTCTTTATTCAGAGCTTGTAAATAATAGCCTGCATGCCCTGCAGCCACTAATTTAGCACCATGTTGTGACTCCCTCTTTTCCTCTCCATTTGCCTCAAGCAAAGTCAAGTTCTAGTTCTAGTGACCTTTTTCTTGGCCAATACATATGGAACTGGTTTGTGTGACCTCAGTACTGTTTTGCACAAAGCACTAACTATGTTGTACAAAGCAAATATTACAGTTTGTTGACCATAAAATTCCTATGACTGGGCTTAAGTTGGTTTGTCTATGCATTGCTGAATACCTAAAAGTAGGACTAAGTTTTCTTGAAAAGGAAAACATTTTGTTTAGTTAAGGTGCAAAACATTGCTAATTCAGGCGCTATTCTGCTGCTATGGTGAAAAAAGGAAATCTTTAAGGAATGAAAAAAATTCTGATATTTAACAGTTCTTGGGTTTTCTCCTCAGGCGGGATTCTTGTAAGATGAAGACAGCGTCCCTCAAAGGCTATACGCACAACAACAAGTAGTTAAACCACCTGTAACACTCTATGTTTTTTCACACAAAAGAGAACATCTGGTGGTCAGAACAGATAATACATACAGAAGGAAATATCTCTCTTACATAGACTGTTTACAAAGCCACTTCTGAAATTTTAAATATTGTTCTGAATGCCTTGCTTACTTTTCCAGGAGAGATGTCGCCTTCCTGTGCTAACACAAGACAGATTGCCACAGAACACCAGCTGAGTGCTAACATTTGCTCTTTATGACATATCCCTCTACAGACTAGACCAAATTCTGCTTTCCTTCTTATTTTGGCAACTACAGTATAAGTAACAGTTGCACAGTGTCACTGTGAATCACAAGTTTTGCTTATGATCGCTAGAATGCAGCTCACATTAGACCACTTTTCTTCCTTAATTCTGTAATCCCCATGGTTTATCATCTAGAGATACACAGCGTGTATAGCTAACAAAACCCAAGCAGCTCTTACCACGCATCTCATTTTCCCTTCACATATATGAAACACTCCTGAAGAGTTTATACAAACAAAAGAAAATCTTTCCTTGTACTCTTTTCTCATCTGGGCCTCCTGAAATGCAAAGTGCAAAATTAAATTCCCACAAACAGTAAAACAGTCCATTGCTCTTCCTGCACCCTGCTATTTCACATGCACACAATGTGGTAATTGCTTTTGCTTGACTTGTTCAAACAGCCATTTTCATGACGTGACAGCTAGGGTACTAATATATTTATGCTCCTTGTAATCGGCCAGCACTGCTTGTAATTAGGTGCAAAGTTAATTAAGTGCAATACATCTAATAACTGCCTGCCAGTAATAGTAAAGTTTGATTTAGTACATGAACTGTCAAGGTGTCAGAATGGTGTGTTAAAAAAATAAGTTGCGAACAGAAAAACAATCCTGCCACAAGCCACAGAAAAGCACTGAGACAACGAGACAGTTGAGAAAAGGAAAAGACACTCAGTATTTCTGACACTATGAAATGACCCCACCCGCATGTTGGTAAGTTGCATCTTGCTTTATTGAACATCAAATTTTAATATACTTTTACTTATAAGCCAATATCATCTTCTATAGACAACCCTTCCCCTTAAAAGCTATACATATGGTATAGATTTTTTTTACATCTGTAAACGTCAGTAAAAGATTTAATTAAAAAAAATAAAATGCATAAAGAGGGTTATGAAAAGAACCATGAAAGCCCATACAGTCATATTTCATGTTTAAAGATCTGCTTTTATTTGTTTCTTTTATTGCACAAGATGCAGCTTTTCTTCTAGTGAACTTAAGAGAACATTATGCATATTCCAAGTATTTAGATTTATATTTAATACCAGCATAAATAATTATGCTGTAGTTGTCTGTGCTTTAGTTAATTTCAATTCTTTACTAGGGAAAAAACTATGCTGTTCATGGCTTTATTCACTAGAGGATATCCTTTCTCCAAACCAGTTTCAAACTTCCTGATTTCAACTGTTTACTTGTACCTTTACTTATCTCCAGTTTTCTTGAAAACCATCTTCTCTCGTAATGAGTGATCATCCCTTCTCCACAAGCACATGACTTTTCCAGCTCCATATTCTTCTTCCTTAAATTCAACCTTGGATAGCTCAAATGTTCCCTTCACCTCCTTCCCTGTACGATATGAACTGAAAATGTTCTCTTCCTCATGCTAGGCAGTCAGAGCAGGTCTCAATAAAAGCACACCTGTTCAGCAGGGAAGCACAAAAAGAACAAATGAGACAAGTTCTATACATAGACTAATTTAGGACTAGGTGTACATTATATTAGAAGTTAAAGTGAGCACAAATTATGACATATGTATGTACCACAGCAGCACAAAATGTATGCATAGTTCAATAACACTTTATTAATACGGAGGTATGAAGCTCGGAAAATTACCTGTATAAAATACCAAGAGGGAAAGCATGGACAATGCTCTGAATTTTTTTTAGGCCAGTAGATGCAAATAAATTGATGGAATTTGTACTCATATAGGATAGCCCCAAACCCTGAGAAATAAAACTAACATCAAGGACAACATTGCTACTTCCAAAGCAATCACCAGTAAAGCTTGCTTTCTGAAACACTTCACAAAAATCAATATCAGATAAGATAATCTTTCTGGCTAGTTGTTATCAACTGATATTTGATAAAGGAATTTATGCTCCAGATTGACATGAAATTAATAATGCTTGTTGTGTGGTGCCCAATGACAAAGGTAAATGCTAATAGCTCTGAAATCCTGATGATTGCCAAAGTACTCTTCCGAGCTTTGATTAGTGCTTGTGTTGTGTAATTATGCTTTTCTATAATTACTGTGAATTACCATCATGATATTATTATTCTCATATTTTTTATTCCTCTGAAATTCTCAAAACTTCCTGCAGCTAAAAATGGATTTCATTTGCATTATCACAGGCTTTGATTGTTTAATGAAAAATAATTCCATGCAGACTCTCATGTTAAATTGTCCATTTAAAATTTTCCTGTTAATCTAGACTATGTTGAAGTGTCCCTTCTTTCATTTATCATTTGCCTTTATCACAGTCACTGCCCCCCCCCCCCCCCCCCTCTTCATGCTACCTTTTGGAGAGAAGAAGAAAAAAGAAAAACATTTTTGGTCACATCCCTGTCTTCTGCCTGGAAGCCGTTTTTTCTGCATGTTGTCCCTTTTCCTTACAATTCCGTATTTGGAAAGCTTAAAAATGCCAGGACTTTTCAGCAAAATGTGGTTACTATGCTAAAAATACAGTTTTTCTGCTTGCAGCAGGCTCTACAGAAGGCTACCTTGGACTTGTCTAAGTCTCAGAACTATGCCCTAAGCAAGTGAGATACTCAAGGGTCATCCTTGTCTATGTCTGAGGGCTACTGGGTATTTCCTTCAGAAATTAAAAAAAACACAACAAAGAAATAAAAATAAGCCATTCATTTGCATTGTCTTATTTTTGCCCATCGTTAAACATTAACTGATTCTCTTTTTCCTTTTTCAGTAATTTTACAGAACATCTGACGTTTTACAAAGCAATAAGGGTTTTGAGGGCTTCCAAAAGCCTTGCTCCATGGCAGCTTGCGAAACCTAAGTGCAACTATGCTGGGGGGGTGGAAACACTCAACCATGTACTAACAATGCTATAATTAAAATGTAGTTTAAACCATGATCAAGGCTAATCTTCAATGAACCTTCTTAGGAGCAGAAAGTAAAGAGCAATTGATTTAGGTTTCTGGATAACAGATGCATTTCAAAATGCATTTAGTACCAGAACCATTCAAAAGCCAAGTTGCAAAAATTGTGGGAAATGTGGATTTTTAAGAGCATATAGGAGCCTTTCTCAGATGCAATGAGTTTAATAATTTAAAAAAAAACAACCAGATAGACATGACCTGCAAAATTAAACAGTATGAAGATAGCCAACAACCTAAAGGTCATCTGAAATTTTAAATACTTCTTCCTACATATATAACTTCTGCATAAAGTGTGTTTATGTTTAAATAGATGGACGAAAGGAGATAGATCTATTCTTCAGAATATACTGAAATTCAGCTTTTTCTTGGTTTACATACAAAGTTTTTAAATCTCTATTGCAACAAGACTGGAAAAATCTTGTGATTCTTCTATAGTTTTGACAGTCTTAAGGTCTGATTTGTGTGTTTCTCAGTCTAGCTCAAGTTTACCATCATTTTGCTGACTCGACATTAAAAGCCTTCACTGCGATATTTCTACTAAGAGTAATTCAGTTATCTTTTAAATAGCTTTTTTGAGCTATTTTGTGATGTATTCACAAATGCTAGACTAGAAGATGGTCTAGATAACTGAACTTTTGTGTTTTGCTACACACAGAATATTATTTTGTTATTCTGCCTCCCTCATTTCTTTCCAATCTTTTTCAACTGGTTCCATTTTCACACCATATATGCACCTGATTTTTCTCTCTCACACGAATCTCCTGCGCAAAATGCTAATATAACATGTGCAGTCACAATTTCACACTTATAATAGTCAAACAGGTTCAAAGTTAGAGTAGGTTTGACCTTGCCTGTATATATACTTGAGGACATGGAAGCCTGAATAAGACAAAGGAAAGTAAACTTTTTTTTTTAATCTCATATAAAGATACTTCTAAAGTTTTTTTTTTCCTCCCCCATTTTCTCCGTGGATAATAACAAACGGAAATACTCCATCTGTAACTTTATTGTGATGTGTGGAATATTGAGCACACATTGAACATCTGTGGGTTGCATCTTTCAAAGCAGTACTCCCTCAGTAAGATTTCGTAATGACAGCTAAGGAACGCTGGTTTTTGAAGCAGCAATGTACACACAGGATACCTGGACTTCTTTTCATTTGTTTGTCAGCACTGTGAACCTGTTCTCAGTATTTCATAGATGAACCTTTGTTCCACCATGGTGTGTACACATCCTGATAAGCATGTGCTACACTGCCATCTCTAACATGGCCTAAATACTGGTTCCATGTTTCCAAAAGCAGCTAGGGCTACGAAGTGAATGACCATGGCAGTGACACTGATAGTAAGATTAGTATATAGTACACTTTCATCCCAGTCTGCTTCATACCAGCTTTACTTGAAGTCACACTCTATTAAGAAGGGCTGTTATTTTTAGATGCCCAAAATAAGGTTACACAAACAAGCAGGAACAAGTCATGCATTGTGCATCGACCTTGCCAATAAGCCAACCTTCTGCAACTGGAACCAGTATAATGTGGGCAGTGAAGGCTGTAAGATTTGCATGAAAAAGAGTTTGCGAATGAGCTCTGAGGCTTTGGTGCTTGGGAAGCACTGGGGTGATGAGTTGGAATGTTGAAGGACAGAACCTCAGGAGGATGGGCCAGGATGTAGTCCTGGCAGGAATCTCAGTTGTAGGCCAGAGATTGTGGGGGTTGTGAAAGGGTCTGCAACATTGTGATTGGACTATTTACCTGGAGAGTTTCACAGTGGCCAGTGAGATTGAATGTTATATGTATGTGCAGGTTGGGAAAGTACCGAACAGGGGAATAAAAAGGGTTGGTGGTGATGTGCAGATAAACTCCACAACTCATTAAAAGTTGTAAAGTAGGTATGCTTTTTATTCAGCGCTGAGACGCACGGGGATAATTCCTCAAAGTCATACGTGCCTCAGTGTTGTTTTCCTCTACATTTATTCTCTAAAGTTATATTATTCATAAGGTTGCACAACACGCCTATACATATTCATGTCCTATCCCCGCTTCATATTATAATGAGCCAGAAGGTCCTTTGCGCCTGCGCAGTGCCCTCTCTGGTCATGGGCAGGGGTCTCAAGATGAAGCAAATGAGTCTTCCTCCTGTGGGTAGGGGTCCTCAAGATGAAGTAAATGAGTCTTCCTCTTCTTGAACTTTTCACCTTTTAGTCTTCAGTATGGCCTCAGGGTTTGGTCGGTGTCCCAGCCATAAACCCTCTGCTTCTCCCCCTTATCAGTAGATTCAGGCACCTGCTTTTCCTTATCAATAGCTGCTTATCAATAGAACCAAGTGTCTGCTTTTCCTTATCAATAGGACCAGGTGTCTGCTTTTCCTTATCAATAGGACCAGGTGTCTTTGTTCTGCTTAGCAGGCATTTACAACAAACAATACTTTTGTTTAAGCAAGCAAATTCCTCTAACCCCCTTGTACAACCCCCCTGTACAACCCCCTTGTACAACCCCCCTGTACATTGGTCAACCCTCTGCATCAGTGGTAATAAACGAGGATTTGAGTCTCTGCATCATCTTGAGTCTGTGTTGTGAAATGCCACAAATGGCGCCCACCATGTGGAGCATGAAAACCGACTAGCTGTCGATCCGGTGGCGTAGCTCAGCCGAACTGCTTGCTGAATGTAAGCAAAGGTCTACGCTGAAAGGAAGTGAATTCAAACAGTACGGATTGCGTCTCGCAGGATGGGGGTAAGCGGCTGAGAATTACGGGGTCTGCTTTAACAAAAGAGCAGGGAAATGTTCTAGAAGTTTTTGCTATGATTCTTAAGCAGTATAGGAAATAAGTTGACAAGGAAGAATTGAAAAGTATCCTTCTCTGGGCATCAAAAGTCGATCCTTCTATTGATTCCACTAATATTTATACCCCGGAGATTTGGGATAAATTTGGTGTTAATCTGTGGGACTGTGTTACAAAAAATGATGAAATTGCTGCCACTTTATTGAGCTTGTGGCAAGTTATTTCTGAAACTTTGAAAGTTCATGCCAGCTCACAAGCATAGGGAGCAGAAGAGGCACCTTCAGCTCCCTCACCATTGCCCTCTTTGTTGAACTCTGCTGTGAGATCAAAAAGTCAGTCTGCTGTTGTTGCTCCTGTAGTTCTCCCGCCTGATAATTCTGATGCTGACCTGTATGATCCTTTTGACCTGTGGCCTGTGGATCAGGAAAAAGCACCTGATTTATATACCCCGGATCCTTATGACAAATGTGCAGCTGTAAAGGGAGAAGCAAGACGGGCGGGGGATGCAGATAGATGATTGTGTGCTTTCCGTGTGGTGCATCTGCCGATCAAGACACGCGGTGGGAAGGTCTCTCCTATGCTCTTACCAAAGATTATCAGGCGAACGGTGACGGACCATGGACTTGGAGCCCCATATACAACTCATTTGATACAGTCTCTCTGTGATACTGATGTGTCTGAATTTTGTGTTTCAAATATTGTAATTGTGTGAAGTGTGCTTGTGGGATCCCTTGTGTTCGTGTGTGTTGAGAGCAGATGGTGTTCTGTGTATTTTTTGTTGTCGGGTTCGCGTAAAAGTTTTTAATGGGGGCGTGTTAAAAAGGCAGTGAGGCCCCTTTAGTTATTTGATAACCATGTTCAAAAGAAGCTGCCCTCCGATTTGGCTCCCAGCGCTCCACCAGTGGAGCGGCCAGGATGCACACAGGAGCCCTGGAGTGAAGAAAAAAAAACAACCACCCTTTCAATCTATTGAAGTATTGGGGCAGTTTGTAGAAACACTACAAACAAAGCCTAAAGAGAGCCTGCAACATGCTGTGTGCGTGGGAGGAGCCCTGCTTAGTGTGTTTAAGGTAACCTGGCGGTGAATCCAGGACTTGGAGGAAAAGACTGGTTGAAACAATAACTGCTAACTGAAAAAGCAAGAGGGGTAGCCCAACCACAAGCTTTATCAGCTGCCACCGAAGCAGCATCAGGGCGGCAGAAGAAGAAAAAAAACCCAAGAAGAGGCAGACCTGAAAAAGGAAGGAGCCAACGCAGCTCCTGTGTTTCCAACCGGCCTGGCCCTTTAACCGAGGGTAATGACACACAAACTCCTTGATTGTTAACACTTTGCAGTTTACTTCTGCAGCTGCTTCACATTCCTTCTGCACCAGAATGCCTCTGCTTTAAGGAACACTAACCTGTATTCTCAAGAACTGATAACCTGGGGAAGGGGTTATATTTGTGTCCTCCTACCTACAGGTCCATGGCAGCTGCCTGCAAAGCTTGTCAAGCCTTACCATGAGCTGGACAGATGAGTGGAAAAACTACAGGAGCTGACCATGCATACCCCGAGCAGAATAAGAAAGAGGAAGAGAAAAACAAATGATTGCAAAACATTACTTGGGCAACTGAAAAGTAACAACTTGAATATGTGTGCTTGTAACATAGCTATTAGAGGCTGTGGTTTTGTGTATAAACCACCTGTATTTACTAGCCAGTTGCTAATAAGAATTGTACGGATTTGTCACTTGTAAAAGAGATGTTAGAGCATGCAAATCTGCAGCAGCTGCTAGAAAATGCTAAAGCAAAAGCTAGAAAGATTCTAATACAATGGTAGTGTTATAAAGCAGGTATTGACAGTAGATACATAAAATAAAAAAGGGGGAGTTCAGGGTTAACTCCTGTCGTGGTTTAAACCCAGTCAGGTAACTTGTTCACTTACTCCCAGTGAGTGGTGCCGAGCTGACAACAATCGAGGTCCGTGTCCCACCCCCCCACCAGGGCTCTCCGCTTCCCCGCTCCCGGAGGAACGGGGAGGAGGATCGAGAGAGTGCAACTCCTACGGGTTGAGACAAGAATAGTCCAGCAACCAATGTACACAAATCACCACCGCTACTATCAACTACAACAATGATAAGGGAAAATAACAAGGGAAGAGAATACGATACCACCGGCCAAGAAACGAGTCCCACCCGGAAGCCCGTGTCCTTCCGGGTAACTCCCAGTTACCCCCCACCCCGGGCATGATGTGCTGTGGTATGGAATACCTCCCTGGCTAGCCCGGGTCAGGCGCCCCATCTCTGCTTCCTCACAGCTTCCCCTCCTCCCTGGCAGAGCATGAGCCTCACAAAGTCCTTGGTCAGGGTAAACATCATTTAGCAACAACCGAAAACATCGGCTTCACGAACACTGTTCTCAGACTGGAAGTCAAAACACAGCACTGCACCAGCTAACACAAAGGAAAAAAAACATGACTGCTACTGCTGAACCCAGGACATTATCCACCCCTTATTCCATACCATTCACGTCGTGCTCAGATCCCACATTTTCAATACACCATCGCTGCACGGGCAGCCGGGGTGCCAGGAGGAGCTGTGCTTCAGTGCCAATCACTTCCGAAGCAGCTCGAACCCCTTCATAGGCTGCCAGTATCTCTTTCTCAGTTGGGGTATAGCTGGCCTCAGATCCTTTATATCCCCGACTCCAAAAGCCGAGGGGTCGACCTCGAGTCTCCCCTGGAGCTTTCTGCCAGAGGCTCCAGGTAGGACCGTTCTCCCCAGCTGCAGTGTACAGCACATTTTTTACATCTGGTCCGGTCCGGACTGGTCCAAGGGCTACTGCATGAACTATCTCACGTTTAATTTGCTCAAAGGCTTGTTGCTGCTCAGGGCCCCATTTAAAATCATTCTTCTTCCGGGTCACATGATAGAGAGGGCTTACAATCGAACTGTAATTTGGGATGTGCATTCTCCAGAACCCCACTGCACCCAAGAAAGCTTGCATTTATTTCTTATTAGTTGGTGGAGACATTGCTGTTATCTTGTTGATCACATCTGTGGGGATCTGTCTATGTCCATCTTGCCATTTTATTCCCCAAAATTGAATCTCCTGTGCAGGTTCCTTGACCTTACTCCGTTTTACTAATTCTTTTGGATTTTGCAGTTGTTCAGTAGTGAAATTCCAAAGTACTGGAGGGGCCCACTGACCTAGATACTTGCCCATACTATCCCACACACCCTGCCACTCATGGCTGTCCAGCCTCAGGGAAAATCTCTTGGTCCTCCTACATCGTCGTTTGACCCCAGACAAGACCCGAACCTGACTCTGCTTAACTCTTGAAATCAGTAGTGGGCAAAACACACTCTGTATGCGTGTTAGCATGGTGATTCCCATCACCATCAACAAACAAGTCTCAACAGCATTAAAAGGCCATTCAAAAAATTCAAAACTCTCAAATGTAAATGGTCTGGGGGGACGACTGGGAGGGTAAAAGGATGTCTCCTTCACAGGTTGAGCACCTGAGAAGGAGAAAAAAGATGTGTAATTGCTAAGCACCTCCATCATATACCTCCCAAAGTATAAAGGTGGTGACCACACTGGGAACATAAGCCAGATCAGTTTCATGATCAATGATTCTATTGTATTACAAGTCATTACCATAAAGCACAATGGGACAAAAACCTTAGCCCAAGCCCCACACTTGAAAAACACTAATACAGCAAATACCGGATGGAAGTAAGATACGATATACTGAATCTGTGAGATCAAGAGGAACAACCTTGAGAGCCAATAAATCAGCATTGCGACGAGTGACTATCAATCCAGTCAGATCTGTTGTTATCTCAACCCCTCATGCCCCACGTTGGGCGCCAAAAAGAACTGTCGTGGTTTAAACTCAGGTAACTTGTTCACTCACTCCTAGTGAGTGGTGCCGAGCTGACAACAATCGAGGTCCGTGTCCCACCCCCCCCCCCCACCGGGGCTCTCCGCTTCCCCGCTCCCGGAGGAACGGGGAGGAGGATCGAGAGAGTGCAACTCCTACGGGTTGAGACAAGAATAGTCCAGCAACCAATGTACACAAATCACCACCGCTACTATCAACTACAACAATGATAAGGGAAAATAACAAGGGAAGAGAATACGATACCACCGGCCAAGAAACGAGTTCCACCCGGAAGCCCGTGTCCTTCCGGGTAACTCCCAGTTACCCCCCACCCCGGGCATGACGTGCTGTGGTATGGAATACCTCCCTGGCTAGCCCGGGTCAGGCGCCCCATCTCTGCTTCCTCACAGCTTCCCCTCCTCCCTGGCAGAGCATGAGCCTCACAAAGTCCTTGGTCAGGGTAAACATCACTTAGCAACAACCGAAAACATCGGCTTCACGAACACTGTTCTCAGGCTGGAAGTCAAAACACAGCACTGCACCAGCTAACACAAAGGAAAAACATGACTGCTACTGCTGAACCCAGGACAACTCCACAAGAACGTATAATGAAAGTTTGTTATGTTTTGAATCTTTAAATTGCTGGATGGAGGATGGACCTCCTATACAGCACCATTTCAGGGGTTCTAAGAATTTTGAACCGGGGAAAACTCATATTAAAGTACGTAATCTTGAAACTCATGAATGGGAAGGCCTTTTCTTTTTAATAACCTGGGGACAAGTATGCTTGTGTTTCCAGAGATAAAGGACCACGTTGGGTCCCTGCACAATGGGTTCATCCTGCCTCGTCTTCTGTCTCTTCATTACAAGAGGACTGACCCTACTGCGGTTTCCTGCCCAGCCAAAAGAGAACATCTATAGCCAATGCAACAAGACAAGACACCCTGTGCCTGTTGGTTGCCACACCTACCAGTCCTTTCAGACTGCTGTTGGAAGCAATGGCAGCCTCGAATCCTGTGGACACGTGGGATGGCTGGGGGTAATAACAACACAGCCAGAAGAAATTGATTTGTTAAGATCTGTAAAAATGGATATGTATCTGTATTTTCATTATATAGTTTTAAACCAATTGTTAGTGCAGAATGTTAACTGCTCTTTTAACTGTTTATTTGCTAGGCTAGGAGCATGAGTGAAAAAACTGTATTAAGAGGGTTTGTTTTGTTAGTTTTTATTAGCTTATACAGTTTCTTATTAATTGAGCACTTAAGCAGGTGTTGATAGTGAATATACAAAACAAAGAAGGGGGAGATACCAGGAGTGAGGGTGATAAGACTTGCATGAAAAAGAGTTTGGGAATGAGCTCTGAGGCCTTGGTGCTTGGCAAGCACTGGGACGATGAGTTGGAATGTTGAAGCACAGGGAAGGTAAACAAGCAAACCTCAGTGTGATAATGAGACAAGGAGGCACAAAAGCACAAAATGTAATCAGTTCTAAGTAATGTTAAGTTTGATGGCTTTGTAATGGAAAATAACTGCGGTGCTTGAAGGCAGTTGACATAGTTTAAGGACCTCAGTACAAAAGGTATGAGAAAAGCAGAACAGGACAGGAGCTGGGGATGGGGAGTATCTGGGACTAGCAGATGTCCAGGGTAGGCACAGATAAACTAACTGATAAGTAAAAGGACAGGATGATTGTTATGTTTGGGGTGTTAATAAACCCATTAAGCTGGTAAAAGCACCTACTAGGTAGTATCCAGGACTAGCAGATGTCCAGGATGAGAGCAGTTAAACTAACTGGTAAGTAGAAGGCCAGGATGAATGCTATGTCTGTAATGTTAATTAAGCTTGTTTGGAAAAGTAAACGACCCTTAAAGACCACCACATTTTTGTATGCATGCAAGAAACTTTTTGGAAAATGATGTAACATGCTCAGTGACCATATAAGGATGACCTGTATAGCAATTCGAGCAGGAGCTATCCCCCGTGTCTCCCAGCACCGCAATAAAGAATACCTGCTTGTCAACTTAAACCCTGTTGGCGAGTTTGTTCCTGGAGTTTTCTCCGAATCAATAAACACATAAATGTATTGGCTTTCGCAAATCATAGGTGTGGTTATGTTAGCGTCGAGACAAACACATAACCAGCGGGATGGTTATATGAGGTGCTTTATTGAGGCGCTGGGAACCAGGGGTACGCACCCAAATCTGGTTCCGACTCCCGTCACATCGCGTTCGCAATTTATATACTAAAAATTTCTTAACTAATACATATTCAACACAGATTACATCATTGACTAACGCATATGCATCAAAGATTGCTACGTCAATCTATTACGACATCAGCCGCTTCTGCACTTGCGCAGCCCCCTCTGGTGGTCGCCCTGATGAGTTAAGGAGTCTTCCTCAGATGAAGTAAGAAGTCTTCCTCAGGTTGTCCTTTTCACCTTTCCTCTACTTGGCTAGGTCCCAGTCGTCTTCCGGACGTTAGCATTCTCTTATCTTCACCAGGATGCTTCTCGTATGCCCTTTTTGGCTATCTGAAACTTAGGTTCTGCTTGGGTAGAGTTTTACAATACATACACCCATACTCCCCTCACCATATACAGTTATGTTAGCTCTTGCTACCAAGACTACCATTGTATCATTTAGTTACAGAGTAACTATGATACAAAACGGCAAAGTTACAATGTCTTCTAATACACAAAGCCTCACTATTGATTTATAAATTTCTCAAATATAATCATTTTACTATTTTATATGATTATTTTATTGTAAAAACGTCACCCTCTCTAACATTTCCCCCCTTTGAAAATACTTCATTTAACTTAAGCAAGTATTTTCATTCGCTTAGGTAGCTGTCTCCTGATAGGTAGGTGGAGGTGTGGGGTACTTTGGATGTTCCCTAGTTACTGCTCCTATGATTTGATGAGTTCATGCACTGTTGCGAGTCATTTCCCTTCGGATACAAAAATACATCAGATATGTTATCAAAAACACAATTAATATTACAATTGCGGTCTGTATGAGGGAACGAACCCATTCAGTAAGGTGAAGGCCCAGACTGTTAAATATTGTCCCTAGCCAACCTTGTTCAGCATTTTCTTTTTCTTTTTCTATCTCTCGTTCAATGTTGGTTAGTTGGGAAATGTCGTGTTCTATATCTGCAGTCACATTAGGAATGTGAATATAGCAATGATCCACTCTGTCCTTAAAATATCCACAGACACCATGTTCCTTAAGTAACAACATGTCTAATGCCATTCTGTTCTGCAAAGTCATTCTAGTTTTTGCCTGTAATTGCAAATTTAAATCTTTGAATCCTTTCTTTGTTATTCTGGCTAACCTTTTTGTTTGGCCAATCAGACTGTCAATCATCTCTCTATTTCGATATGCCGCTACTTGGGCAAATAGGGATTCAAAAGCCCATCCTATTTTAACTCCTGTGGAGGGCTCCTGCCAAGTGTCTTCATCATCACTGTTGTTATCACCTATATCTCTTTTTGTATGAATCTGCAGGGTTTCTAATCTGCCTTTGAATGGCGACCTCTTCCAAATTGGACAAAGAGTTGGTAATCCTAAGGTGATTTCTTTAGCTGGACCGTCCACAGATAAGTGGGTAGTCCAAGTTCCATCACTTGCTGCCCAAACAAAATGTCCCATGCTACGCACCGTAGAATATTTACAGTCTACATTGTCAACTGGGACCTGTATCACTTTTTCTCCAATTCTCAGTCCTCGACATGCACATCCTGCCATTAAAGCGACTTTAACTAGAGGTATTGTGATTTCTTCGGGGTCAGAGTCACAATCTAAAATTTTGGTACAATTCCACCAAGGAACATTTTTGATAACATCTCAACTAACTCTGTTTATGGACAGCAAATTATTGATGTTTATGTTTTCTGTCACATTTTGCTTTCCTGTCCATCTAAGGCACCAAAATGTGTTTCCAATATATTGAAATTTCTGCAAAATGCTCATTGACCAAGCCGTGTCCCAGTAGTTTTGTTTTAAACCATTTGCTTTTTCACATTCCCATACTTTTTCTTGTTTGTTTATCTTCTTCCCTTTATTATAGACACACTTTCCCCACTCGTCTCTTATAGAGGTAAACTGAGCATTTTGGTACCTTTCACATACTGATTTTAATATCAAAATTGCAGGATCCCCAAAGACACCTTCTTCCTGATATTCTATCACTGTTATATTTCTCGTTACCGCTTTTTCCTGACAAATGATTGTTCTGTTAATTTCTGAAAGTGAAAACGGTATTACTCCCCATTCAATCGGTTCTCCAGCTGCTTTGGGTATCGGCAAACATGCTGTTATTCTACTTGTGTTTTTCATTTTTGCGAAATCCTTAATCAGACCTATCATTAGGTTTTCTTCAAGATCTCGGTGATATGATTGGATTATCTGTGTGGAATTCACTGATCTTTTAGTTCTTTTTCCTATAACTTCGATTTCGCTGTGGCTAACTGCAGATTCAGTCCTATAGAACCCTTTACCTTTATAAGTGTTGGTCCCATCGGAATGGTTTCCGTGAACTTGCAGGTCAGAATGGCATCTTGTTTTAAGTTTTGTCAGATCATTTTTCTGAGAAATTCCTAGGAGAGGACTAAATGTCAATTCAGTTAATAACCAAATGACAATCAAAATTTTGTGACAAAACCCAGACATCTTATTTACATTTCAGCTTCAGTTTCGTAGGGCCTAGTATCTGTGTTTCCCAGACTTTTGGAACTCTTTTTACCCGCGTATAATGTATCCAAGAATCCACCCCTTCTACCTTTACTGCAGTGAACGTTGTTAATAGTACTTGATGAGGTCCGTCCCACCTTTCTTTTAATGGTTCCTCATTCCAATTTCGGATGTATACTTGATCTCCTGGCTGAATGTCATGCACTGGATTTTTCAAGGACAATGGCCTGTTCCACACCAGGGTGCTTCTAGGGTTTTACCTAGAGATAGCACATAATTGTAAACATCCTGATTCCCTTTAATGTGGGTATTGGGATTAGGTTCTGGTGCCTCATATGGTTTTCCATAGAGGATTTCATAGAGGCTTACTAACATTCCACGTCTAGGTTTTATTCTGATTCGCAACAAGGCTATGGGCAGTGCCTGTGGCCACTTTATTTTGGCCTCTTGGCATATTTTACTGATTTGCCTTTTTATTGTCTGATTCATCTTTTCCACCTGCCCACTAGATTGAGGTCTCCAGGGAGTATGTAGATTCCATGATATTCGTAGCAGTTTACTTATCTCCTGTACTATTGTTGCGATAAAGTGTGGGCCTCTGTCTGATGATATTCCTAAAGGAACACCAAATCGTGGAATAATTTCTCTGAGCAACCACTTTACTGTCTCTTTGGCCTGATTGGTGCGACAGGGAAGGGCCTCCGGCCATCCAGAAAAGGTGTCAACTCCTACTAATAAGTATTTGTACCCTTGTGTCTTTGGTAATTCCACAAAATCAATTTGCCAATAATCTCCTGGTTCCATCCCTACTCTGATCCTTCCCATTTCAACCTGTTTCCTTACTATTGGGTTATTTTTCAAACAAATTTCACATTTTGACCCTACTGATTTTGCCATAGTTAACATCTGTGTGGAAATTATTCCTCGCTTTAAATAAGTCACCAATGCTTCTGCACCCCAATGACATTTCTGATGTTCGATCTGTAGAATTTTTCGCATTATAGCTGGTGGCACTATTATTTGTCCAGTTACTGTTGTATACCATCCTTCAGAATTCTTTTGAGCCTTTAAAAGTCCTGCCAATTTCTCATCTTCCTTTGAATAGTTTGGATCTTGTGAGGGATAGGTATGGAGTGGGCTTACCTTGAGAGGTATCAGTGCCATCATATTCCATACCTTCCGGGCCACCTGTCGAGCTGTCCGGTCTGCCAATGTATTTCCTTCAGATATCTTTGAAGTTACTCCTTGATGCGCTTTGCAATGCATGATGGCCACCTGTTTAGGCTTTTGCACAGCAATTATTAATTCCAAAATTTCTTTTTGATATTTGATATTAGTCCCTTGAGAAGATAGAAGCCCTTGTTCTTTCCATAATGCTCCATGTATATGTACTACGCCGAACGCGTACTTTGAATCTGTCCAGATATTTATCTTTTTGTTATTACTCAGTTCCAGTGCTCTCATAAGAGCTATGAGTTCAGCCCCTTGTGCTGATGTTCCAGGAGGTAGCGCTTTTGCTTCGATTATCTTTTGCTGTGTTGTTACAGCATATCCTGCATACCGTGTTCCATTTTCCACAAAGCTGCTACCATCTGTGAAAAGTTCCCAGTCAGGTTGTTCAAGAGGTTCATCCTTTAAATCTGTTCTAGTTGCATATGTATGCTCGATGACCTCTACACAGTTGTGTTCAAGCATCCCTTCTTCTAGGTCCGTTCCTAGAAAGGCTGCTGGATTTAACAGGTTAGTAGTCTTTAAGCTTACATCATCTTGTTCTGTTAAAATTGCTTGATATTTCATCATCCTGCTAGGGGATAACCAGTACCCCCCTTTTTGTTCCAAGACGATTGTCACCATATGTGGCACAAACACTTCCATGTGTTTTCCCAAAGTCAGTTTTCTGGCCTCCTGTATTAGAACAATAGTCGCTGCTACTGCTCTCAAACATACAGGCCATCCCGCACTTACCGGGTCCAGCTGTTTTGAGAAATATCCTACTGGTCTCTTCCAGCTCCCAAGTTTCTGAGTTAATACTCCCAGCACTAATCTCTGTCTCTCATGGACGAATAACTGAAAGTCCTTTGTCAGATCTGGGAGTCCCAAAGCCAGAGATTTCATTAACGCCTCTTTCAGTTTCTTAAAGGCCTCTTTCTGTGGTTTATTCCCAACAAAAACAGGTGATTTTTGGGCCTCATACAGGGGTTTAGCAATGAGTCCATAGTCCATTATCCATAATGTGCACCACCCTGCCATACCCAAAAATGTTCTTAACTCATGTAGGTTCCGCGGTTCTGGAATGGCACAAATTGCTTCTATGCGATTTATTCCCAGCTTTCGCTGCCCTTGTGAAATTTCACATCCTAAGTAAGTAGAACACAGTCGTGCATGCAATTTGCGCCTTTTCTTTTGAGACCTTATACCCGTTCAGGCCTAGTTGATTTAAGATTTCAATGGTTACCTTTATACACAATGATTCCTGTTCTGTTGCAATAAAGATGTCATCAACATACTGCAATAGGAGATATTGTGATCTTGGTACCTGTATTTTTCCTCGAGTGGTCCATGCTTCCAGTTCTTTGGCCAGCTGGTTTCCAAAGAAAGCTGGACTGTTCTTAAATCCCTGCGGGCGTCTGGTCCATGTTAATTGTGTCTTTCGTCCATTCTGTGGCTTTTCCCATTCAAATGCAAACAGTTTCCTGCTACTTTTGTCAAGAGGAATGCAGAAAAAGGCGTCTTTTAAATCAACCACTGTAAACCATTTATACTTTTCCTTCACAGATGTTAACAATGTGTAAGGGTTTGCAGCCACTGGGTGGATATCTTTTGTTATCTCATTTATGGCCCTCAGATCCTGGACTAACCTGTACTCACCATTAGGTTTCTTCACTGGAAAAATTGGGGTGTTATATTCTGATTCACATTCTTCCAAAATTCGATATTTTAAAAATTTCTCAATTGTTTTTAAAATCCCATATCTTGCTTCTAGCTTCAGTGGATATTGTTTAATTCTTACTGGCCTAACCCCATCCTTTAGCTCCACTATTACTGGTTGAGTTGCTTTTGATTTTCCCGGGATTTCTGTTTCCCAAACTACCGGTATTACAGCCTCTTCTACCTCCTTTGGGATTTGAGCAATAGGCTTTTCTTTCAAAACCAAAATCTGTCCTGCTTTTGATTCAGGGATTTGCATTATTAATTCACCATTCTCAAAAATTATCATTGCATCCAATTTGGCCAATAAGTCCCGTCCTAAAAGGGGAATGAGGCATTCAGCTACATATAGAAATTCATGTGTTAATTCCTTCCCTCTAAATCACAGATCTAGGGGCTGCAAGAATGGCTGTATTTCCTCCTTCCCTGTGGCTCCCACAATTGTCGTAGTTCTTTCCCCTAACCTCCCGTGTAAATCATTTAAAACTGAATAGGTAGCCCCTGTGTCTATTAAAAACTTCACTTCTTTTTCTCCCAGTTGGATTTTGAGTTTTCATAATCATTTTCATTACACGGGCTACTTTATCAGGGTTTTCTCTATATGCTCCTGCTGATTGTTTCCAGATGATTAAATCTCCAGGCGAGAAAGGTACCTTAACATACACCGCGCCCTCAGCTCCCACCCCCTGCCTTAAAGGCTCCAGCACTGCTTTAGGTACCTGGATTCACATTTTTCCTTCCCGATTTCCCCTCCAGCGAGTTCTGTGTGAAACCAGAGTAGCCGGGAGGGTTGCCCTCTGATCTTCCCTACGCTGGCAACTTCCCATGCTTTCAAGATCACTATCACTCTCTTCCTCACTGTCATCTTCTCCCCCCCCCCTTCCTCCATTCGAAGCCCGTGGGGCTGATGGGGTCAATACTAAATCCAGACTTTCAATGTCCCTCTGGTGTTGTAAACTATTGTCTACAGCAAGGCATTGCATATACCTTTTTGGTAACACATCCCTTATACTGTTGATTAGCATTTACCTTCACATCCATTGTTCCACAGGATTTTTTTTTTTTTTTTTTTTGCCACTCATCATTATTTCTGAAAGCAAAGAATACATAAACATATGGTACCTCATCCCATTTTCCTTCCCTTTTACAAAACAACATCAGCTGCAATATAGTATTGTACTGCAGAGTCCCATTTTCAGGCCACTTTTCCTGATCCCCTAGTTCATACTGTGTCCACCAAACATTACAATAATCAATCAATTTACTTTTCCACATACTTTGCCCAAATCCCTCTTCCTTCCAGTAGCTTAGCAGACAGCCTAGTGGAGAGGACTTGGGAATCGGCGGCATCTTGTGAGTACAAAGGAGTTTCCTTTTGTACCACAAATCCTAAGGAAAACTGGTTTCCTTTACACCACTAAGTTACAACACTTATTTACATTGATGCTGTTCCTGCAGCATAAATACCAATACCGAACCACGTTTGCCGAACCTGCAGAGCTTTTGCTACTGTCTAACGGACGGCGCCTAGGCTTTTACCCCGAGAGCTCTCTAGCCCCAACCAAGCGCAGCTTTCGCCACGTCTAACAGGCAGGCTTTACTACTAGCCCAGCCAAACACAGCTTTTTGCTGCGTATAACAGGCAGGCTTTTACCAGACCTTTACCAAAGGTCAACACCATACATTTACTAAAAATCGGTACTGTAACCCAAATCAAAAGCACCTTTCTTACTGTATCAGAGGTCCGTCGTGAGCAGCGGAGGTCGGTCGCGGTCGATGGCTCCCCGAGAATCTCTCGGTGCCGGCTGGAGCAGGATCAAAACGCGATCAGCCTCAGCAATGCCCGCAAGGTCCCATCTGGGTCGCCAAAATGTTAGCATCGAGACAAACACATAACCACCGAGATGGTTATATGAGGTGCTTTATTGAGGCACTGGGAACCAGGGGTACGCACCCAAATCTGGTTCCGACTCCCGTCACATCGCGTTCGCAATTTATACACTAAAATTTCGTAACTAATACATATTCAACACAGATCACATCATTGACTAATACATATGCATCAAGGATTGCTACATCAGTCTATTACGACATCAGCCTCTTCTGCGCTTGCGCAGCCCCCTCTGGTGGTCGCCCTGAAGAGTTAAGGAGTCTTCCTCAGATGAAGTAAGAAGTCTTCCTCAGGTTGTCCTCTTCACCTTTGCTCTACTTGGCTAGGTCCCAGTCGTCTTCCGGACGTTAGCATTCTCTTATCTTCACCAGGATCCTTCTGGTATGCCCTTTTTGGCTATCTTAAACTTAGGTTCTGCTCGGGTAGAGTTTTACAATACATACATCCATACTCCCCTCACCATATATAGTTATGTTAGCTCTTGCTACCAAGACTACCATTGTAACATTTAGTTACAGAGTAACTATGATACAAAACGGCAAAGTTACAACGTCTTCTACAAAGCCTCACTATTGATTTATAAATTTCTCAAATATAATCATTTTACTATTTTATATGATTATTTTATTGTAAAAACGTCACCTTCTCTAACAGTTATGTGGATATAACTGTATGAGTTTACAGTAACAGAAACAAAACACGCTAAAGACACAAGACTAGACAACAAGTTAAAAAGGTTCAGATCTCGATCAAAACGGAGTCACATAGCAAAAGAATTTGTAAAGGTAAAAGAAAGGGGGGGTGAAGCTTGATATAAGGAAAGCTAGTGCCTGGAAAACAGAGTTAAAGTACTTTTTAGCTTAACTTAGGTTGCAGAAAGAGAATAATGTTTATACTGTAAATCTGGAATGTAGTGGCCCCACTAAACGTGAGTTAATTGTTTCACACTAGTCTTCTAAAGTAGCTTTAAAGAGCAATGTTTGTGTTGTAAGTCTGTGGTGAGATAACAGATTTAGTGGCCCCACTAAACATGAATGAGTTATTTCACACCATCCTACTTACCAGTTAGTTTAGCGACAGAACCTCCCAAGCATCTGCTAGCTTGGGATACTCCTTGTCTGCCCATCCTGCAATAAATTTTGGAGGAAGGTCACACTGTTTTAAATCTTTGATAGTTATCAGAATAATTACAGATATAGCTGGTTGTGTGATTACTGGGGGGTCGAACTGTGCCAAAGGTGAAAATTACACTGTGAGGAAGACTGCTTACTTCATCTTGAAGACCCCTACTCACAAGAGGAAGACTGTTTACTTCATCCTCAAGACTCCTGCCCACAATCACCAGAGAGCAGTGTGCCAGACACCAAGAGGAGGAGACTTATGATAATAAATTCTTGAAGCTAGTTACAATATCCCCCGCCTATATGTGGGAATTATGAATATGTATGTAACTAATGTAATAGTGAAAGTATATAAACCTGTAACAGATGCTAATCACTTGCGCCTCTGACTACGGTCATGCGCCCAGCACTGTTGCTTTTGCTTTATTGACTTTGCACCTCAATAAAACCTTGTTATCTCGTTTAGAGGAGTGAGTTCGTATTTCACACTCAGGAGGATGGGCCAGGATGTAGTTGTGATAGGAATCTCAGTTGTAGGCCAGAGGATGTGGAGGTTGTGAGAGGGTCTGCAACATTGTGATTGGACTATTTACCTGGAGAGTTTCACAGTGGCCAGTGAGGTTGAACGTTGTATGTATGTGCAGGTTGGGAAAGTAGCAAACAGGGATAAAAAGGGTTTGGTGGTAATAAACGAGGATTTGAGTCTCTGCATCAACTTGAGTCCATGTTGTGAAATGCCACAGTATAAATGTAAATTATCAGAGGAGCTCCCACCCATACTTTATTGAAATTTCCACTCTACCACCCACATGGTCACTGCCAATCTTACCCCTCATACGTGAGGTCAGCAGAGACCCTGCATATTACAAAATTTTTCTTTTATATTACAGATCAGCTTCAAAGCCTTAGGAGAGGAGCTAATCCTACACACATGTGCCTCTGGTCAGACGGCAACTGTTTCTAGCTAAAGAATTAACACCCCTTTTAAAGTTATCCTTTTTATTCTGAGCTTCCAACAAACAAATCAAATCCAGCATTTAGCAATTGCATGTTTCACATCACCAAAGTGCTTTCAGATCTTGAAGCTGTACAAAGTGTCTGCTAGAATAACCTCAGGCATTCTGTGACAATTGAATTATAACCAGTGACACCCTCTTTCCCATCCCATTGCACTAAGTTACCTCCACTGTCTACAGAGAGTACTCCACATGCATTCATGGAGGCAGCAATGTGTTGGACAGCAGCAGGAATATATTATTAAAAACTTCTTTCATCTTCACTCTACAATAGCCACAAAATTAACCAGTCCTCAAATATTTTCCATTAGACTATTACAGCTACAAAGGTTCCAGGCCTAGGAGACTAAAAGGGTTTTAGGTGATTATGGCTCTTCAGTCACTTTTATCTAGCCCAACCAATTTTATCCACAAAACAACGAAGAAAATTCCATGTCACATGCCACAGTTCAAGATGAAATGCACAGAGTCATCTGTCTTGCTCTGTTTCCTGCTAGGAATGAGAATAGGTTTGGCTGCTGACCTTTCACTACAGTTTAAATTTTGCTTGAGGATGTTACAAATACTTCAGCTCCTGAGTGGTTGCCGTTGATTGAAGAGACCGCAGCCGGTGAACTGGGTGGGCCTTTCCAGTTAGAGGCTTTTCTGGGCTCTCAGGAACTGACTATGCTAATCCGTCACTGAACTCAATGTGCTTAAGTAGCCATATTACTTCATTACTGCAACTTACAGTGTACTGTAAAGAGATTACTTTTCTGTATAATTTGGACTGTCATTGACTCTGAAGCCTGCAATACAGTATTTGCATGATTTGTTTCATTATCTTGGTATTACTTTGTACAACGCTTTATACGTATGCCGAGGGCATCTTTCTCCCTTTCTTCTGAATGTTCTGCAAGAATGGAAACACAGCCTGAATGCAGAGATGTGAAGAAATCACAGAGAGTCCTGTATCCAAATCACTTCAGACAGGGAAATGATCTAATGGTTCAGATCCATTAGCATACAGATACTCTATTTATAAATTCTTATACATCTACCCAATTACGGCTGGAGCAGCAACTGCCTTGTGGGTAACTAAAAGGGATTTAGTTTGGGAGAGGGAGTTCTAGTCCAGGAACTGCTACTTAGCTGGTGAGCAAAAGTCTTGGATTAATCACTTTCCTCCTCATGTTACTATTTCTGTTTGCAAAGTGTGGAGTTATTTAAGGGTAGGAAGCTGTACATAAAAAGTCATTATTATTAAAGCATACTCTTCACACTCTGCTAAACTGAAGGAAGGTTTAAAAATGTGCTGCTGTGATCAATCAGAAAGTGTTTTATTGGACAAAGCTGGTTCTACCTGTCACCAACTAATGTTATGTAACTGTGGCCACACTTAGCAAAGTTAACAAAAAGTGTTAATTTTTTCTAGGCAGCTACATACATGCCTGGAGGGATGAATGAATTGTCTTAGTGTGTTAGAGGCTGACTAGAAAGATACCAAAACATTAGTAGTTGTATACACCTCTCTAAATCCTTACATGGACATACAGGTTCTACATGCAGTAATGCATACAGCTTCAATTCACTTGATCAAGCAGCTGTGAAGTCAGGAGGAAGCTCCTGACTGGCTATTTGAGTAATACTTTTAGTGGGAATCACACACAACACAATATATACAAGTTACGCTGAAAATGGTTCACATAGTTGCCTGCTGTCAGCATATTGACTTAGTCACACATTTTGTTAGTCAACTCCCAGACTGAAATTTCCATTGCAATGTACAATAAACTAGGCCTGTCAGTTAACTACATTTCAAAGTGGAGAACAAAATAGTGTTGTCTGGTCTAGATAAAAACTGGACCATAGCCAGCAATCCGTATCCTTTCTCCCATCCTGAAGGCAGTATATAGCACCGGAATATGGCAAGATTTCAGAGTTTCTGAAATGATCATTACTACAGAGGTGACAGATGAGATACTGTAGAGCAAACATCATTGGACTTGTGGCTACTACACTGAAACACTATTTGGTAGCACAGCTGAGCCTGAACAGGGCTGAAGCTGTAGCAAGTTTGATGGTCTTCCACTGCTTGTCCTGCCTTGTCCAGCCCAAATACTGGAAAGCTTAAGTCTGAAGGCTTACAGATGCCAACCAAGCTTACACAAATAAACATTCTGTAATCACAAGCACAGCAGAAAGCCAACATGATGATGTGATGTTGCTGACCTAGCCATCACACTGTATTCTCTCCCTCTGAGAAAAGCCTGTCAGGCAACTGAGTGCTAAAAAAGGTTAATGTTTACACTCCTCCACAAAAGTACTGACCTTTTAATGTAGAAAAAAAAAACTCTAGGTAGCTACCTGATCTTCCCTCAATTGGTGTTACAGTTTAAAAAATCCTTTTGCCTTAACATAACTAGCAAACAAACAAGTTGAAACTTCCTTTTACCAAAGCAAATGGATGATCATCATCTGGATGCAATGGCAGCATGACAAAATCAGTGAGAACTGGTTTATCTGTACCACTGCATCCAGACCTATATTTTGGTTGGGATTGTCACCCTAATACAGAATGAGCTGGAGTGCTGAGCTGAATGTCATCTAGGGATTCATTGCAAATAAATAGCAAAAGAAATTCCAAAATTAGACCAGGAGCAAAGACAACATATGGATGAAAAGCAAGAGGTTCAGAATAGTAGACGATATTTGTAGGAATGTTTCCAATGACAGCTGGTTAGAAACCATGCCAGAGGATATCTCTGAGAGACTTCAGGGACAATAGTAAGCGAAATTTCTCAAAGCTGGGTATTTATTTCCTCTGGAGAAAGTGGGTCTGGCTCCATCCTTAGGGATGCCATTTCAGGGGTTCTCAACCGCAGGACTCATCCTGAGGACCTCGGATGTCCCAAAAGCCAAGCAAAGCCAGATACAAACTAGTAGATGAGTTTGAAAGATCTGCCTTGAGATAGATCTGGGCAGCTCCAGAACCCACAGGAACCAGCATCTGTTGAGAAGACTGGGAGACAAACTTAGATAAAGAAATGCCATGTTTAAAAGTCTCCTACATCTTATATTGCCATATTCCTGACAAAAATAATTTTTTTAATCTTTTTGGCTTTTTTTCCCTTCAGTTACACATCACCAAATTAGTTAAAAAATTTATTTTGGAAATCCATAGCAATACTTCAGGGAACATGATTTTGACTAATGCTATTAATTGTTCTCAATTCTCACCTTAAGCCTCTGAAGCCTGTATGTTGCTTTTCTCAAATCTCCTGTTATCTTGAGATTTCTATCTTTAGTACTCTTTTTAACCCTCACATACTATTTTCAAAAGCATCATTCCAAATCTCACATATTTTTGTGAACCAGGAAATAAAATATTCCATTGTTTTGCAAGTATAATAGCTAACGTGTTGTTGAGTAAAATGGAAACATCAAATACAAAAACCTCAGCTCTTTTTTTGCTAATTAGGGGACTTTCAGTTTTTACCTCAAGAAACAGAGCTGCTAATCTGCCTTTCCTCTTCCAAGGCACAGAAATGTTTCAACAAACAAGGGCAAAGATGTGTGAATGGTAGAAAAAATAAATATTAATAGTTGCCACAAGAATACTATGAGATGTTCAAAGCTAAGGGGGCTTTGGGAGTGTTATCTCTGTGTGGTGTTTTGTTTCACAATCAGTTTCATGTTTTATGATTTCTATTTCCTTCTGTTTCCAGCAGGTCTGCTCTGTCATGCAAAATCTCGAGTTATCAGGCAAAGCAGATTCAGTAGCAGCTTATTTCAAAATTGTTACATACCAGCTCTTTGCTTTCTAAGCTTATATCAAGGGTTTAAAGATTAAATCAAGTACCATGATATTCACCAAAAGAGGTTTCTGACACAAAACCTCTTCCTTGTGTATGTCCACTAACAGCATTTTTAATTACATTTTAACACAACTAGCAAACATAAAATAGTCTTTCAGAGTGAAGAGAGGTTACTTTGACTCTGTCACCATCTACTGAAAAGTGAGTAAAAGTACCTTGACTGCAAGACCAAGAAAAGACATGTTAACCAACGAAATATGCCCTAATTTCTTCTTGCAGTGTGAATATTTCTATTTTATCCTCACCAAGAAGGCTTTAATTTACATCCTTGAAAAATATTTTCTTAGCTTCTCATTACTGTTGACATTCATCAGACTGCAGTGCTATAATGTAATGGGATCCTTCCAGTCTGTAAGATAACCAGTACAAATAAACAAAAAGTTGCTTGCACTGACTTTGCAAGCAATTCTTCACCATACAAACACTGAGGAGGAACAAGCCATTTCAGTGTAACTGCCAGGAGTTTTTCTGGCTGTGCAAAATGCATTAAAATATGAACAAAAAAAATAAAATCCTCACACGAAGACTTAGTTTAGAAAACAGCTTTCTTATTCTTGTTTTTCTAGATAGCCATTCTCCCTTTCCAGGCAGAACACATTCCCCATGCATTAGCTAGCAAATCATAAATGGTAAGTTGACATTTAAGTTGAAAATATGTTGAAATAAATACTTAACAAATGGCAGCTTTTTATGCGTTTTTATGGTTACTGGACCAAAGTTGAGTTTCATAAATTTTTGCCACTAGTGAAAACAAGAGTATTCAAACAGACAACAATATTTGTACTAAAAATATTTTAAAAAAATACTGAAAATGGCTCCTAAAAATTTTCAAAGTACAGGAGTTAAGGGGAAAAACAGGAAATATTTTGCCTTTCTCTGTATATTTATACAGAACTTGCTTAAAAGGGGAACAGAATTTTAACTACTATCAGAATGCATAAAGACAACTAAGGGTGACAACAAATTTAGAAAATCAAGTCAGAGGTTAAGAAGCAAAAAATGCTGCAGAACAATAAGAACTGATCACCTGTACCTTTCAGCAATAAAATGAAGACAAGGAATTGTCTTAAGCCTGCTGGACATTCAGAAGAACAGGGCCTTCATGCTTGCACGGTCTGCTGATTAATGCTTGGCTTTAGCGTAATGTAAGATTTATTGCGTTTTGCCTGAAGTGGGTAATTGAATAATCCCTCTAAAAAGCAATAATTTTTCCTTAAAGTTCATGAAGTTAATACACTCCAAATCTCCAAGCTTAAGAAACAGCTAAGCATCTACCTGTGGAAATTACTGGCCATAACGCACAAATGTCACTTCATAGAAGTTTGTTATTAAAGTGCTTTACAGGAAAGAATAAATAAATTATTTTTAACTAGTGCCTATGTACACATATCACGACTGGTTGAATTCCCAACTGATTACTGATCTCACTTCTTTTTTATCATAGTAACTCCACTGAGTCACTGAATACTGTTCTCCCTTTCTATGGACTAAAATCTAATTGAAACTCAAGTATAGTCTAACTCAGATTATGTCTATCCCTGTTAGTCTCTCAAGCCATACTGGCCAAGTTTCCAGTTTTTCAGAAATGGGACATTTACTGCTTCGGCTCTTGACATCAGTGGGAATGTGGGGAACCAACACAGTGGGGAAAAGGAAAGAAAAGTCATATTGATCAGCGAGGTGTTTAGGGTTTATAGACCATATCCTATAAAATGTATGCAGGACTTGAGACAATCAGCCAGAGAGCTAGCACTGTACCATCTAGTAATCACTATGAACAGATGGAGGATATAATCTCCATCTATGCTTCAGAATGGAAATCACCAGAATTAAGATCCTGACAGACCAAAGAAGATAGTAAGGTGACCTCTTCTACTGAGCTCTGCTCTTCTAGTCTGTCATACCAAAACCCCACCAAAGGGTCATAAAATAATGGCCGTATTCCCTGTGGCTGGATTTGTAGGTGTTCAAAGGTGTAAATTAGACTAACAGTTGTTTCACTTAATTAGTTTATGCAAAAAGAAACTGGAAAAAAAAATAAATTAAAACCAGCATTTGGAAAAAATGTGGTAATCATAAATTCTGCCTCAGATGATGATGTTAATACAGAAATCTGAATTTACAATATCTTCAAAACAACACAAAGCAAGATGCAATATCCTCAAATCTAGTAATACCAAATCTGTTAAAACCCTCAAGCTTGTGTACTTACAAAGTACCACCTGCAACTGTCATCACACCTACAAACATTCTTCTCTGGAGAAAGCACTGAACAGATTTTGGGTTTTGAGAAGAATAAAATATCAAGCACTTAGACTATCACTAAGAACGCTGTAGAGAGGAAAGGCAAAACTCATACTACTACAGTGGCTAGTGGGCTCTTCCTAAGACACTGAAATATGGCCACAACTAGCAGAACTGTTTCACTGCACTCCAGAGTCTTCATCAAGAGAAAACTCTTGAAAGTTTTCAAGACATCTTGCATGCTGCAATAGCATCTTCATAATCAGGCTGAGATCAAATTAAAGCAAAAATTGTCAACACATACATGATACCTGCCCACAGTGTTGCAAAGCAATTCTAACACTAGTATTTTGATGACTGTAAGAAATACTAAAACTCTACAAGGAGAATCAATCACAGTAACATTTTACTTGACAGAATGAATTATTTTATGTCAACATGCAGTGGTCTGTGGTGACCAAGGTGCATTTCTGTGTACCTGAAATGACTGACTTGTGCACACATTGTATCTCATTTGAGGCCTTATCATTAAGGATACTGATACCCAATTTACTCTAATACTGCTGACCTCTTAGCCACACACAACCAAAACAATTCTGGGGAAGTTCACTGTGAAACTTCCAAAAGACTTCAACTAAAACTGTTAAAAATCAAGCTTTTTTTCCAGAAGTGTCCTTGATGACACAGCCAGACTAGAACAAACCATTTCTAACCTCTCAGAATGTCAGTTCACTGCCCCATGGAGAATGTGCACCAACATGGAGAGGTCAGTCACACCTGAGGACACATGCCAAAACATTCTTGAGTCCTATACAAAGGTAGAGAAATATTTTAAGCTTCAGTTTCAACAGAAATTTTGAAAGCCAAATTATCTGCATGTTCTCTATAGGCCCTAGGTAATACTACTGTTCAGAGATGCAAAATCAGAAGCTCTAACCCAGTCATGCCCATAACCATTCCAAATTTGGTTCCAAGCATCATATCCAACTGTTTTTCTGGAAGCTTCCAAATTTATAAACATCAGTGTAGCACAAATTCAATCCTGGTGTTAGTGGATGCAACTTGGCAAAAGCCCGTGCAGTTGCAAAAGCTCTGACAGGTAAGCATTTCTCAGATGGTTGGAAGCTATCCATGACTGTACTGTATATGCTTAGCTAAACCTAGTAGTGGTAAAAGAACAAAGTTACAGTTGTGTCTCTTGTGAAGCATTCATTATTTTTGGACTAGCAGATACAAAACCATAACAAAACCAAATTCCAGAACCTTAAATTTGGAACAACTGAATAAAAACTCAATAAAGTCAGAAAAGTAATAAACATTAAAAAAAAAAAAGAAAACAAATAAACAAACAAACAAAAAAAAAAAAAACAAACAAAAAAAAAAAAAAACAAAAACCAAACCAAAAAAAAACAAACAAAAAACAAACCCCCAAACTCAAGGAAATATACAAGTTAATATATTTCAGCTTTCTAAACTGCTCTCTTGACTGTGCCCTCATACCCTTTAGGTATCTCCATACAGCCATACAGCTGGACATCATTGAACCATGGCCAGAAAGTGAAAGGGTTTAAGCTGTACTGGAGACAGTCAAATGAAATCAAAAGAGGAGGAACAAAGCTCTTCCACTAACCCTACTGACTTAAAACAAAAAGCAATGGCTCAAGCCTCTTCCCCAGTGAGTCTGTATAACGGCCCTGGGTTCAGCTGGGATAGAATTAATTTTCTTCCTACTAGCTGGTGCACTGCTGTGTTTTGGATTTAGTATGAGAATAATGTTGATAATACACTGATGTTTTCAGCTGTTTCTAAACTTAAGTCAAGGACTTCCCAGCTTCTCATGCCATGTCAGTGAGGAGGTTGGAGGGGCACAAGAAGCTGGAAGGGAACGCAGCCAGAACAGCTGATCCCATATGCCCAAAGGGATACTGCATACCATATGGCATCATGCTCAGCACACAAAACTGGGTGGAAAGCTGGCAGCAGGCCACTGCTCGGGAACTGGCTGGGCATCAGTTGGTGAGTAGTGAGCAATTACATTGTGCATCATTTGCTTTGTGTACTCTATTATTGTCATTGTCTTTGTTTTCTGTTCCATTAAACTGTCTTTATCTCAACCCATGAGTTATCTCAATTTTACTCTTCCAATTCTCACCCCTATCCCACTAGGTGGGAGCAGTGAATGAGTGGCTGTGTGGTGTTTAGTTGCCAGCTAGGGTCAAACCACAGCAGTAACACATGGAAAGACACCACCTCTGATACCAGGTCATCGTGCCTCTCACAATTTTCATAGCTTCTTTGGGTCACACTGTCTGAAATCACTTTCTGGAGCTCCACACAGACTCAGCTCCTCGGTGAATATAAACTAGTAAGTTCTGGAGTAAAGTCAATGGCTCCATACCTAGCCACAACAGATCGGAACTTGGACTCAATCTTTGTTTTTCACCTCGCTATGACAACAAAATGGCCTTTTTGCTGGGATGTGCAATTTACAATTCCAGTAATACTCCCAGTGGATTACAGAGTCAAGAAAATTGTGATTCCTTTTTCATTAATGAAATGATTCTCAGGGTGGATTGCAGTGATACACATTTCAGTGATATAAATTTCAGACATTCTTCTCCGAATTAATGCACTTGGGACTACTAATGTAGTACTTTTGACATGAGAGATCTTTTTAGATTGTACACTTCATGTTACATAGCTTCACTAGAAACACCAATAGAAACATTAGAATTCTCTATTCATATTTTTAACTTTCACTTCAAACCATCTAGTTATCTGAGCCAGGTATGAACTAAATTACAGGCTTCCAATAAATTCCCAGGACACTATCTACTACTTGGACTAGATAAAAACTAGATTTTTAAAATATGATATAGACATTTAAAATTTGAAAGCAGTGTTACCACCACATACACAGTAAGATAATGGAAGGAGCACACATGTTTTGGCACTTACATGCACCTAGAAAGAATTATACTTCAATCCTACCATCAGTTTTAGCATGATACCACTCTGGGAATTCTGAGCTAGGAAAAAGGTGTGATGGGACATACTGGTCCAATACCTCCCCTCGTGAGTAAAGGTGTTTGGGTTTGTTCCTGTTCCTAACAGATTAATGGCATGAGAATACCCATGAGGAACATGGCAATTATTGGCTGAAGAAAAGTTAATCTTGAATGAAAGCAAGCAGCATGGGCTGCCAGTGACACAGTCCTTAGTGTAAGACACTGATTTCTTTTGTAATTTTATTGGTTTAAGAATTTAAAGGGTTTACCCATGTTGGTCTGAAATATCATGAACCCTGATCTGTGTTTTCATAGAAAGTTTATTATATTTTCTAACTCAGTGGAAGAATTGTTTGGATAAAGTATCATGCCACACATTTCAGCACTGGCAGCAAGCTAGGCCTGACAAAATGACCGGCATTTGTGATCCCAAATTTGCATTCTTCAGTAAGCAACCAAAATGCATTCATTTAGGAGTTTGTGGTAACTCAGTACCTTATGTAGTAAGTTCTGTACCAGATAGCATGGCCAATACTAACAGCAAAAAATGGAGAGAGGAAGTCCATGCCCTGTAAGCAAATTACAGTGGGCCTACTGGGGCACATACAGTAAAAGAGGATGGAAGTTTGGAATGCCTCAAATATACGGATGGGAGAGGAGGAAGACTGAAAACTGGGAGTAAAGTGAGATAGCAAATCCTGCCAAAATATTTATGTGTCTCTAAGCCAGGCAGGTTAGATCTTCAGATGAGAATCTGTTTGTAACCAGGGGCAACTAATAAAAAGGAAAATTTATGGCTTTCTCATCATAAACACTGTCCCAGATGTACAACCACAAAGTACACAGATTCACCACCTAACCAAATGCAAGGAGGAACGGTCAATAAAACAGTATCAAGGTATCCTTTTATCAGTAAAGGTGGAATATTTGACTGAAGAGCAAATTCAGTATATGATACCTTAAGCAACTCCTTAAAACTCTTGCCATAAAATTATTGAGGATGTTAATAAGGGAATTGCAATATGAAGACCAAAGACCATATTTTTTGCTCCTTTATAAGGGGAGAAACAAAGCAGGTCCTGAAACCTGGACAGGACTGATACCCAGATAGGTTATGAGAACTTCATATAAGAAGATAAACCCCCTAAAGCATGAAACATAGTATCATACTGTCCTTATAGTTGATCAGATGTAATTTCACATTAATTTATATTCCAGTGACAACCCATTTTCTGAATTTCTGCAAAAAAGCACAACATTGGAAGTTCTGTACCTGTGATCCCAGTGCTGTACACCATGAACTGCTCTATCCCAGTCCTTCACCCACCAGCTGGTTTTGAGGCAGGTATTGCTGTGTTATGTATCAATCTGACCAATCACCGTGCACCCTACATATTCTACAGCCATGAGCATCCAGAACTATAATTGCTGAAATTCAAGATTTCCCTTGTTGTTTGCTAAGTCCAAACAGCTTGAGCCTTAGCCCAAAATGCCTGTTGCCGAGTTGCAAATAAGCTTTCTGCTATTTATCAGAAATTTTAGGCTTAGATGCATGATTATGCTAATCCTCATGATAAAACAGCAATAAACTTGTAACCAGTACAAGTGAATGCCCCTACAAACAATGGAAGATTAGAATATATTTGTGAATGTTTATGTGGACCGAATATTAAATCTATTTAATATTTGATAGTTTTCTGTTTGTCTTTTTCAGTGTTGAAGCATAGGACCTCTTCATTATATTTTATATACAACTCAGCCTTCCCTATTATTACTTACATACATTTGAATTTTTGCTGTTGAATTTTTGCTATTGAATATTCAGAGGTCATTGATCATATGCAGATTGGGTAAATCTTGCCTCTGGTAAGTTTGTGAGGACACCATATGCCCTGTTCTCCTAAATTGTCAGTGTCTTTAGCTGACAGCATATTAAGAATGAAGGATGATTTCTTATTCCATGTAAGAAACCTTAAGAGTACACCTGTACGAAAAACATGCACATACATGTTGCAATTCTGGGTTCTGCTTTGCAAAGGAGACAAGTGAAAATACTTGTCGTTTACTGAAAAGCTAGAAATAAGCAGACTGAAAATAATTAGAAGAGTTGTCTAAAATTCCTCAAAGCCAAATTAGAAGATCAAGGGATTTAGAAGGATGAGGGAAGTATGCATGGAAGACTGCATTAATTATTTATTTCACTTGGGTTTCTTGGTTTAACTTTCTCATTAGCATAGCACAGGTAGCTATTCTAATCAGCAGTTTGCATCTTAGCTGCTTTTTTCATCCATACCTGATGATGTGGTATGACAGGGCACAGTTTTGAGCACTAGCCTAGTGTTCCTCATTAGCAAGGGCTCAATTTCAGCAATTCAACTTTCAAGGTCTACAGATACACGGACACAAGATGCGTTAACATATCTTTTAGATTTCAAGAATGGATTACACACTCTTTTTGTAGCCATACACAGCTGATGAGTATTACTTCTCTAAAAAGACTGCACTGGAGCAAAGGAAACTTGGAAAATGTAAAATCCTCCATGGACCATTCACTAGGGACTGTAGTGGTAGGACACGGGGTAATGGGTTCAAACTTAAACAGGGGAAGTTTAGATTAGATATAAAGAAGTTCTTTACTGTGAAGGTGGTGAGGCACTGGAATGGGTTGCCCAAGAACTTGTGAATGCTCCATGCCTGGTGGTGTTCAAGGCCTTGGGTGACACGGTTTAGTCGGAGGTGTCCCTGCCCATGGCAGGAGGGTTGGAACTATATGAACTTAAGGTCCTTTCCAACCCTAACTGTTCTATGATTCTATGATTCTTTTAGACTACCTTTGCATCTAATGCCAGGTGCAGTTTTAATGTCACCTTCTAGCTACGTTATTTTTTCTTTTAATCATCTATGCCCCAGCATAGAAATGGTTGTTACAGTTTCCCAGTTATGTGTTGATGATTTTGATTTTATTCATTGTTATTGTATATTTTTCCACAGAAAGAAAAAAAAATCACATCATTGTTTGACATAATTATATTCTGCAGCATTCTGTGGCAGTCATGTTTGGCTGCATCTTTTTCACTGTGTCTGACATTACATTTCACAATTATTTTGCCATCATTTCAGATGATAACTTTCAGTCCTATGTAATTGTTCACATGCATGAGGTATCCTTCATCAGTTGTATCTCACAGTGCTCTTGTTACCCGTAAAAAGGAATGCCAAAATTTAGGATGGGAAGCCTGATTAACTGTTTCATTCCTGCTGCTTTCTTACTAGCTGCTGTTGCTCAACACAGGAGAAAATCCTATCTATCTGGTCAGAACAAAGGACCAGCTAGCTAAGTAGCAGATGCTTAGGAAAACAAGCTATCTAGAGATTTACCCTTCCCTTGGGAGGCTCTCTCGGGTTCTGGAGCTGAGTCTTTCAAAGACCACCTTGTGGCATCTACTCAGGTGCCTCTTTTCTCTTATTGGAACAGGCAGATTCAAGGTGCAGTTTATTTTTCTGTGACACTATGCTGAGATTTGCGAAGTCTATCAGTCTTTAAGCTACTTCCTCTTCATTAAGAGTAATAGCCTGACATGCAACCATGGAAACATGGACTGTTTCCACATGTGAGATTGATGTGTTGGGGGATTTGTGGTAAGACACCTTTTCTGTTTCTTCTCATACTGTCCTGGGTTCAGCAGTAGCAGTCATTTTTCTCCTTCTTGGTAGCTGGTGTAGTGCAGTGTTTTGACTTTCAGTTCGGCAACAGAGCTGATAACAAGGATGTTTTGGTTTGGCCAAGGACTTTGTGAGCCTCATGCTCTGCCAGGGAGGAGGGGAAGCCAGGAGGAAGCAGAGACAGGACACCTGACCCAAACTGACCAAAGAGGTATTCCATACCACAGCACGTCATGCCCAGGATGTAACTGAGAGGTACCCAGAAGGGCTGGGAGACGGCAGGTTTGGAGGAGGTATCGGTCGGAGCTTGGTCGGGCTTGGGGGGGGGAGTTATCGGTCGGCTGGTGCTGAGGTGTTGTATTCTCTTCCCTTGTTATTTCCTTTATCATTATTATCATTGGTGGTAGCAGTAGTGATTTGTGTTATACCTTAGTTACTAAACTGTTCTTATCTCAACCCGTGGAAGTTGCATTCTTTTCGATTCTCCTCTCCGTCCCTCCGAGAGCAGGGGGAGGGCAAGAAAAGGGGGGGAGTGAGCGAACTAATTACCTGACTGGGTTTAAACCACGACACATACCTAGTACAGGTATGATACTTAAACAGGTTTCAGCTCAAGCATCAGCATTCGGCAGCAATATAAACAGTAGTGGCACTGCACACTGCATTTCTTAACCAGTGAAAATAACCACTAACATAAAACTTGGCCCGCTACTTCTCTGCACTCAGCATCTCTGTCTTCTTTCACTGCTCTTCTCCACCTTGCCAACACTTCCTTTTACCCTATTTCTTCTTTTTCCTCTCTTTCCACTGGTACTCGAGGTAGATACAGTGCCAAAATCTCAATTTCACAGGTAAAAAAGGCTTAGGATTTTTGTGGCAAATCTTTTCTTCTGGAATAAAGTGATTTTATGATCATTATCCCTTTACAAAAGAGAGAATGGGACAAAGGAGATTTAAAGACCACTAAAGCCCACAAAGAGCCTGCCTGTGTTCAGGTTTAATAAAGTAGGAACTCAGTAGTCCACCAGACTGAATTTACTCAAAAAATGCTTTTCTCATTCAGTTACAGCTTCTCCTTTGCGCACCACTGCTGCGCCTGTCTTCAATAGCCCATGTTTCTGGATCAAAACTTACCTTTCTTCCTTGAAGAATACTGCTCTCTATTACGTCATTTCTAACAACAGAGCTGTTAGGCTAATGTAAATCTAGTCCAAATTTCACCTCCTTTCACATTCCATTTTTGCTGAAATTAAGTTGATGAGAAAAATACAGAAACTTCAATGGGAATAATCTTGTGCAGATAGAAGAAACACAGATGCATTTAGTAAAGCAGCTCTTTGTAAGACAAAGGAGTCCAAAGGACAGATGTGTTGTTTGTTAATCATTCATAAAACCCTTGTGATTAGGAACACCTCGATCTCAAAAAGGCCAGCCAACTGAAAAAGATACACTGTGCTCTAGCATTCATAGTGCTCCATTTGGGAGAATAAGAGGATTCCTTGGCCAGAAGAAAGAACAATGTAAATAAGGTTATTCTACATAAAAAAATCAGAGTGTATGCCCTAGAGAATGGGGAGACTTCAGTTCTATAAATCAGTTAGGAAGATCTGGCAAAGTTCATTCTCCAACTGGCTGACAAATTTAATAAGAAGACTAGTGAAGACATTTTGTTAAGAAGCTGAAGGAAAAACAAAGGTAGATTTAAGCCATTGAATTAAAACACTTGAAAGGCAAGAGAAAGCCATAGTAAAAAACCTGAAAGCAATACACTGTGAGCCCCCCAAGAGTATCCACCAACTGTACAGAGTACAAGGGTGGAGGAAAAGCAGAGTATCCAATGAGAGATAACATAAATAAAAGCATAAAGTCATGTGGAATACAGAAAGAGTTCAGCATGTACTGAATTTCTGCATGGGTGAAAATAAATCTCTCCATTCTATATAATTTATATGATACCCTAGGATTTGTGACTACT
Source organism: Pezoporus occidentalis (assembly GCF_034315485.1). Classification (NCBI taxonomy): domain Eukaryota; kingdom Metazoa; phylum Chordata; class Aves; order Psittaciformes; family Psittacidae; genus Pezoporus; species Pezoporus occidentalis. The sequence goes on from NW_026914885.1 coordinate 422,771, forward strand.
GTTGCCTTTAATCAACATCATAATATAAAAAAAAATATTATTAATAATTATTTGTATTACTTAGGACATGGTCTAAAATGAGGGACTCCAGTTGCTAACCAAGCAAAGTATACAGTTGCTACCCCCAAATATGGACAAATAGATAATACTAAAAAAAAAAAAAACAAACCAAAAACTAAGATGATTAGTCAATAACATGATCAATCATTTCAGCACATTATCCGTATACTTACTTGCTTTCAATATTTCTGTAGACTTCCTGCCAAAATAGAAGTACCAGAGGCTGAAGAAGAGTTCTGAAGTGCCTTTGCTAACTTATGTTGAGATCCTTCTAAACATCGAGAACAAGTTAGAAAAACACACAAGAGGAAGAAATCAGAGGCACAAAACCCTCACAGAAAAGGAGGAAGGAGATGGAGAGGAATAAATAGGGAGGTAGAAGAGAAATCAGGAGAAGACAGAGGCACAGCAGCCAGAGCAGACATGACCTCAAGCAAGCAAATGCAGTTGGATGGGTCAAAGGGGATAAGCAGGGACACTGATCAGAGATGTGGCTAACTCTGAACAGAGCTTCAGTCATGATAAGTTATGAGGCAGCTGCATAACCACTAGCAAAGACTTGGGTCAGATAAGCACCATATTTATTTACTGGAACTCACTGGAACAAAATCAACTGTACAGGAAAATCATCCATTTTTCTTGTTGTTCTTGGATATAAGGACTGAGTACTGAACAACTTTATGGTTGAACAGTAGGACCCTGGCTTGCAAAAGAAACATGGGTTAAACAAAAAATCTTTGAACATAGTTTAGTAATTTTTTTTTCACTCCAGCCAAGCATTGATGCCTGGAAATAAACGGGTGTTCACACCACTGCTTGTGCCACAGGTAAATCCATGAGCAAGCCAGACATTGTTTTCTTCCTTCCTTTTCTGCAGATCAGAGTTAACTATTGATTTCTCATGTTTATTCTTCATGTCATGGCCCAAAATATTTCCTTAGGCCCAAAATATTTCCTTAGTCTCTTAATCAGGCTGCTTCCTTGGTAGTTGCTATCCTTCCTTCTAGAAATTACTGTACATATGTTATTTGTAAAAAAATAAAAGAGAACAGTTATCAGTAACGGGGGGGGGGGGGGGGGGGGGGGGGGGGGGAAGAAACCCAATGGGGAAGTTTAATTCCTAAAACATTTCATTCTCAGCCATACATCAAATCCATCCATATATGAAGAGCTTAGAAAGATGTTACAACATTTTATAAATGGTAACAGTAATGTTCTCTCATTATGCATACTAAATATCCTGGGTGATTATATATTCACTACATTGTTCTGATTCTTTAGGATAGGCAAATCTCACTGTATGTTTCACTGCTCTATACTTACATTCTTCCTATCTCAGTTATGTTGAGCTATGAGTTACTGAACAAAGAGTAGGGAGATAAAGACATTCAAATTCTGTTGTTTTCTACTCATAGAAGAACAAGCAACAAAAAATTCTGCTTCCACGTCAAACCCCTTCACTCACACTGCATCCAAGGGCAGTTTTGTGCAGCGTTACCACACCCGGCATTCTCATGGAAAACATACTTTTTTTGGGTTTTTTTTAATGTCTATTTTTCCATACACAGTTGAGCAAGGAGCAATGTTGCCAGCTGTCACAAAATGCATAAACAGTTCATAATCTGTAATAGTTCCTTAGACAGCTGCAAGACCATAAGGAACAAAACTTTTCTTCCTCAAAAGCTTTCATGAAACATGTTATTTAGTTCCAAAATAGACAGCTATTTCAGAAACCATATACCATAAGGAAAAAGTAAATTTCTCTATTAAATTAAATGGTTTTGTAGAGTAGCCCAGAGAGTTAATTCTGGGCATCTTGTCCTAAAAGGAAACAACTGTTAAAAGACACATAGGCCCAGTGCAAATGAAGTAAATCAATTTACCAATTTAATTTGTGAAATTAAACTAGTCAGCTGACTTCACCAGATGAGTGTCTAGTTCTGAGTGACTTCACAACATGGCATTCTTACCAAGCAGAAGATTAACTCAAAGTGAGCAAAGTTGTTCCAGTTAGGCAAAGTCTACTTACCAGTCCATAGGGGGAGAAAGTTCACACTTGGATAAAAGCTGAGCAACAGTAAACAAACGTAAATCTTCATACCCTTCATGCAGCTGGTGCTCGTTGCCACAGGCCAGATTTCATCTTGCTCTACATTACTTCAGAAACCATACAATAATGACAGTTTGTAAGACTAAAGGGCAATTTATGCCAGATGGAGAAAATGGCTTATGGATAAGCAGAGTCCAGGGGAAGACAAAAGGAAACAAGGCTCGATGTGGCACAGAGATACATAACAGCAGAAACAGATCAGAACTGAAATTCAGCACAAAATGCAAAAAACAAGGTGGGTTTCAATGTATGGAATCCACAGAAGGATATAAGGACTGCCGTACTGACTCAGAGCAAAGGGCCCACACTGTCCAATATGCTAACCTGAACAATCACTACAAGACAGCAGGTAAACCTGGCTAGGTTTTAAGACCCCTGATCCTTTTCTTCTCCAGGCTAAAGAGTTGCAGATCTCTCATCCTCTCTGTATTTGAGAAAGGCTCCAGCCCTTTAATCTTTGTAGCCCTCCACTGGACTTGCTCCAGCAAGTCCACATAGACACATAAACTGGGGAACCCAGAACAGGACCTAGCACTCCACATGTGTTTCACCAGCACTGAATACAAGGGACCTCACTGGCTGAGAAAACTCTGCCTAACACAGCCCAGGAGGCTGTTCACCTTCTTTGCTGTGAAGTTTACTGTCCACCAGAATGCCCAGGCCCTTCTCTGCAGACCTGCTTTCCAACCAGCTGGCCTGCAGCTTGTACCAGTGTCTGGGATGATTTCTTTGTACTTCCCTTTGTTGAACTCCACAAGATTTCTCTCTGCCTCATTCTCCAACCTGTCAAGGTCCCTCTGAATGGCAGCAAATCCATCCGATATATCAACTGTGTGGTTATCTGCGTGCCTTTGTGTGAAGATGTGGGCCCATTTGTACAGTAACACGATCACATCTTTTGTCTTGTCATCAATATTCTCTCAGGGACACCTGACACATTGCTGATTGGTTCTGTTGCCACAGCACATTAAACCAATGGTTTAGTGGAGCTGCCAATGATGGAAAGATCTCTCGTTTCTGAATTATAACCTCCAGTTCTGAATCCAGGATTATCTAAGTACAATTTACTTCTTTCTAGATGCATAATCTTCCAGTAATTTACACTAAGAATTTTCTGCCACTTTTTGCCAATTTAGTTTTGTGAGATCCCTATGTGTTACTGCAATAGGTTATAAAGCATCATCAACTCTGCAATTTCACATTATCTATCAATCATGCACTGATTTCCTAACGTAAAATCTAGGACACAAAGATAGGTCCTCTATTTTTCCTTCAACTTTTACCACTATGCCACAATTAAAGCATCAGCACAAATATGCTTCTTTAGGGATCCATGTCAGTATTGACACTTATTAATGTGGTAAATCCTTGTTACTATATAAAGACCAAAAATATCACATAATATTATATATTAAGTGAGCCTAAATGCTCACTTCCCTGAATCACGCTGCTGTGCTGTTTAACATTACAGATTTAAAATGTTTAAAAATGGTTTAGAGAAGCTCAGTTTTATTATGCATGACTTCAAACGCCTTAAAAAAATAATTTCAGAAGTGCTGGGCACTTTTGCTCTGAAAAGCAAGACTTTATAAAGAGTTTTTCCAACCAGATAAAACTCAATTTAAAATGCTTATTTCCACTCACGAGGTCATGGATGAAGAAAAAGCTATTTTCCAGAACCTCTCCAGTTTCCTGTCTTCTCATAGTTATATTATGCAAGGAATGAAGGCCCCTAACTGTCCTGGCATGAATAAAATAGCAAACATAGGAAGATCATAGAAATATTCAGGCTACAACAGAGCTGTTCAGACTTGGTGCCTTTCCTTTACAAAGAGCTTGTGCAAATATTCTGTTTAATTTTGTATCTGTGGGAGCTTGCATCCTGCACATCTAATTTTCAGAAACAAACTCACACAAATCCTTATTCTTATTATAAACATTCTCAGCTACATCTCACCTAAATTTTTCATGGTGCTGAGTTTAATAAAAGCTGGATTTAGCACCATTATTTAGACAAGACTTGTTAAAAGGTTTCTGAGAAAGAATCCTTTTTTCACCTGCACTGAGAGGCACAGAATTTGGTGTCTTACGATACTCTGTATGACAACAGTTCTAAAAAAAAGATAACACGAAGATTATCTGAGTGATTCCAGCATATAAACCCATCCTTTTGCAAAGGATTAAAAAAAAACAAACACTGTTCACACTAGTGCCTTCTATGTGTAACATCAAATAGCATAGTTATTGTAAAATACAACAAAATGTTCAAAAATCCTTTGTTTCCATGAACAAATTCTTGTTTCTGGACAATTTACATTAAACCAAATTTATCTGCAATGTCCACCCATTGGTACTCTGACACATTTGACAGGTTTTCTTACAGCAGTAGATAATCTTCAAATACTTGAATGAAGCCAAAGTTTAGAGGTGCTAAGGATCAGTTTTCAGTTAATTGTAACTACGGAAGCTTAGGGTTTAGCATTTTTACTTGTTAGCAACAATCTATCACACTCATGATCCAAACGAAGTAATTGATTACCAAGGTAATCTGGGAACTATGAGTAGCTTGCTCTTTCAAAATTATCCATAGTATGGCACAGTGTAGGGAAATAAAAATATAGATGAAAAGTTTCCAGTATTATTATGAAATTGAAAGTTCCTTTTCCTCTGTTCCAAGTCTTTTAGAAGAGCTTATTTATGAAAGCATGCACATCACAGTAAATGGTGTTTCATTCCAAGTATCACTGCTGAAAGCCTTGGCTTACTTAAGTTTGAACAATGTGTTCTCTCTAGCTCCTAGTTTTTCAGCCTTCTAAATACAGTAGAAAACACTATATTGTGTTTCTTTCACCAGAAACTTTGATAATGGAGCTCTGTCATGCTTCCTTGCTGAAGCCTGCATTGCCTTAGGCTGATCTGAAAGGCCATCTGGACATTACAACTGATTAATTAGCTGTGAGCTTATGTGAAGAGGGCAGATGGAAGAACATAGGACTTCATTGCTCCCTGCCCTCCAAGAGCTACCAGTACAATACACAATCTATATCAAGGTCCCAGTCTCTTTCCATGAAGATTTAGAAAGATTCAGGTAAGTCTGCCACAGTAATTGTCTTTCCTCAGCTCTCCCAGCTCTGTTCACTGAAGATACCAATGCTGACAAAGATAACGTCTAAAAACCATGAGGGTAGGGAGCTGACAATAGTGTTTTCAGATGAAGTTCTGCCTCGCAACCCAGCTTAGGTAAAACCAGCCTGGCTTTATATTTATCACTTCTAGATGTATTCCCAAATGAAAAATCATAAACCTAAACTTTGTTTAGGAAGTGAAAAGGTCTTAAGACTAATAGACCACATGATAGAAATGGTAAAGATATTATTGCTCTTGGTAAGGTAATCACATTTTGGAGCTCCAGTCATGAACCACCACATTATACAAGGTCTTACGCAATCACAGACGAGTATCTGATATAACCACTACACCAAAGTGAGAGAGACAAAAATTATTTATTCTATTTAGAAATATAACTATGTATGAACCAGAAGTAATCAAGCAGTTCTTCATTTCTTACTGGACACAATACAATGTTGTCATAGATATTCTAATGAAGGACGTAGAAGTTAGCTTACAAAGCATATTTATGCAAAAAGATTATCTTTGTACTATTTTGACTGCTACTTGTATTTGAAAATTAAGACAGATAAGCAAAGAGGTATCATCTTTGGTAAATAGCTTTTTCTGCACAAACAGTATCATAACATATCAGCTTGAATTTAAGTCTTATTTCTTTCATACTGATTGCTGATGAAATACACATGCATGAGCACCACTGAAAACTGCATTTTCACAAGTTTTCCACGAAACCTGGTGACAACTGAAGATTTAAGATTTACTTAAGATCAACATCAAATGTTTGCCAGAAGATGGCTGGTAAGAGGCATGGAGAATTATAGCACATTTACAATTAATGTTGAGACGGAACTTGACAGAAGTTCTTCAATAAACATGTTTATTAATATTTTGTTGTACTTGGAATAAAATGATATTTTGACCCAGATAAAAGCGTAAGATTCAGTATTTGTTCATCAAATCATTTTTCTCTCTTTAAATCACTTAAGAGCCCATGTTTTGAAACATTAACCTCCTGACTAAAGACAGAAAAAAAGCCACTTGATGTCCACAACAAAAAAATCTTTCCTTCTGCACTGAAATCTGAAAAGAGTCAACCTCTGCCTATTTTACCCTGTCATACTTGCTGACATCAGCCTTGCCATTTTGAACTTGTCACACGGCCCTCTGACTATCTATTTTCAACTAAATTGAAAATATTCCAGGAGCAGCCCAAAGGAAAGAAACATCAGTATATCTAGTTTGCACAACATTTCCAGATCATCATTATTTTCCAAGTGCGGAAGTCTGAAGATCTTTATTTTTTTCCCAGCGAGAAAAATTATATATGAACTCAAATGTGAGTCCACACATTGAAGCACTTTAGCTGTTTGCTGTCCATTACAAGGTGAGAAGTTCAAGGTTCCTGATATTAGCTAACAGTAATATACATGTATGGAAAATCTTGTTTACCTTTCCCCCTCCTATTGTTTCCTCTTCCTTCTCTAAACCATTTCAGTGCCCATGTCCTGACATCCTGAACTCCACAGGTTAAGCTGCTTTTGATTTGCAAAGAGAGTTACAATAGTTAATTACTAAGCACGATTTTCTGCGACTCAAACATTTTGCATTTATAGGCCTTTGATATAGTCCAGAGCAAGAGGCTAACCCATATTTAATTTGTTCAACACGTTTCTGGTTAAAGCTCCATCAAATGGGTGACTGGTATCCCTCCAATTCAGCTAGAAAAGTCACTTTGAAGGAGGCATTTATCAGCAACATTTGCCTCAGTGGAAACAGAAGGCCCAAAGGGCCAGGGGAAAATCAGTGGTTGGTTATAATAGTCAAAACCAGCTATTACCCACAGGATAAAGTGTCAATAATAGGTTAGATTCTATTATTTGGAACTGATTTTACAGCAGGTATAAAATTAAAGAAAATAAGACCGTTTCCTTAGGCAACAAAGGTCTCTGCTTTGAAATGCCCTCCAGCTTGACCCCCACAGCCCCAGAAGCAGGAGGGGGATCCAGCAGGGCTTGCTTCACAGCCGGCATGCCCAGCATCATGCAGCTGCTCTGCACAGAACAGCTGAGCATGATTAACATAGCTAAAGGCCCACAGGGCTTAGCACAATTAAATCAACAGGCTGTAGCTCATTCCTCCAGCGTGACAGATTAAAGGCACGAAACCTAGATGCCTTTGCTTTCTTCTATCTTCATGTTTGCTGGAGCGATTTTTGTTGAGTGTTTAATCCTCTCTGCAGCCCAACATTGACACAAAAATTTAATATGCATGTGGTTTTGACTGAAAAACTCCCAACCCAGAATGTCATGAGCCCACATTTTCAAGTGATACATTCAGTAGTTAATTCTGAGGGGGCTATACATTAAAATGAGAAACATTTTTAACAGTATTGTGAAGGAATATGTTGGGCAGCCTGAAACTATGAATGTTTTTCTTTTCTTGCAAATGGACACTCTGGAACACCTATACAGAGAAAGCCACAAACTCCTTTAACAGGAGGAGCACTGTCAGACTGCTTTATCTTGAGGAAAAGATATTCTGTAGTCTTTTACATTAAATTATTCATGAGGCCTTTTATAGAAGACCTGTATATACTGTCCTGAATGAGACAGCTTAGTAAGATCCCTTCCAACTGTACTGCTATTGTAAAGGTGATGAAATTATTCTTTGCAGAACACAGCAAAGAACATCCTTACAAATCTGTAGAATAAGAATGACCTTGCTAAATAGTGGTACTAAACAAAAATGTGGATACATTCTCCATCTACAGCATCCCAGCCAGGCGTGGTAAGCAAAAGTTCCTCTTGTTCAAGCCAACAATTATTATTCTTTCTGGTTGTTTCACTGTCCCTAGAAAATTTAATGGATGCTGTTCTCAAAAGCATTAATGTTCATATGTTTCACTGAACTTAAGCTCCTCATTGACAAACACCTCTAAAACTTAGCCTAAGCTTAATTCTTAAAATGCTATAGGCACTCAGGAACCAAAGCCTCAGTGAAACCCTGATACTCCCAACTCCTTTCTGAAAACAGACTAGCTCATAAATCACTGAGCATTTTGTCTAAAGAAAAAAAAAAAAAAAAGCTACTTTTTTTTTGCCCTGTTGTAATGAGGTACAAATGCACTAGTCCAATTGGACTTACTTCCAGCAATATCAGGTCTAAGTTTCAGCAACCACATGTAAAATCTGAATGTATAAAAACCTAATTTCAGTCTTGCCTTTTGAAGTAGTTGTGTGGATTCTCTTTTTTAATTTCATCTTCCATCTTCATTCACTTCTCTCTTTGCCTCCTTCATGCTCTCCTTTTACATTTTTTTGTAATCTTCACTCAGTCCTTCTTCATTGCCCCTTCAAAGATTATTTTAAGCATGTTAAAACCAGAAATGTAGGACCGAACCCCATGATGAACACCATACTTTGAAAGAAACCAGACTGTATCTAGAAAAGGTTTCAGGTGGTTTTGTTGATTTTTTTTTTCTTTTAAAAAAGAGTTTACTGCTTTACCAGTCTGAAAAGGTCCTTTGGCTCTGAAAGCGGAGACCATAGCACTCTTGATGAAGAAGGTATAAAGTGCATGGCCCCATGGGAGAATATGATGGAATATCTGTTCTGTCTGCACCAAAACACAGTCACAAAAATTTCTTCTAAACCTGTCAATGCATTGCCTTTTTCTCAAGAGAGAAAGTAACAGAACACCATGGTTACAGACAGGGGCCTGTGAGCATCACATCCTAGTGCAATGTTCTTTATGTTTGAAAGCCCTGTATCAGCCTCTCACCCAGCTCTGTCCTGAGCTCTCACACAGGAGGTGGTTGAATCTAACCAAGAGTGGAGGAAAAGCTAAGACCTCTGTTTTCATGCACATTTGGAATTCCCAGAGATACAAATGCTAATACAAAATCTTTGTCAGTCAGCACTATTTCACATACCTTGATGTGCCCTTTCTTGTCACACTATGGTTGCGTAAGGAAAAAGTGTGTTGTGCTTCCCCTACTTGTGAGTTGCAAACTGTTAAATGTTTGTGGCAAATGTGTTCTTATTCAGCAGTGGGGGACTGTGAGCTACATCAGAGTGATTTGTGTCAGCAACTCAGGGGTCCTAGTGATCATTTCACTTTGTGTGGAGATGGAATCCCTTGTGATCATTCTGCTCTGTGTAAAGGGTATGATATGTGTCCCTGTCAATATCACAGTGAGGAGGAAGAAGAAACAAGGGAATAATTCCCCTGGGTCAACCGCAATATTGTGCAAGGAAATGTTTTGTTCTTTGTTTAATTGCATGAATGTTCTTAAAAGGGGGGGGGGGGGGTAGGTAACTTAGAGATATGTCCTGTTACAGAACATTGTGAAATCTGTGCTCACAAATAAACATATAAGGAGTGGAATTTATGGGGGCTAAGATGGCGGTCAGACTTGTGATAGACATCTTCCTGTTAATGCATTACCAAGACGTTTAGTAAACCTAAGATATTTCTTCACCCGGAGACAAGACCCCAGCAACAGGAGGAGAAGCCCGGGAAAAGAAGACAACAGGATTGGCTGAAACCCAAGATCGAAAAGTATAAGAGACTATCCCCAGAAGTTCCCCTCATGCGTCTCGGGCAGAGCAGAGGCTCCCTGGCGCACCCAGCGCTGCTTGTTTATTGCCTCTCGATATTAATTATAATAAAAATCAATTAAAACAGATTGGAGATATTAGGTTTTTATAACAGGGACTGTTGTCAATCTGTTGATATCTTACATACATCTTTGTCATTTCCTTCCCTAAGCTGTCATCAGACTATGAATCTCAAAGCTGGGGGGACCTTGGTAAATTTTTCTCACTGTCAGACTTAAGCATACTTTGAAAACACAGTACTGTTGTGAACAGACATCTGACTTTAGTGCTACAGCGCTCTGAAGTATTGGGATGAGAGCTGGAAGTAAAAACTGGCTAGTTTCACAACTAAGATTACAAGTATCCTTCTCCTAACATATACAGAGAGCAACAAAAAAACTGTCCTAACTTGCTCTGGCACTCTCCATTACCAGTTGATCCGGAGAAAACTCGAGGAACAAACTCGCCAACAAAGTTAACAAGCAGGTACTCTTTATTGCGGCGCCGGCAGTCACAGGGGATAGCTCCTCTTAATGAGTGTCCTCGTATTGCTACACAAGCTGTCCTTTATATAGTCACTGGGCATGAATATGAATATTCATGAGGCTATATATGAATTACATCATTTTCCAGAAAGTTTCCTGCATGCATATAAAAATGTGGTGGTGGTCTCTGACGGTCCTTTACTTCTTCCAACGATCTCCATCACTTCTGGCAGCCTTTGAAGCACTCCCAGTAGATGTTCACATCAGCTTAATTAACATTACAGACATAGCAATCATCCTGTCCTTCTACTTATCAGTTAGTTTAACTGCTCCCATCCTGGACTTCTGCTAGTCCCAGATACTCCCCAGTAGATGTTTCCACCGGCTTAATGGGTTTGTTAACACTACAGACACAGCAATAATCCCATTCTTCTACTTATCAGTTAGTTTAACTGTGCCCATCCTGGACATCTGCTAGTCCCAGATACTCCCTGTAAGCGGCGAGGAGAAGCAGACAGGCCAACCCAATATGGGTGATAAGCAACTTCTAGTTTATTTGTGACGCAGTTCACACATATATAGGAGTGGTATTCAGCCACTCCTTCGTGGCATAACAGTATTGGTTAGCCCCCACAGCTTCCTCCACATTCTCCTCCCAGGTCCGGTCTCTGTCCACCTGTGAGGGCCACCCCCTGCCTTGCTTGCACAGTCCTCCAGAACTCTATGGTTCTGCTCTTAAAGTCATTCTGCAACAATTCCCCCCTTTTTCTTTGTGCAAGCAAGGCATTATGGGTTATTCTGTTCACCTGTTTTATCACACAACTATAAACAAGTCTTAATAGCTACGATGATTAACCTAACAATGATACATAAGTGCAATGCTTCAAACAACAGTGTTTGACTCAACCTGTAATGCCCCGTGAAGACAACCCTCTAGTTATTCTTAGGATATTGGTCATTTACTATTGCTGGGTAAGCTGAGCCAGGGTTCTCAGCTGTGCGTGCATCGAATTAGCATAATCAGAGAGACTCATACAACACATTCCATCAAACTCTTCACATCCATGTCCCTGTTCCAACAACAAAAGGTTCTGCAGTGTTGCATGTCTCACAGAGTCAACCTTAAAACAAATCAGAAATTGCCTTCGATGTAGAATTGTCTGCTTAGCAACTCAGCAACCCAGTCTGCTTAGTTGAGCCAAGGCCCCGGCTGAAGCACTTACAGTGATTTGGCATATTATGATTGGATACATGTTTTGAAGACACTTAGTGACTAACATATAATTGGTTAAACACAGGTGTGAGAACTCAAACTTGAAAGCTTGCCAACAGTCCACAGTTCTCATTAACTTGGTGAATTTCAGCCTCTTATCTCGCTTGCTTAAGCTTCTTCGGGCCTCTCATGGCCTTGCTGTATCTTTCAGGACTGTTCAAAGTTTATGTACCAATTATGCATTCTCCTGTGAGAACACTGTCTCCACATCTTCCCCCTTTTGTTTTATCCAGTAACAAGTCGCTACTACAGCAAGGCACACACAAATTTACATTAGCAGAGTTAACTATTACAGGGTGCAGCAGCAAGTCGAAGATGCTGATGGCAGTGAAGGACTAGCCAAAGAAATTTCTTACCAGTGGAATTCTCCCCCTCTCTTAAATTTGTTCCATCACCTGCTTTATAACACTACCATTGTATTAAATTTTTTTTTTTTTCTTCTAGCTTTTGCCTTAGCATTTTCTAGCAGCTACTGCAAATTTCCACACTCTTAACATCTCTTTTACAAGTGACAAATCTATACAATACAAGGTGCAGTTTCTTATTAGCAACTAGCTAGTAAATACAGGTGGTTTTATACACAAAATCACAACCTCTAATAATAGCTACTTTACAAGCACACATATTCAGGATGTTACTTTTCAGTTGTCCCCAAGTGATGTTTTGCAGTTATTTGTTCTTTCTCTTCCTCTATCTCATTCTGCTTGGGGTAATCACGGTCAGCTCCTGTAGCTGAGGCATCAGGTTTATCCATTCGTCTGTCCAGCTCATGGCAGGGCTTCACAAACTTTGCAGACAGTCGCCACGGACCTGTAGGCAGGAGGGCACAAATATACCCCCTCCCCCAGGTTATCAGTTCTTCACAAGTAGACAGGTTAGACAGGTTAAAGTTAAATGCAACATCATTACTCTCTCTCTCCCCCCCCTTTTTTTTTTTTTTTTTTTTTTTTTTTTGGGTCCCTGCAAAAGCCATCATTACTCCCACTACAGTCCCACGTACAGAACAAAGCACAAGGACCCTGTGGAGACTAACAGCAAACCAGCTCCGAGAAGCATCATTGCAGTGCGAGGTGGCAGGCTCAACCTTAGCGGGCGTCCCCGCAGAGGCTCTGCCTCCCCCACATTGTATGAGGCTTGGGCTTTTAAACTGACCAAAATGCACACTCATTCCGACACAGGTGGCCAGCCTGTGCTGGAAGAAGTGGCCAGCAGTATCTACAGAGGTCTCCAAGGGTTGACAGAAACCTGGACATACTTATATTTACCAACTTCTAGTACATGAGTATCACAGAGAAACTGTATGGGCTCCCCCTGTCAATTGCAAGAAAAAATCATAACATATACAGCTTGAGTATAAGAGGATTTTAACACATACGTGGTCACTGTTTGCCAGGCCTCCTTAACTATTTTGAGATCAAGAGCTTCCCACTCTTTAGCCCCCTGCTGTGTAGTAAACACAGGATATGCAGGAATGCCCATTGCAGAAAATTCCCCAGTAATGATCACATCTTTGGTTACCCATCGTTACAACTGAGCGTCTCCAGGACCAGTAAGTCTGAGCAGACCGACCCGGGAGACGAAGTCAGGGTCTGGAAGCAGAGGATATAAATCTGGCTCGGATTCAGGGGATTCGGGGGCTGATCCTGCGCCGAACTCGGGGTCTCCGTTGCTCGCAGCTGTGTCTTTCTTATCAGATGTCTCTCGTTCGGTATGTGGCCATCTGCAGACCTGGCTCCTCCGTGACTGAGTTAAAAGTTTTTTCACTCTAGGGCGTAGTGGGTTGGAGAGGCTCGCGGCTCCTTTAAATCTCCCGCTCGCGCATGATCCCTATTTTTTTACTGCGTGCTTCACAGTGGCGCCGCAATCGATCCGGCGCCGAGGCACCGCCCTTTTTTTTCGGATTTCTCGACATTTATCATGCGTATACCTTCTAATATACTTTCTCTGTCCTTTTCAAAGTCCCTACTTTCGGAACTGGGGTGGTGGGGGAGCAGGGGGTTACACCTCCTCCGCGGCACCTTCTGATGAAGGGGGAGAAAAGGAAGGGGGGGGGGGTGGGAAACCCTGGGCTCCCGCGAGTTGGGGGGGGGGGGGGGGGGAGGGGGGGGAAACGAGTTGTAATCTTCCCCCGGTTTCAACCGACCGGGGACGTCTGTTCCTAGTTTCTCCGTTGCTACCGCGGCAGTTTTCTTTTCTGCCTTGTATCTTTTTATACAGTTCATTACTTCCCTCCTTGGTTTACCGAGTTTCTTTGCCTTTTTATAATCATTAAGCACTGAGTCAAATAGTTCATCACCAAACTTTTGCCACTCACTCTTCTCAAATATTGTATTAGGATCTGCAAAAAACATCTCTTAGCCTTCCTTACAGGCAGTAGACCTGCTAGCTGCTTTAGAGTCTCAGGCTCAATTCCCCGCTTTTATAAAAAGCACTGTAAAAAGTTCAGGGCTCAGTTCCCCGCTTTTATAAAAAGCACTGTAATAAGTCCAGGGCTACCTCTCGGTCCATTTTCATGGCCAGCCTTTTCCGGATCGTCTTCTTCTGGGTCGTCCTGTAATCTCGGTCTCCGGATCGGCCTCCCGACGCAGCAGTGTCTGGTATACCCCAGCGGCGGACTTTTTAGGAAAGTCGCAGCACCCGGGTCCGTCACGCCACCGCAGCAGCATTGCCCGCGCTGCCCGGCCGCTGCCGCCGGCGCCGCTCTCTCGCCGTTCCGGGTCCCCGTCGACCGGGGCCCTGTATCCCGGGTCCCCGCTAGTCGGGGCCCTGTATCCCGGGTCCCCGTCGACCGGGTCCCTGTATCCCGGGTCCCCGTTAAACCGGGTCCCTGTATCCTGGGTCCCCGTTAAACCGGGTCCCTGTATCCTGGGTCCCCGTTAAACCGGGTCCCTGTATCCTGGGTCCCCGTTAAACCGGGTCCCTGTATCCTGGGTCCCCGTTAAACCGGGTCCCTGTATCCTGGGTCCCCGATAACCGGGTCCCTGTATCCCGGGTCCCCGTCGGCCGGGTCCCTTTATCCGGGTCCCCGTCGACCGGGGCCCTGTATCCCGGGTCCCCGCTAGTCGGGGCCCTATATCCTGGGTCCCCGCTAGTCGGAGCCCTATAATCCGGGTCCCCAGCGACCAGGGCCCTGTATCCCGGGTCCCCGCTAGTCGGGGCCCTATATCCTGGGTCCCCGCTAGTCGGGGCCCTATATCCCGGGTCCCCGTCGGCCGGGTCCCTTTATCCGGGTCCCCGTCGACCGGGGCCCTGTATCCCGGGTCCCCGCTAGTCGGGGCCCTATATCCTGGGTCCCCGCTAGTCGGAGCCCTATAATCCGGGTCCCCAGCGACCAGGGCCCTGTATCCCGGGTCCCCGCTAGTCGGGGCCCTATATCCTGGGTCCCCGCTAGTCGGGGCCCTATATCCCGGGTCCCCGTCGGCCGGGTCCCTTTATCCGGGTCCCCGTCGGCCGGGGCCCTGTATCCCGGGTCCCCGCTAGTCGGGGCCCTATATCCTGGGTCCCCGCTAGTCGGAGCCCTATAATCCGGGTCCCCAGCGACCAGGGCCCTGTAATCCGCGTCCCTGTTCGGGCGCCATTTGTAAGCGGCGAGGAGAAGCAGACAGGCCAACCCAATATGGGTGATAAGCAACTTCTAGTTTATTTGTGACGCAGTTCACACATATATAGGAGTGGTATTCAGCCACTCCTTCGTGGCATAACAGTATTGGTTAGCCCCCACAGCTTCCTCCACATTCTCCTCCCAGGTCCGGTCTCTGTCCACCTGTGAGGGCCACCCCCTGCCTTGCTTGCACAGTCCTCCAGAACTCTATGGTTCTGCTCTTAAAGTCATTCTGCAACAACTCCCCATCCCTAGGTCCTGTTTTTCTATCCTGTTTTTCTTACACTTTTTGTACTAAGGTCATAAGGACCTAAAACTATGTCAACTACAAGGGTTTATCTTCATGCACCTCAGTTATTTCCCATTGGTACTGTTACCCATCAAACTTAACGTTACTTAAAACTGATTCCACTTATTTACAAAAGTTTATATTCCATTTAGTGCTTTTGTGCCTCCTTGTCTCATAGTGCATGTCCTCTACATTATAAAAAAAGAAACAGCCTCATGGGTCCATGATTTGATTTACACCATCATGTAACTAATACATTAAGCAGTTACTGGAGTCCTTGGTGCGCTGCTTTTGGATGAAGTTGTTAGCGTAAGAACTGGCACATAACCACCGGAATGGTTATATGAGGTGCTTTATTGCAGCGCTGGGAAACCAGGGGCACACGCCCAAATCTGGCTTCAACCCCGTTACACTGCGCTCGCAATTTATACACTAAAAATGTCATCACTAATACATATTCAACACAGATTACATCATCATTGACTAATACATATGCATCAAGGATTGCCATATCAGTCTATTACGACATCAGCCTCTTCTGCGCTTGCACAGCCCCCCCTCTGGTGGTCGTCCTGATGAAGTAAGGAGTCTTCCTCGGATGAAGTAAGAAGTCTTCCTCAGGTCATCCTGTTCACTTTTCTGTTCCTTGGACATGTCCCAGTCATTATGTGGACGCCAGCATTCTCTTATTTTCACTTGACTACTCCTGGTACCTTTGTGAGTTCTGCTTCAGTAGAGTTTCACAATACTCCCCTGGATCCACCCATATACCCTTCCCCATATATGGCTATGTTAATTGCTTATCATTATAGCTACCATTGTAATATTTAGTTATAAAGTAACTAAGATACACAATAGCAGAATTTCAACTTGTTCTTAATACAAAAGAAACCCTCTACTGATTAACAGATTTTCAAATATAATCATCTTTTCTCTTTGTATTATTGTTTCAACACACAATTTCACCTGTTACTAACAAAGTGTGCACAAAACACATTTGGTCTATTAAGCTATGGAAACATTATATATGGTAAGGGCTGATGAAAAAAAGAGACCAGTGAAATCTTCAAACCTAAATACATATGCCAAAGTTGGGGGTCTGATTCTGGTAATTGCCAGTACCAAGCTGGAATAATGTAATTAAAAATATGTGATGTTACATAGGGCTAAACATAACAGAAGATTCCAGTGTGAAACAACATTCCAAATGAAATGCTGAACTTCATCAGGTAAAGCTTCAGCCAATCATCTGACACTCAAAAAAAAAAAAAAACAAAAAAACAAACTAACTTACCAACCAACAGTGTGAAACTGTGCAAGTTTCCAGCATCTTTTTACAAGAAGTATCAATTCAAATGGATTTTGCCACTATTATGAAGAGAAGCTGCTAGGTTTCTATGTGGGATTAGCTTGTCTGACAAACAAATCTTTGAAAATACATTTTCACAGATATCCTTGAAGCATAACTTTGTAGCCACTTTTACACATAAGTATCTCTAAATATGATATGAATCATTTTTTCAAGTAAGCTACTAATCTGGCTAGTTACAGTAAAATAGTTTATGGAGTATTTGGGCTGTTTGGATTTGTGCTGAAGGAGATACACAAATAACGACTTTTGATTCTGTGAAATCAGTGTCTTCAGGTACTCCAAAACTGTTATTTGAGATTAACAACACCAAGAGTCAGGTACACCTTTTCAAGTTTCCAATTTGATTTCATACATGATTATTCTCTTTTTATTTTTTTTTTCAAACAGGAGCAGGTAGCAGTGCTGTGTTCTGGCATTAATTACATACACACGGAAACAGAAAACCTGAAGTAAATCTGGTAGCATTTTAAGAATCCAGCTGTTGTGAACTCATCTGGAATTTATTGGGCTACCCCTGGCTGTAATAAATTCATGCTGTATCAGTAGTAACATCACATGTACACTAATAGATGTTCTACTGAGATCAGTATTATTTAATTGACTCAAAGGATTAGTTTAAGATCAATTTTCTTTTACCTATATTTTTCAAATAGCTTTCGACTGAAACACAGCCTTTCACAGGACAAAAAGAAGGAATCAGAAGAAAAACATATATAAGAAAATACATAAAATCTGACATTTTTGTCTTCTTAAAATACAAAAAGCATTAGAATCATATAGTCTATCCCCCATGTAAACAAATACATTGTGTTTACTTATAGAAAAATCTTCCATGGGAAACAAAACGTTCACCTCTACAAAAGTGAACAGACGCAGATTCAAGAGAGTTAAGATGCATCCAAGTAAAAATTATCTCTATTACTGAAACTGAAAAAGAAATGATGCAAACAATCTGTTTGTAAAGAAGTGCTGAGCAGTATCATCTGCACGTTTCTGCTTTGTTTCACGCCAAATAAGAAAACACAAATAACATGCAGAAGATTTCACTGGTACCAGCTGCATGACTGAGGTACAGTAAGTAATGGAAAAACAATGGCTTGAATATCAGGGTTGGAAAGGGAAGATGTTTTTGACTGTTTGCTGTATCTTGTGAACTGTACCAGAAATACTAATTCTGTATTCCTCCTGTGGTCCAAACTATACTCTAGACTTGAGTGCATGACTCATTTGGTGGCATTGTTATGAAAACACATTTAAGGGAAGTATCACAGCAACAAATGGTGTGGCTTTACACCAATCATCTACTACATTTCTGAATGCAGGAATCTGTAAGAAAGCTCAACAGGGAGGTCTATCAAGAGTCCCCTGGGATAGCCTTTTTGTCAAAAGGAGTACTTTAATCTGGTTTTCATACTGAGTTAAAAAAGCCAGTCAGAGTTAACAGGAATTCAACTGATTGTAATTCAGATTTGTTTTATATGGTTACTATTAGAATTCAGTTTCTCATAGCAAAACAACAAAATGGACATTAAAAGTGAGTAAACAGTGAAAGAATCCCAACTTGCTGAAATTCAATTTTCTTCAAGCAAACTTATCCCTTGTGTAAAAGTTGCAAAGGCACAGGGGATTAAACAAACAGTGTAAGAAAGATATACTGAACACATGGACACAACATAACTACAGAACTTGCTAACATTTAACAAAAAAATCATTCACACAGGGAAAGGAGACCACCTTTGTGGAGTACACTGCTTCATAACATGTGTGAAAAAGACCCTTGTTACAATGCCCTCCTGAAGCACACCCACAGCAAAGGACCAGCAACAGTCTCCCTCCAAAGACAAATACACATAATTCAGAAGATTAACTCAACAACTGAACTAGAAGGGGCAGAAATTACATAGCAGTCACCAACCAAATGACAGAACTAGGTTTCCAAACAATACAGCACTTTGATCCAGACCAGATCCCTATGTCTGTTTTAGGACAAGTATCTGTTGGTTTGTAAACCAGCTATTGACATTCACGGAAAAGAAGCTGTGCATACTTTGGGCATCTAGGATGGGGCTAAGAATAAGACTAGAGTAACACTGGCAGGAAGTAGGACTCCACAGAACAAGGGTAGTGCTGAGCTGGGACTACCTGGCACTACAGATACCTTGCACTTGGACTCCTTCATTTACCCCACTTTAGCAGAGGCTTTGTACCATGCTATGACAGTAATAGGCTCTGCAAGGGCAGCAAAGACTTCTAACTAATTTTAACACTGAACAATAAGCTGAATGTAAAGGTTTACCTCCTCTTTTCCCCTTCTTCAATAAAAACAGCCCAAAAGACTGTGGTCTTTTAAAAACTAAGCTTGAGACTCTTCCTACCTGAATGCCTCTATTCTTGTTCCCCCTTTCAGCACTAACAGTTTAATAGATTTACCAATGAGCCTATCCCCTCTAGCCCTCTAGGATAAAACGCACTGAGATAAGATGAACATAAAGGGACAAGAAAAATCTCTGCAGGAAATACTGAATACAGCTTTTATAGCATTCACTGTAAAAAAGCAGGCTTATGTGCTAAGGTTGATTACTGAAGAAAAGTTGCTGTTTCAATCATTTCTAAACAGAAACTTTTACACGAGCACCAGAATGATTTAATGAAAAATAAATAAATTTACTGAGGCATCCAGTGTGGGTAACATTAAAAAGTAAGAGAAGTATCATGTTACACATATCCTGTATTCTTGTTGCTTCTTGTGAGTTAGTGAGAGACATCTGGCTTCATAGGTATTGTGCCAAAGCCTGTTCCCATTTTCATGAATATAAAGAAGGTGTAACTATACTGGTTTCATTGTTTAACTGAGCTTGCCTTGCTGAACATTCCCATAGGGCACAAATGAGTTACTAAGCATCATTCTTGAAGGTATTTTGATGTGGGGTTGGCCATCTAGCTAGAAAGCAGCTTTGCAAAATGATCTGGACACCAGGTTGAACATGAGGCAGCAATGTGTCCTTGACACAAAGAAGGCTAACAGTATCCCGGGCTGCACTAGAAGGAGTGTTACAGCAAGCTGAGGGAGATGATCTTTTACCTCTACTTGGCACTAATGAGGCTGCGCCTGGAGTGCAGGGACCAGTTCCAAGCTCCCCAGCAACAGAAATATGGAGCTACTGGAAAGAGTCCAGGGAAAGGTCACTGAGATTATGAAGGGACTGAATCCTCTTATGAGGAAAGGCTGAAAGACTTGGGACTGTTCAGCCCAGAGAAGATCTCTATACTTGGAGATATTCAAAAGTCATCTGCACGTAGTCCTAGGAAATTTGCTCTAGGTGATCCTGCTTGGGCAGAGGAGCTGGACAAGATGACCTCTCCAACCAAGCAGGGGATTGTACAAGATGACCTCCCTTACAAACTCAACCATTCTGTGGTTCTGTATCTCCTTCAAAGTGCTAGAAATAACATGTGTTATGAATCATTACATGTTGAATTACATGTATAAGCTTTTCACTTCTATTACCTGAAAAAAATAATTACAGAAAAGAAAACCAAATCCACAAGAGCAAGTATACATATATAAAACCATGTCTGAGATAGAGTAATACAAAAGCATAAAACACAGTAAATACAAATGAGGAATATTTGAAACTTGACTTACTTGTGAATATTTCATTGCCACACACCATGTAAATTTACACCTTCCCTGGTTCCTCATATTATTCAAAACTTTATTTTTCGCTTTCCTCAGATATAGACAGATTCAGATGATTTATAAATTCTGACAGCAAGCTGTTGCCAATTTCACTATATACATGATTTAGACCTGGTTTTAGTTTAATTGACAGTTTGCTTTTTTAAAACACAAAAATTGGGCACGGAGGAAAAACTTTTAACAGAATCACTGAAATATTACCAAAAGTAGCCCATAAATCACTAAAAATTATTTTTAGATTCCCAGAGAATGAACAGCCAGTGTGTCAAATAGAATGGAGGATTGATGGGGAAGGAGTATGTTTTTCTAGGAGCAATTATTTTGCTTCACAAAACAGTCCAGTTATAGAAGGCAGCCCTCTTCCAACATAAGCATGGTTTCTAGTTTTCCACTTAATAATACAATAAACCAAATACAAGAAAATACATTCTCAAGCATATAAGTAAGTAGCAGCACTTTTACCCAACAAAAGAAAAGACTGGATCTATAAAATCTCACCTTAATGCCATTAGAGATACTGGCAATTTCACACTACAAATCTCAAGAGGAAATAAGAGAGACATGCAGTTCTAATGCCACATTCGCAGACCATGTCCTTCTCCTCCACTCAATGAGAAAGAACCAGAAAAAGAAAGGGGGTTAAAAAAAGGTCATGACAGGGTTGAGTGGGGACTGATACTGCCTGTTTTAAGGAACACCAAGAGTCATTTAACACAACAGAAATACTCTGCGTAAAGAAAAGCTGAATTCACAGTAGATAAGTCAGTATTTTTTTTTCAGACCAATACACGGTAGCTTATAACTTTTGGTCATTATTCATTACTACATGGGTCAGGAGCTGTTTGTGAATTAGAACTTAAGTTTTCCAAAATGCTTCTAAAATCACAAGAATTGAATTTTAAATTTGAGAAGTGTGTCAATACCTTCTCAGAAGGTCTGCTCTGTCATCTGCACACAAACACAAGTTATTCCCTTGTCACAACAGCTCTGACTTGAGCTACTCTGTAAATAGGTACAGAAGATTTTTATGAGCTTTTAATATACCGAAAGCTGGCTAAATCATCCTTAATAAGGATGATTCACCTTAATAAGGATGATTCACCTTAATAAGGTGAATCCTTAATAAGGATGATTCACCATCTTAATTAATCATCTCAGGAAATGGGGCCCTCTAAATTGTTTGCCTACATTTTCAGTAAGTCTCAAAATACTGTGCAGCCAGGAGTCTCTCATTTGTGATGTTTCTATACAAGTTTAGACCAAATCATTTTCCAGTTCAGGCTATCCCCAGCAGCTGTAAAGTTCAGTTTATACTAACAACACATATCAGAACAACTCTCTCAAGCAGAGATGGCTGATGAGTGGTGCCCATACAAACATCATGGAATCGTTTACAAATCTACATTATCTATGGTACCATGACTACTGCAACCTCATCTTGAAGTATGTGAAATTGAAGAATGGAATCAGGGGTAAAAAAGAGGTAACATGACACAGCAAGTCATGGGCAAATGAAAACATGAAAGTAAATCCTGTCCTTCCTGAGGTCTAGTTCTTGCTTACTCCTAAGAATGCATCCATATAGAGGTCATCTCTGCCAAACTATTTTTGTTAACTTCATGTTTTAACGTGTTATACAAAGCTGTTTACAATGCTTACACAGTTAGGCATGTCCTTTGACTCTACAGCATCCTGTTTAATGTTTCTCTAGACATATCAAGGATGAGGGGGTCATTAAGAGCAGCCAGCATGGCTTTACCAAGGGGATGTCATGTTTGACCAACCTTATAGCCTTCTATGAGCAAGTAACTAGGTGGATGGATGACGGTAGTACGGTAGATGTGTTTTTCCTTGATTTCAGTAAGGCATTTGATACTGTCTCCCACAGCGTCCTCATAGATAAGCTAAGGAAGTGTGGGCTTGATGATCAGGTAGTGAGGTGGATCAAGAACTGGTTGGAAGGAAGAAGGCAGAGAGTTGTGGTCAAGGGGGCAGAATCTAGCTGGAGGTCTGTGACTAGTGGTGTCCCTCAGGGGTCAGTGCTGGGACCAGTGGTGTTTAATATTTTCATCAACGACCTGGATGAGGGAACTGAATGTACCCTCAGCAAGTTTGCTGATGATACTAAACTGGGAGGAGTGACTGACACACCAAAGGGCTGTGTTGCCATTCAGCGAGACCTGGACAGGCTGGAGAGTTGGGTGGAGAGGAACTTGAGGAAATTCAACAAGGGCAAGTGTAGAGTCTTGCATCTAGGGAAGCACAACCCCATGTACCAGTACAGGTTGGGGGTTGACCTGCTGGACAGTAGTGAAGGGGAAAGGGACCTGGGGGTCCTGGTGGATAGGAGGATGACCATGAGCCAGCAATGTGCCCTTGTGGCCAAGAAGGCCAATGGCATCCTAGGGTGCATTAGAAAGGGTGTGGTTAGTAGGTCAAGAGAGGTTCTCCTCCCCCTCTACTCTGCCTTGGTGAGGCCACATCTGGAATATTGTGTCCAGTTCTGGGCCCCACAGTTCAAGAAGGACAGGGAATTGCTTGAAAGAGTCCAGCGCAGAGCTACAAAGATGATTAAGGGAATGGAACATCTCTCTTAAGAGGAGAGGCTGAGGGAGCTGGGACTCTTTAGCTTGGAGGAGACTGAGGGGTGACCTCATCAATGTTTACAAATATGTAAAGGGTGAGTGTCAGGATGATGGAGCTAGGTTTTTTTCAGTGATGTCCAGTGATAGGACAAGGGGTGTAAACTGGAGCATAGGAGGTTCCATGTGAACATCAGGAAAAATTTCTTTACTGTGAGAGTGACAGATCACTGGAACAGGTTGCCCAGGGGAGTTGTGGAGTTTCCTGCGTTGGAGATATTCAAGGCCCGCCTGGATAAGTTCCTGTGTGATGTACTCTAGGTTACCCTGCTCTTGCAGGAGGGTTGGACTAGATGATCTTTTGAAGTGCCTTCCAACCCTTAGGATTCTGTGATTCTGTAATGTTGGAGAATATCCGTGTAACATGTCTGATACTGATACTTTCCTCCAAGTTTTTGATTTAATGTAGGTCCAGTTTTGTTACTATCAGTGGTTTTTTGTTTTGGTGGTTTTGTGTTTTTTTTTTTTATATATATTTTCCACAACATATCAGCACAGCTGTCACTGGAGAGGGAGTAATCATGTACATGTCCTCTACTGTCTGCAGAGAACTTTGGCAGATTCTTTTTCCCTCTTTATAAATAACAGTGCCATTTTCTTGGTAAATGTAATGCAAAATCAGCCAGGGTAATGTGTAAAAGCCTGCAGGTCAGCACAGATTACTACCACTTCTAAATTCATGTGCAACCTGGTTGGCCAAAATGTGCCTAAGGACAGAGCAAGGTTAAGGCTGCTACAGAGATTAAATCTAAGTATCACTGGTGTAATGCAAAACGCATGTGTGGCAGTAATTGGAGACAGCCATTCACAGTGAGATAAAACTTTTGGCAGAGTTCAGCAATCTGGTCTTGCTGTTCAGTGGAAAAGAGCTACAAGCAACTCTGGGCATGTTGAAGTGAACACAGAAAGTTGCAGGGCATTTTACCTGGTAAATTAGCACAGGCAGCAAGCAGTTACGATGAATCATCCTGCAGCATTTTACAAGATTATTTAGGTAATAACAACAGGGGACAGGTACGCCTGCAGTTTACTGTGATCACTAGGGGAGCATGTCTCTATTATTGTTTCCCACAAATATTGTTTTGTGGGGGTTTTGACATTGCTTACAATGAAAAGGTCATATAAACAAATGCATCACTCATTAAAAAGAAGTATTAAAAGGACTTTTCTATTACAAGTTTAATTCAGAGCAGGAGATCTCAGTAAGTTTAAATTTTACCACTACCGAAAAGTTTATGCAAAGTGAAATTATACAGAAAATAAAGTATGTGAAACACAAAATAATTTGACAGCTGGACTGTAATTCTGGGACACTCTGATCTGACCATTAACTCAAACTCTTCCTTTCCCTTCTGTCTTCAAATGCATTTTCAATTCCTTTTTGTTCTGTGGCACAGTTTCAACAGATGGGCTAAAGAATGTCGCCCAGCCAAATTAGCCTAAAGCTTGATGACTAGAAGACTTCTCTGGGCATGGGAGAAAAGGTTTTGGGTGTCTTCTGGACACAGAAGTTACTGAACCTCAATTTTTTCAATGCTAGATGACTCTTCTCATATCACAGTATTAAATAAGTGAGTGTGGGCATCATCACCATCACATCTCTAGAAAAAGAAAAGTAAAAGCTCCCTGTTCTTTAAAATAAAAGGATGCCAGTGAGCAAGGCATCTCTAAGGTAGAAGTTGCAGAAATACAATGTACCTAAGCTGAAGGACTTACAAATCCTTTGTTGGAAACTTAGATCTAAGCTGATTAGCCCAATTTAATACAAAGTCCCTGGCAAGCAAGGATGGAAACGAAACAGTGCCAACTCCCAAGTCCAGTAGCCACAAGGAACAGGATCACCTTGCAAAACATCTCACAGTCACCCTGCATGGTGCCTGCAGCAAGCTTGTAACAAAAAAAAGAAAGCCTGGGCCAACATGTAGCTTAAGCAAAATGCACAGCAAGCCAATGACAGGATCCCTCAAAGTAACCACGTAATCAGTCACCACCTAGTGACTTCTTCCCATGCAGCAGGTCTTTCTCTCCACCTTTCTCTCCTGTTTTAATGGATTATATTGCATTTCTGCAAAAACTGCAGTAATGCTGCATTTAACAAAAAGTACCTATCTACACTCTGTTCTCGTGAGACCCCACTTGGAGTACTGCGTGCAGTTCTGCTGACCTTAAACTAAGAAGGACATGGAGCTGCTGGAGCAGATCCAGAGGAGGCCACAAGGATTATAAGGGGCTGGACCACCTCCTGTACAAAGTCAGGCTGAGAAAGTTGAGGCTGTTCAGCCTGGAGAACAGAAGGTGTGTGTAGACCTCATAGCAGCCTTATAGGATATGAAGGGGGGCCTACAAGGATGATGGAGAAGGACGTTTCATCAGCAATTATAGTAATAGGACAAGACGTGATGGGTTTAAACCTAAACAAGGGAAGTTCAGGTTAGACATGAGGAAGAAGTTCTTTACTGGGAGGGTGAAGAAGCACTGGAACAGGTTGCCCAAAGCAGTGGTAAATGGTCTATGGGCAGTGTTCAAGACCACACTGGACAGAACCCTGGTCTGTCCAACAACATGGGCTAGTGTGAGGCATCCCTGCCCATGCCAGGGGGTTGGAACTAGATGATCTTAGGGTCCTTTCCAACCCTAACCATTCTATGAGTCTATATTTATTATATTTTTCTTTAATTTTCTCAGACAATGGTAGATAATTGCTTAGGTTGCTGCTTCATTACATGTAAGTCTATGGACTTCTTCACTAACATCTTAAAAGGCTTAAATGAACATAACCAGATCAAAGATGTGCTTTATTTAGCTCAGTGAATTTTCCTTGGTGGCAAGAGTGCCATTAACCTTTAAATATCTATTCCTGGTCTACCTGTCCACCAGCTGGCAGATTACAACCAAGGAGCAGCTTAGCTTGAGCAATAAAGCCGTGTTTTCCCTCAAATCAGATTTCAAGAAAGGGAGACTGTAAGGAATAATGAGCATCAAGCTGCTATTCCAGTTACCAAGCCATCTGGTTTACATTTTTATGCACCAAGCAACATCAGATCATGAGTTTTGGCTGAGGCCATCCATTGTGCAGGAGATACAGATAACTAGCATGAGCTTTCAAGTATTGTTCTGCTCTTCTGTAATTTTTCTCCTAAAAAAAATAGCCAGTGCTGCCTAACACAACAAGCAGTCCTTCTGGGCTCAATAATGACACAGAAAATAAAGGGATTTTATTTAAATTGTACTAACAAATCCTTTCTTCACTTGTTTTCCTAGCTATTTTGCAGATGTTCCTACTGTCTGCCCATAAGCGATTTTTTAAAGGCCAATGGAACACAAAATAGTTTTCCCTGGTTTCTTATGTGGCTGAAACAATTACTAAACTCTAAGAAACACTTAGGTACTTATTTGATGAGTGATATAAAAAATAATTAAGTAGGACTTTTCACCTTACATGTGATCTATATGACGGATTGAGAGGAGCATTTATAGTGGAATTCTATAAGCTTGGTTTTGTACCTGATACATCCCAGGCCTAGCTCAATGCTGTTCTTGTGCAGGCATCTTAATTGCTTTAAAGCTCTCAATTTTTAACAATGCATGCTACTCCTAGACTGTGCATGTTTCTTCTGCTGTTAACCAGTAGAGCAGAGGAGTTCTGATGAAGACATCACAGAAAGTTCAGAAGTCAGGCATTTGTCTCTATGCTACAGGACTGGACTTCCCAAAGCAGCAGTGTGTAGTGAAGTGCAGGTAGTGCAGAGGAGAGGGGAGGAATGGCTCATGGCATAGTCCTGAGGTGGCCTGGGTGCCTCATACAATATTTTAGCTCATCAAATTGTCATGACACATTGGTGGCCATTCGGTCTTCCTTTTTTTTTTGAAGAAAGGCATGCACAAATCTCTCAAAACACATGAAAAAGGATGTTTTTCTTGAAATAAACTGCGTTCTTTGAATAATTCCTTCTTCCATATGGGAATAGATACCTTATTTACAAAGTCATCCTTCACCATTTTAAGCTGTCCAATACTTGGGAGAAAGAATTTGAATATTTGGCATGCCCGTTTTCAGTAATGAGTATCGTTCTGACAACAGGGCACCTAACTTGCCTGGTGAACTAATTGTGGAGAAATATTTATAAACACTCTAATTTTCAAGATGAAATTAAGGAATTCTTCATATTTTGCTTAAAATATTTCTAATGCTAATAATATACTTGTCACAAGATATTTACCTCTTCAGCCATTATACGTCTTAGGCATTATGTAAGCTGTACTGTATTCCTTGCAACACAATTAACTGAACAAGTCCATCATGGTTATATACCAGAACTGACATGATTAGAAAGCAATCATGAAATAACAATTGTCATCTAACACGTTGTGATTGTGCAACAATCAATAATCCTTATCTAAATATATTTACTATGCTATCAATCTTCTGGACCCTTTTGCTTCCCAGTACCTGATGACCTGTTGACAGTCTAAGTCTCCACTGATAAATCTGTTCAACTGTTCTTTAGAAGACCCATTCTGAATTTAAAGCTAAAGTGTGGTATACTGGCTTAGTAAGTCTAAACTATGTGAGAACTCCTAAGTTTTCCATTAACTTATTAACAGGAAAACTTCAGCTGTGACAGGAGTTAATGAACTGGGTTAATATTTGTCTTTTAAAATTATCATCCTTCAGATTGGAGATTAAGTCATAAAGAGCTGGATTCTTAGCTGTTAACACTGTAACATGACATCATCCAGCACTACACAGTTCTCAAGGCTTGGAAAACTCATCAGTATCTGCTCTTTCTGATTCTGAAATAGGATTGCTGTCTTCATTTGAAAATGAACACGTATGAAAAATAAGTGTTCAACAGTTAAATTGTCTTTAGTGCAACGGCAAGGTTGCATTAAATGTTTACCAAGGTAAACATCAAAACCTGGTATCACGTTATTTCCTTCATTCTAGAACAATGCTTTTAGAACTAGCAAAAATAAATGCATCTAAATAAATTTGTCTAAACTAAAGCATGTAACAGTAAAATGAATTCACTCTAGTTCAAGACGAGACTGAAAGGGTACAGATAACGTGTTTGGTGCCATCTCCCGGTAGTTTAGAGGTAAAACCATCACAAATATCTTGCTAAACCTTTTTTCATACATATACTTTAGAAATACGTCAGGTCGCTTTGCGAAGTCTACTCATCGTATTAGAAGTTATAGTGCAGCTTATTAGCCCACACTTACTTAAAAAAAAAATTCTTTGAATTAAGACTTAAAATTCAAGACAAGCCTTCCTAGTTGCACCACTCAAAAGCTGCTGTTGGTGAAAGAATACAGTATGCTATTTGTAATAATATTCCATGGCTCATGTTTTAAAAAATAGCACCAGCCAACTTGAAATGTTATAGTTATTTTGACAGTTGACACAAAGTACCTGTACCTACCCTGCAAACTTCAATAATACTGACTGTTGGAAACAAATTTGAACAACAACGACAAAGAAATTAGTTTTGTAATACAATGCCTACCAAAAAGTGCAGTATTTTACATTCATTCTAGAATTAATTCCAGATAATAATAAATCACCAAAGGAATTTTTGGATGAGAGCTGTGAAGATGCAGTGGAAGGCAGTAAAGAAGCTCATGCACAGCAAAGTGGTTTAAAGATAGGTAAGTGATTTAAAGACTTGGAAGATTTAAAAATAACTCTTACATTGAGACAAGGAGGCACAAAAGTACAAAATGTAATCAGTTCTAAGTAATGTTAAGTTTGATGGCTTTGTAATGGAAAATACCTGCAGTGCTTGGAGGTAGTTGACATACTTTCAGGGCCTCAATACAAAAGGTGTGAGAAAAGCAGAATAGAAGGACAAGACCTGGGATGGGGAGTATCCCAGACTAGCAGATGTCCAGGATGAGAGCAGTTAAACTAACTGATAAGTAGAAGGCCAGGATGATGCTATGTCTGTAATGTTAGTTAAGCTTGTTGGGAAAAGTAAAGGACCCTTAAAGACCACCACATTTTTGTATGCATGCCGGAAACCTTTTGGAAAATGAGGTAATATGCTCAGTAACCATATACGGATGACCTGTATAGCAATTCGGGGACACACGTTAGGAGGAGCTATTCCCCGTGTCTCCCGGCGCCGCAATAAAGAATACCTGCTTGTCAACTTGAAACTCTGTTGGTGAGTTTGTTCCTGGAGTTTTCTCCGAATCAACATAAAGGAACAGTGATGGTACTTGGCTGCGCTGGTGGCCTACCCTATGCTCAGGTAAAGCTTTTCCTGCAAACCACCCAAATGTCAAAACCTGTATAGCACCGAACCTAAACAGCTAATAGAGAAAAATATGTTTGACAAAAAAATCATGGCAGTTCTGCAAACTGACAACTGCGGCACCCAGTATATGACCTACAAACTTCACAAGCTGGGCTGAGGAAGCGAGGGAGCAGAGCATCCAACCTGCAGAAAAAAGAATGAACTCAACACCCACTCTGATTTTTGAGTGCTGGCAAGAACAGGGATAGACAGCATTCTTATAGAGTAAGGAGAATTAAAGTGATGCACAGAAAATAGGGAAGAAGGCAAAAGGGCTAGCTACTTCTATGGGCTTAAAGGCACAGAGTCGCCTCCTAAAATGTAGAAAGAAATTACTCAGAAGAGCTTGAGATCTACCAGAAAAAGAGAAGCACTAAGACTCTGTTGGCCAAAGTAAGACTTCCTTTCTCTGCACAGGAAAAACTAGTTTTACTGAGGCTTAATATGACAACTTGTTAATGTGATACAAGAGCTTTTGTAGCAAACAGAACATTCATTTTATAGACTATTTTGCTATGCTGGAAGGAGAGACCTGTCCACATCATCCTGAGGGTAAAACAACAACTGGGAATGAACTCTGCAAATGGATTATGTCTTCTAGTCTGCTGAAGAACTATGGGAATGTGACCTGGATTGCTTTAAAAGGAGTGAAGACATACCAGTGATCTGGATTGTCCCAGGTTCACTGTCAGTTGCCATGGGGAAGCTATCATTAAATGTTGCAAAAAAGCCAAGCTAAACATGGGACATTTTCTTCCACATAAAGAGAATAAAAAAAAATAAAAATGTCATAACATCAAATTATAATTGAGAAACAAAGCAATGACTAGAGAATTGTAAAAGACTTAAATGAAACACAACTGGGATTTCACATTCCCTATGAAAATTAAGGTTTTAGAATGAGATAACTAAAGCAAGGATAGCCAGCTCCTGATGTGCCAGACTATATAACAGCCTGTCATCTTCATTTCCAAGAGTACCTCAGAGCTGGTCAGGAAGCCTGCTGTCAGCCACACATACCATTCACTAATACATAGCAGTCTCCCTGCAGCCTTCCTCTTATTGTGTGCCCTAAATACAAACTACAGGTGGGTCAACATCACATGGAGTGTGCATACACTTGTACCTGTCACACTTGTCTGGGCTATGATCAGATGATAATTGCAGACTAGTTACACAACAGATTTACACAGTACCTGGGTGCCTCTGTTGGGGTATACTGGATTGACCTGGAAGAGAAGCTGAGTCACACCAACCTAAAGGAAGTGGAAAAAATAAAGATATGTCTTGTGGATCTTAGGACTTGTAACAGGAAAAAGATGAGATAATCAGAGAACGCAAAGGGAAAAATCAGCAAACACACACTGTCAGATAACTAAATCTTCATGCAAGTGAATTATTGACAGGGGAAAGTGGAGGAACATCTTGATGACATGAGAAGTAAAAGAGGTGAATATAACAGAAGAAATAGAAGATTAATAAAGACACTACTTAGTGGACTTAAAAGACTGACCTTTTCAAAACTAATTAATTGGCCAAGGAAAAATAATGTGTTAAAAGACAACGGGAAATACTAGGAGCTGAAAAGTACTGAAAATATGCAGCTTTTGCCATTACATTGCAGCATATATAAGTACTAACATGTCGTAAAAGGGTAATGTATTTCTCTAAAGAGAGAGAGAAAAACCAAAATTAAAAAATGTGTAGGGGTTGTTGGGTGTTTGTGGAGAGGGGGTTGCGTTTTGATTTTTCTCTTTTTTTTTGTTGTTGAAGGCAGGGGGGAACACACGGATATCAGGGCAGAAACCAGTGTTAACTGCAATACAGAACTAGGGATAGAGAACTGATCCAAACCTGAAATACCACGTCAGGTTTACTGAAGGAAGCTCAGAATTTTAACAGAGGTACTGGGGATCACCACCAACTCTCAATACCTGTCAGATCAATGCTGGCAGAAATAAAGAAGATGCAATTAAGTCTGTTGTTGATAAACATATCTGCCCAGTCACATCAACAACAGATCTTGAAGCCATCTACACTGAAATGTGGCAAAATACATCTAGTAAGTCAAGAAGTATTTTGACTTTTTTCTTCCATTTGGTTTTAACGGTAAAACAGCTAGATGAGAAATGTGCAATAATTAATCAAAAATGAGCAGCTCTCCAAAACACTCAAGAGGAAGCAAAATGAATAAAAATTCAAGCGTGGGGAAAAAAAAAAAAATGCGCGGGTGGAAGGATGAGACCATTTTGGAACAGATGAAGAGTAGTATGCTAGTACATAAGGTCTGAAGCAAAACAGCTGATACAGCTATATCTAGCTTCTAAAAGCTGGGACTCAGATGAAAAATGCTTTTACTACCATAACGCTTTGAAATACAACAATCAAAATATTTTATTCAGAAGACTAACATATAACACAACCACTAATGATCAAGACCCAGGATAAAGGTCCTCTAGGTTACCAAACTAAATTATTCAGACTTCAGCATGATTTCAGGATATACTACTGGTTTTAATAACAGCACAGCGAACACTGAAACAAACTGTAATTCCTCTTAGAGCCAAAAAAAACCTTTTTGGTTTGTTTTTACCATTTATTATGACAAAATAAACAATTGTGGCATTGACTCAGTCTTTAGCAGCTGGTCTACTGAACTATGTAATGACCATGCAGTTTTTATCCTAGGCTTAAGTATCAGTTTTGAATGTCATTTTCATTTCAAGCCTGTTCTGATGCCTTTGCTTTGAAGTCAATAAGGACATCTAATACAGATATGTCGCAGATGATAATATCTACTCATTCCAGAACCTTCAGAAAATTGTATTCACTGAAGGATTTCATTTGCAGCTCTTCCCTTCCCAACAAATCCATTCATTTTTCACTTATTTGCCTATTGATTGATAGTATGTGGCCAGCTGACTGGCCCAGCACATTACAGCTTCCCCTCTTCGTGATTCTATTTAAATATTTCAACACTTCACATGTACTTGCTGTTTTACTCTCTTACCTGCTAACCTCCGACAGTCTCCTCCGTGTGATAGTTACGGCTAGCTGCAGTGTCTTCCTTGCTGTCCACACGATTGAGGTGCTTTTAACAACTAGCAACGGCCCTGTGGCAGCCTCACCACAAGGTCGGATGTGCACTGAGTAATGAGCTTGTGGGTTCCCTACATTTCCAAATGCCTCTTAAACCCTTTCTTTTCATGTTACCTGCTAACCTACAGATTTAAGGGAAGGAAAAGTGCGTTCCATCCGGCTTTCCGAGGTTCTTTCTGCCTGCCTTTTGACAGCATTCGCAGAACAGAGCACTTCTATTTTCGGTAGCTACTGCTCAGTTTACACACTGAGCGCTACCAAAAATCACCCTTAAAAGAGGCACTCGCTTAATTTCATTTGTACCTGGGAGTACCATTTTTTAAGTTCCGAAGTGCCTTCACAGGGACGAACGCAGCTCTACACAACAACACCACGAGCTAATGCAAAGTTTAACACCAGAAGACCCTTATTTCCCTAACAGATCGCTGCCGCCACAGCGCCACACCCCAAAACGTTTAAGAACTTTCCCTCACGTCCCTTCACGCCGCCTCGCGCCGCTCTCGCTCATAGCACCATCCGCGCATGCGCCCAAGCCTTAAGAGTCCGCTCCCCAGCGGCCGTGCGCAAGCTGGGAGGAGGGAGGTGCGGGTTTGCGCGTGCGCGTAGGCCGCCTGAGAAGCCGGAAAGAGGCGGGGCGCGGCGCGGTTTGAACGGCACGGCGGGGAAGCAGCATCCGCTCAGCTGCCATGGCCAAGCAAGTGGGTCGGGACCAGCAGGGCATCACCTTGCGGGGCAGCGCCGAGATCGTCGCCGAGTTTTTCTGTAAGGGGCTGCCAGAAGGGACTGGAGGGGGGCTCCAGGACCAGTCTGGGAAAAAGAATGGACGCGGCAAATAAGCCTCTTGTGGGGTGACATGGCTTCCGGCAGGGAAGGGGGACTGTGGCTGCCTCGCACACACACCCTTTACCTTCTCCTTCTCCTTGTTGCAGCCTATGGAATCAACAGCATCCTTTATCAGCGGGGCATCTACCCCCCCGAGACTTTCACCCGCGTCCAGAAGTATGGGCTCACTCTCCTCATCACCACCGACCCCGAGCTGAAGAACTACCTTAACAACGTGGTGGAGCAGATGAAAGGTGCCAGAGGCCTCGGCCGGGCCGGGGAGCTGAGGGGGGTTCTTCAGGCTGCCAAGCTAGTACTGCTGGCAGAAGCCTGCTCTGCCCTTCTTACGTGTTTCAGCCAGTGCTTCTCATCTTTTGCACGCTGCAAGTAACTGCTGTATGTTCTTTCAGAGTGGTTGTACAAGTGCATTGTGCAGCGCCTGGTGGTGGTGATCTCGAGTATTGAAAACAATGAGGTTCTGGAGAGGTGGCAGTTTGATATCGAGTGTGACAAAACTGCAAAAGATGAGAAGTGAGTAATGGTGTTCCTCTATCTGCTCTTCCCTATATCTAGTAGCTATGCAGATATAAGATGATACATGCCATGTGCATCTGTGCTGCTCTGGTTCCTCAGAGCACTTGAGATAGCTATTGCTCACTGAGCATGGGAGGCGTGTCTTCAAACCTTACAAAGCCTTCCTTACTTCTTACTGCTCATCCTTATGAGCACACCTTATAAAGTGTAAACTACATGAAGCAAACATAATTCTCACATGTGATTTTTTTTTTTTTTTTTTTTTTTTTTTTTTTCTTCTGTAAAGCATCAGATCAGAACTTGATTTTTAATCTTCAACAAAGTATATAAAATCCTGTACCGGGTATATATGCCCTTAAGTACTACTACTTTGCTGTTGTTACATCAAAATGTTTTTATCCATTCTGGACTGAGAATAAATGTCACAGTTCCTTACAAATACTGTTAAGCTTCACAACAGTAAACCATCACTTAACTTTTCTAAGCCTACTTATCCTAGGCCTTAGTCACTACTATAAAAATTCTGTAACAAACAGACCAACAGAGCTGAACTAGGAGAATTATATTTGAAGAAAACTGTCAGGATGGTAGAAACTTTCTTTCTTAGCAGAGTTTTCCTATTTTTCCAGTGAACTGCGAGAAAAATCTCAGAAAGTTATTCAGGATGAAATTCGATCTGTTATCAGACAAATCACTGCCACAGTAACTTTTCTGCCACTGTTGGAAGCTGCTTGTGAGTATTGACTTCACTAAAGAAATTGGTTACTTCTTTTAGAAACCTCAACCTTCCTACTTTAGAAAATATTTTCTGCTAACTTTGAGGCTTTTTAGATATTACATGTCATATACCACCACATTTCTGGGACCACATTTTGTTAGACTGAGACGAGGACAGAACTCAAGAGTAGCTTAACTAAATTAAACTAGTATATGTACTCTGAGGAATGTAAGCTTTCATAAATAATTATTTTGTGGCTAGCTGTGGACACGCTTGTGTAAGTAACTCTTGAATTCATATGAAGTGCTCCACAACATTTTAACATTTCAAAAAAAACAAAACCTTGCATCGCACTTGAGAAAACTAAAACGGCTACATACGAATATAACCAGGACTTAATTTTTCATGTTTCAACTATTCCTTTTCCCAGAACTAGTATCAGTGTAATTTCTGCAAACCTTGGTACACGTCTCAACTCTAGAAGATGTTCCATCTTCTTATGCATGAGAGTTAATTTGTTCCCACTTATTTACAGGTGCCTTTGACTTGCTGATATATACAGATAAAGATTTGGCAGTGCCCGAAAAGTGGGAAGAGTCAGGACCACAATTCATAGCCAATTCAGAAGAGGTTCGTCTTCGTTCCTTCACTACTACAATCCACAAAGTGAACAGCACAGTGGCTTACAAAAAAGATTCCTTCCCGTAAGACATGGGGCACAGGGTTGTACATACCCTGTTACCTTGTACAGTTTCTGTTCCTAGGACAGCTAATTCATGAACACATCATTACTGTTGTTTTTGCTGATACAGAAAAAAGGCAATGTGTTTGTGATGATGTGGGTTAACACTAGACCAAGCTGACATTGTTTCTAAACATCTAAATAAGGTATTCATTATGATATTTTGACTCTTATTAAACATATGAGCTAAATTACTAGTGTGTTAAACAAGCACATTAATAGAAAAACTGCCTGAATCTGAGATTAACTGCTAGAGTTGTCCTCAGATCCTGCCACTTCAGTGCTGTTTTTTTTTTTTATAAATTGCAGTCTATTAGCAGGCTTAAATTTACTCTCAGAAAACCTCACTCCTGACACACCAGTTTTTTGTGTAAAAGTCTGGGCTGTTTTATTACCAGAAACAATCCCAAAATGAACTGGCAGAACAATTCCAAAGTGACTTGTATCTCTTTACCAATGAAAGCAGCTTGTTTATCAGGAAAAACTTACAGATGAAGCCTTGTATATTGATGACTGTTGGGCTTGAGATTGGGGGATGGTGTTTTACCAAGTATGTGTATGTTTCTCATGTCTGTCAAGCATTGTCTATGTCTGTAATTCTTGTTCTATAAAATAAAGCTTGAAACTGTATAGTGTTCTCTAATTCAGTCTGCAGTACTTCATCCTTTAGGTGGTTTTATGAATGCTACATTAAGTTTACAACTACTGTAAAACTAATACCCTAAAGGCATTGTAACTGTTTCCTTTCAGTCTCAAAATGAATGTTGTGGAGTCACTCTGAAATTCATTCATGGATTAATTGTTTGCCCCCACATAAAGTCACCAAGGAACAGTATAGTCACAGTGACCTAATGATTCAGCACAGTGGTTCCATATTTGTTAAAACAGCACTCCTCCTGCGTTCTTTGTTCATTTTTACACTTGAAGAAACTAGAGATTTAAAACCAAATGTTCAGGCTCTTCAGTGTTTTTGTTCATGTCCTTCACCAATCTCTGCTGATGCAGAGTATTTACCTCTTTCCACTCTTCTAGAGTCATATACACACAATTCTTCCTGCTGTAACTGTATTTTTAAAAGTTTATTAAAAAAACCCCCCACCTTTAAACATGTACTCTATCACTCTGTTACAAAGTTTCTGGCTTTTTATCAGGAAATAGCACTCTCCAGCAGTGTGAACCTAGCACAAGTGAAAATGCAGCCTTCTGTAAATCACTAGCATGAAAATCATTGCTTTTTAAAACAATCTAGGTACTTCAAACACATTACATCGTTCACTGCTAGGGCTTGCACTGCAGCAACAGAGGAACACCTGTTTCCTTCTGCCTGTCAGCAATTTGTGTTAAAGAGATGACTGCACCACCCCTTTAGCCTTAAGGAAGTGCACTTCAAGGCATGAAGCTTCAAGTGTTTTCACAGGGGAGTACAGGATGGAAAGTGTGAGTGGAAATCAAATGTACCACATTTAAATCAGGAACTGACAACCACTGCTTTATACCAGATATGAGATCGGGAAGTAACAGGTATAGAGGCAGCAGTAATGAATACTAAAAAAAATTGTTTTGCAGAGATGCAGAAGTCAGATTGCTTAAGGAGCTCAAGCCACTTTCCTTGTACCAAGCACAATTTATTTGCTTTAAGAAGGACCAGCCTGAAGTCTCATCTCCATAACCATCTGTATATTTTTTCTTTATAGAGAAACATACATAAAAACATATACAGTCAAGAACTAGAGCGTATCATTGGACAGAGAAAATGTTCATGAAAACTGCATGTGAGAAGGAACAGGGTCCAAATCCTTAAGTTTTCACAAAGACCCTGCAGAACAGCAAAGAAAAAAAAAGAAGTCCCATGAATGCAGCCTCCCAGGAGCCAGATCCTTATGGAGGTAATCCAACAGATTTGCTGACACCTAATGGGACCCACAGTCTCCATTATTTTCCCTACCATACACATCACTTCTGTAGAGTGAAGCAAAAAGAAGCCCCCCTCATGTCCTGTGGCAGTTATTCTTAGGAAACTCAATAAAGGATAAGATTTAGAAGTTACACAACAGGCATTCTTCACCTGACTAGTTCAGCTGACGTATAAGCTGGTTGATTGCTTCGCCTCTGCAGCCAGGCTTACCCATTTCCTTGAGGAAACCTACTTTGTTACGTGAAGCATGGCGAGCCACTGACAGATGGAATGGCCACAGAAAATTTGTGACTTTCTTGAAATGCTTCCCAGCTGAATGGATCTCATGAATAAGGTCTTCCAGGCAAATAATACCACAGTCCCCTGCAGGAACAAAAATTAACACACAATCAACCAGAAATCAGTAAAATAACAAAAAACTGCCTGCTCCCTCCCCCCCTGCCAAGATGTACACAAGATGCCAACTGTATTATCTCTCCTCACATTACAGAAGAATTGCCATTCCTCCGTATACAGGTATTGCAAGTTTTTTCTCCCTCCCTCCTCTCTCCTCAATTCATTTCTTCATTCTCCTCCTCACCTAAATGTTCCTCTATCAGCATATTGT
The DNA here is from genome assembly GCF_034315485.1 of Pezoporus occidentalis. Taxonomy (NCBI): domain Eukaryota; kingdom Metazoa; phylum Chordata; class Aves; order Psittaciformes; family Psittacidae; genus Pezoporus; species Pezoporus occidentalis. The sequence continues at coordinate 460,769 of NW_026914885.1, forward strand.
CTGTCAGAGGCATCCTCTTTTTCTTAATCTTGGCTTGGCCCCGTTTCAGGATGAGCTCTCGTATGGATTTCAGGTTAGGGTGCCTGTACAAAATTAAAAATCAGATCTTTTAACAAAGAGACATGAGACACAGGGAAAGCCTGTCCTACTTCTCTGGTGGGAAAGTGACTAAGTTCTATTTAGAACAATGAGAAAAGGGATAATAGTGAGTTTTAGGTACAAAGCTGATGAAGTCTGGGCCATTACTCAAAAAGCCAGCTATGGATTTGTGATACCAAGCAGAGAATCAAAAAGCTATGACCTTTACATGCAAACTATTACCAAGTCACAGGACTGGTACTTACCCCCATGCAACATACGGTTCCACAATCCGCAGCATCTTCAGCAATAACGGAGTCAGTTTAACAAATATTCCAGTAAAAGTTTTTCTGAGCCGCAGCAACTCTATCACTCTTCTTACTCTTTTGCTCACCCCCTTAATACTGAGTCAGAAAACAAATGCTATTTATACAGGTTTCTCTAATAAAGCAACAAAGGGCCTCAGATTACCTGCAAGGAGATATGTCTAGGTTGATCATGCTTCCATTGCTTAGACATGATACGTAGCAGTAATAAAGGTAAGGAGTAACACAAGTTTCTTACTCTGCAATCCGCACAACAAAGGCTAGTTTGTGCTCCTGAGGTACAGCCATCTGTGGAGGTCTCTGTTCCATGCGCCTCAGCCGGGTGTCATCTCGGTGTTTGCGCCATGAATCTCGAACAAAAGCCTCCAGGCGTTTAAACTGGAGCTGTTTTCCCTTCTGGTGCTAAAGGCAAAAGGATAAAAGGTCACCACCTTTCCCAGCAGTTTCAGGGGTTTGCATCTCCAAAGGCCAAGTGAAATTCAGAACTTGATGAACTATACTCTTCCAGTTCTGGAGAAAAGTAAGAAGGAAATAAAATTGGTAATCTAAGGCCAAAAGAGACAGAACTGAGGAACAACATACAAATTTACAAGTAGCTAGCTAGAATTCATGAACAGTGAACTGACAGTTTTTCCCCTCAAGAAAAAAAATACACTAGAAAAACCAGAACAAGACCTAGAATACTTCTAGGCATAGGAGAAATCAAATGGAAGCATCTGCAGCCACAGACAAGACAGATCTTCAGAACTGCATACACAGCTCAATCACTGAGAGAGCCAGAAACAACATATGTGTCTGCAGAACAGATGCTACAGCAATACCCTGGTGTGACTCAAAATTACCATCTCACAGAATAAAACCAGCTTTAAAGTCCTCTTCTATTAAGGCAAACATGCAACAAAACAAACAACATCCAAGTATTCAAATAACTAGTGATACTTATCACTAACTTAAATACAGAACATCCAGAGCACTTAAAAAAAAATAATTCAGAATTATGGGAAAATTTAGAGCTTTTTTGTTTTTTAAAGATGTTTAAATGCCTATCCTTAGCTCAGGAACAAGTACATCCACCTAAATCATATGATAACTACCTTGCATATTCAACTCCTAATATGTTACATGCACTACTGTCTAAATTATTATGCTATTTTAAATTAAAGGATCTGATGTTATGTGTCTTCTATTTCACCTATAAAATTATTCTGAATTTTCAAAACAAGAAGCCCTATTCAAAATCTCATCACTAAGGTAATTTTTCTAATGAGAATCTTACATGTAGCTATTTAACATTACTACTTATGCCTCCATTTCCACCTTAGAAATACAGCAAGCCACTGAGATATTTAAAAACACAAATGCAGTATTTACCAAAAATGGCTGGAACTTTGCAGATGACTGCATCAAATCCACAGAACAGAGTCACTGGGAAAGCTTTGAACCACTTCCAAGACAGGCACCCGCTATATTATCTGAGATACAGCAGCACATTTCTCAGCAATTCGTAAAGGTTTGCTGTGTTCTGCCAGCCTGGAAGCCACATGCTGTGTGCAAGGAGTCTCTGTATTAGGAACACTTGCCACCCCGCATGCAGAAAAAGGCTTCATGATGACCTATGCTCTAACAGATTTACCTAGCTCATGACAGATAGCTAACTCTAAACGTGCTCCAGAAAAGAACACCTTCTCCATCAAGGTTTATGGTGCAAAGCTGAACTAGTTTCAGACAGTGTTAATCCATGGCAACAAAATAACTCAGAAGTATTACATTTTATTACGTGTGTCTATACACACAACCACCCTGGTAATCACTGATCTGAGAAACAACTCAGTCTTCATTAAACTCGTGTTTCAGTAATACAAGCCAAGAAGTTTTATCCTCTTTACAGGCTTCAGAGACACACGGAGAAAATGCTCAACCACTTAAGAAATGGACTTATGCTTCCCCTCAAGAGATAACCCAAAGGATCATCATGCTATCAATACAGCGTCAGCACCTAGTTTTTGCCCACCCGCAGGGCTCGGGCATTCCCCTCGCAGAGAAGGCTCATCACTCAGACCGTTTGTACGCCTGCAAGGAATCACAATTTCCTCCTCCGAAAGACGTGGACAGACGGCTGCAGCAGCGCGGCAGATCCGCTTTGTACTGCAATTCCTTACAACCAGGCTCCTGCCGCCGGCCGCCAGCTCCTCCACGCCGTCTGCTCCCGGCTGCACCGCCGGGCCGGGGACCGCCGCCCCACATTCCTCCGGCGAGCCCCTACCTTGCGCTTGTTGAGGAGCGCCTGCTTGGCCTGGGTGGCCTTGATGGCCTGGTAGGCCTTCCTCTTCTTCAGCAAGTTCTCCGGCACCAGCGGGATCCGCCTCCTCGGCCTGCGGCGAAGGGGAAGGAGAAGCCGGTCACATCCAACACCGCCGCAGCTACCCCGCCGCAGCTACCCCGCCGCAACCCCCGACGCTGCCACCGCGCAATCCGCGAGGATGGCGGCGGATACCCCCCATGCCACACTCACTCCTCCTCCGCCATCTTGCCTGGGTACCGCTGCTGCGCCTGCGCCGGGGCTGTGTGATGGCCGTCCGGCGCTCTGCGGCTCCTCCCCGTCGTTTACTCAATGAACCTGAAGCGCACCGAGGCGTTTGCCGGAAAATGGGGGAATGAGGGGAGACTGGCTGTTTGTTATCCAGACCATACTGTGTCGGCGGGAAGGAGTTGGGGGGGGAGTGGCGACTCTTTGAAAGCCTAAAAGGTAACAGTGAACCCTGGAAAGCCATTCTCCCTCATCAGGGACTGCTTTGACACCAGGTGCCGTATCCGCCTAGCTTCAGAGCTCCCAAAGAACGCTGGATCTGAAAAAAAAAAGTAGTAATAAAATAATTTTTAAAACGTGTCATCTCTAGGTCCCCTCAACTCTTCCAGCTCGTGTGGCAGCCCCTGCACGTGCCATGGTGACATTGTGGAGGCAACCAGGGCAGGAGCTCCCTTTTCCCATACATATCACTGATACCAGCCAGAAATACTGGCCGCTGTGTGGCAGCAGGAGAGCTGCCAGAGTTGCTGCGCTGGAAGTTAACTCATCAGGCTCACACCCTGCCACATGCGTTGTGGGAGCAAGATAGTATCCATGTTTGACAACACTTCAGGCCCTAAGCACCTTCCCACTGCTGCTTCACCCCACTTAAAAGGTATCAAGGCCAGTGTCACCCCTGTTGTGAGTGCCAAGGAATAGAAATAACAGGCTTGCAGGGCTGTTGCCCCTAGCAGTTTGTGTGGCCATGTCCAAAAGTCACTCTCAGGGTGTACATGTCCCTTGTCCTAACTCTTCTGGTCTGAGACAGATGTCTCACCACACCAGAGGCCTGTGAAGAGGGAAAAAAACTTTTCAGAAAGAGCTTGTCTTTCAGCCTCTCACCAGAACATCCTAGGGATCTTCACCAGGAGAAATTGCCAGTTTTTTTCTCCCTCCTTAGTGGCTTCCAAGTCCTGCCCCCAAACAGCAGGTCCTGCCTGAAGGGGCAAGTAGACCCAAGTGAGGACTCGTATGCCACACAGCACATCTGAAGTGCAGGTGAGCAGCTGGTCACAGCCACTTCTGAGGAAAGGATCTCAAATGTGGCCAGGGTCCTTGTCCTGGGTTCAGCAGTAGCAGTCATTTTTGTCCTTCTTAGTAGCTGGTGCACTGCTGTGTTTTTGACTTTTAGCCTGGGAGCAGCACTGATAACACCGATGTTTTTAGACTGCTCAAATGACCAAGTCTGACCAAGGACTTTCTGAGTCTCACACTCTGTCAGGGAGGAAGGGAAGCCAGGAGGAAGCAGACAGGACACCTGACCCAAACTGACCAAAGAGGTATTCCATACCACAGCACATCATGCCCAGTATATAAACTGGGGGCGGTTATCTGGAAGGGCTAGATCACTGCTTGGGTTGGGCTGGGTATCGGTTGGCAGGTGGTGAATGGTTGTGTTACCTTCCCTCATTATTTCCCTTATCATTATTATTATTGGTGGCAGCAGTAGCGGTTTGTGTTATGCCTTAGTTGCTGGACTGTTCTTATCTCAACCCGTGGGAGTTACATTCTTTCAGTTCTCCTCCCCATCCCTCTGGGAGCAGAGGAAGGGGGTGGGGAGAGTGAGCGAACCACTGCGTGTTTTCTGGGTGAAACCACAACAGTCCTGTAGAGCAGAAAAAAAGATTACCTCCCCATTGAGGTGGCAGGCACTTGTGACGAGGCAACATAGCATTTCTAGCGGGCTGGAGAGCAGGGTAGTTATGGAGCAAGGGACGGGATGGGGATTTCTTGTGCAGAACTGTCAGAAGGGGAGAGTCGGACAGGTGGTTTGGACAAGAATCTCACCTATAGATGGTGCCATAGCCTCACACTAATGGAATGTTGTTGCATCTGATGAGATTGTATTCCCGTTCTGCTGCCTCCTCTTTATCATGTTGGGTAGACGAGTGTACCTGACCTGTACATTGGACCTGTATTTTCTCCTCTATTTAATCTACACCAACCATAATTTCCTCTTCAATTTAACAGCTGAGAGCTTGAGTCTTTTACTAGAAAGCTCAGTGATACCAGAGTTTAACTGCTTACTTCCATGAAGCTGTAAACCTTCACAATAATGTCAACTAGGCCACTTCTACTTTGACACCCAAAAGATCTGTATTTAGAAACATGGTGCCACATTCCAGAATCTGCTCTACTCTGCAAAAATACACCCCATAGTGTGACCAAACCCAGCTTCCTATCAACTGTTCTCTGATGCAGTCTTTTGGATTATGAGACAGAAAACAACAAGCTTATGAAATAAGTCATATGAAACTTGCACTGGAGAAAGTTAGAAGCAAATCCACAACTGCATAATTTCACTCTTAACGTTAGGGTAAGTTGCACCGTATAAAAATAGCTGAAATTTCTGGTAGCTCATGACAGAAAATGTGGCCCATTTAAATCTACGAATGGATGTGCTTTGTTTAACAGAAGCAAAAACCAAAAGGGAACTTAGGTATTTCATTATTAATGGTAAGGAAACAATAAGTAAGTATTTCAAGTGGTGTTGCTATCAAATGTCACGCAGCATACACAGGCTGACTTGTTAAATTTTAACTAATAGTTATATTAATGAATAAACATTCAAATGTCCTTGTTTGCAGGATTACTCAAGAAAAATATTCTCACTTTCCTAGGCAGCAAGCTGTTGTAAACTGACATTCAGCACTGAAATTCTGTTCTCTCTTTTTTCTTGACAAGGCCTTTTCTTGACATTTTCTGAGATTTCTATGAACTGTTACAGACAAATTTAATGACTGCGCACTTACAATAGTCACCACTGATACTGATACACAGATAGACTCCACAACTCGTTAAAGTTGTAAAGTAGGTATGCTTTTATTCAGCG